>NC_136612.1:11591863-12071863 GCF_933228915.1 Telmatherina bonti
TATATTTTTTACATTTTTTCTGTTTTTTTTCTCTCATAGCTCAACATTTTCCCAAATTAAATCATTTTAGGATTTTAACCTTTCGGTTTAATTAGTTGAATTACTGTCTTATTAATCACAAAAAACCAACATAGAGCACCAAAAACCAAGTTATTTTTCATTCTATAAATAGATGGATGGGTCTTCATTGGTTATTCAACATTTGCATGTGTCAAAGATTAACAACAAAATGTATTTAATACAATTTGTATATTTCATGTGGTATCAGATACACAGTCTAGTTACCTTTGTGGTAAAAAGTGTCCCAGTAGCTTTCACTGAAACAATTTTTTAAATCTAACAATAATTATAGTTTAAAACAATTAAGTTTTCAACATCAGGTGAAAAAAAAGGCTTATATATGACATTTGTACAGGATTCTACCAGATTCAAGTGATTTATCACTGTAAGCAGATGCAGGAAATTCTGGTAGTCACTACAACATGTCAAACAAGTCGCTGCCTCTCCTGCTGGTCATACTGGACAGATTCTCCTGATGCCTGCATGAACATGAAGCTGAGAATAACTAGTAGTCAATTCATTTTAATTTACAAAATTGTCTCAAAGCCCTTTTGCAGACTCTGTCTATCACTGCACTCCAATCATAATCTAATTAAAACAAAACCATTACATGAGTCACAATATTCCTGTTTATATCTGTGTTCATGGAAGCCAAAGGACAGAAAATGAATTGCCCATCAAAGGAAACCAGCAGATTGCATCTTATCTTCTTTTAGATTAAATTCCCCATCCTGAACTTGTGGGCGGTGGGACATAATGGAGACAAAAAAGCTCCCATTAAACAGGAAGAAGCTTCCAGCAGAACCAGGAAAGGAAGCAGTCTGACTCAACTGGTTGGACGTGGAGAGGACGGGGGGTCAACAAGTGCCATAATTCTCAGTAAGGATACCTGCTGAGACATTAATGACATGTTTTTATAAATGCAAAATTAGGAGTAAAGAGAAAGAAATACAAGTCCTAAACCTGTGGCAGCATAAATAAAGATCCTGCTCCAAAATAACTCCAAGGTTCCTCACTGTAGTACTGGAAACCAGTGTAACACCTGCCAAAGTAGTTACATGGCTTGATGGTGTCTTCTTCATGGGTTCAGCTCCAAAGACAACAAACCAACCATGAAGCTGTTGCATGTTTGAATTGAAGTATATGTTACACACTTTGTGTTGTTCGCTGATGACACTCATACTTTTAGCTCAGGAAATTATTTAAAAGTTCTTTCAGAAAGCATAATAAAAGAAACGGTGAAACTTAAAAAATCTAAAAAGAAATAGTTAAATACGCAACTTTAAGGGCATTTTTTATTCTTCTATTTTTAATGTTTTATTTGGACTTTGCTGTCACACTTTTAATATTTCATGTAAAACACTCATACGTGAAGTTTACTTTACAGATAAACGTACCTTGCTTTGCACCATGCAGGTGCTTTTATACTGTGTATTTTGTATCAGTTTGAATACTGCATGTTAAAATGTGAAGTTTTGATATTCCAGGTGTACATCATGATGTTGCATCAGCCTGCAAACAAAGAAGACAGATTACAAAATGTAATCCCATTTCTGCTCTACGATGAGATAGATACAGAGCATTTTGTCCTCCTTTATGTGTCATTTTCATGAGGCTCTTGTCGATGTGTACCTTGTTGGAGCAGCAGAAACTGTAGGGGCAGTGTTTGAGCGGTTTAACTGGTGCATGACTCACAAACGGAACAAAGAAGAAGAAGTTGGACTACATTTATTGGCTCCACAAACCTTCAGCATCTACTGTGATGGCTCTTTTTATGTCTCTGACAATGTACATTATCATGATCTCTTCCAGGGCAAACGGGCCGTCTTGCACGCTACACTTTACCTGATCAGCATATCAAGTGTTGAAGATATTATCGCCATTTGAGGACCAGTGTTGAGTTTGAAACTTTAGAATTGTGACACGCTACTTGCTAGCTTGTGACCCAGTGCGTAACTTTGCAGCATCACACAGCGTCCTGATAAAAAATTGGCAAAGTACGGTTTCACAGTTTCGATGTGTTGCTGAGCAGTGATATACGTCGTTGCACCATCAAACGAGTCCAGAACGTGGAGTTTTAAAAGGATATTGTATATTAAATACTCCCATCTCACGCTGAAATCATGTATCACATTCAGATAATGCATATGATGTGATGCCTTTTCAAACCCCTACTGCAGCAACAGAGACCACAGTGTATTAAAAAGCCTGAATAACAATGATGAAACCATATTATCCAATACTTTATGGAGTGCATAAGCAGAACAAAATTCATGGCACTTGGATGACTTGTCGAAGACATAAAACCTCTGCTTTCCACGAAGCACAATAACAGCTAACGCCACAAATAAACTCTGGTGGAATGGTATCTATACCATGCGCACATGGTTCCACTTGCTTTTAGAACCACAGTAAATGTCTGCATGGCCGGATTATCCAATGGGCATTATGGGCACAAGCCCAGGGGCCCACGCCCACTTGGGGCCCATGTGGGGCCCATGTGGGGCAAACACCAGCAGTTTGGACATGAAACAAAATGTAGATAAAAGCCAGATAGTTACACCACACTGTCTAGTCTATTGTTACCGGTACCATTGGCTGACAGATGTTAGAAATGTCGTTTCACAGTGTTTCTTTCAAAATTTTCACCATGTTGCGGTGGGGAAGGGTTCCCCTGGAACACTCTGGGCTCAGGGGACCTGTGCACTTTTAATCCAGCCCTGAACGTCTGCTTTCAGTGGCGGTAAAGTCACAATAAAAGCTAGTGGGATGGCAATATAAGCTGCATGTACATGACTTTTAAAGCTACTAAAACTCCATAAACACACGCTTCTGTAGCAACGAGACCGGTGGATTTCAGACGGAGCTTCTGTTATGCTGCCTCTGCTGATGAGTAATACTGTGTAACAATGAAAAACGTTAGCTTTAGGCTAATTTAGCCTGTGCAGTTGAATCACTGCTGGAGAAAAAATCTGGCAAGTTCAGCATCCCTGATAAAATCTTTCTCCTTGAGCTACTTCCAGCTGGGGAAGGCTAGCCACATGTTGCCTTTTATTCTTTCTTAGCGATGGTAAAAAAACATTCCCTGCATTTTCCATCTTGCTGAGGTAGTAAGTCTCTAGCTGAGCTTCTCTGTTGCCTCAATTGCAGTGCGCTGGCTCGCACAGAAAACACCTTCTCATAGTGTGTTGGTGCTATTTGTCCCTTACCACCAGCTATAGTTTCAAGATGGCAGTCATGGCGCTTCTGTTCTGGCTTTAGCTTGTCGCATCCTCCATGACAAGCTTTGTCTGCAGCAGGGAGGGATCGCTGCAGGCGGCGATGTCGGCTTTTATGTGCAATGAACCCTGTTATTTAATATTAAAGGAGAAACTTCGTCCATGGCAGGGCGGGTTGTGCATGTAGCTTGTTCCATGTCTTTAAATGCTATAAATGTTCGTACTTTCTCACCACTTCGATCAGCTGTTTTATCAAAACGATTCATTTGACCTGCATCAGCGGTAACTTTCCACTTCATGCTTTTCTGTGTTAACCACGCCCACCACAAATGGCCGACCAATCAGAGCCCTAACACTAACCCCTAAACCTAGAAAAAACTTCTGCCAGCTTGGTGTGTCGAGAAACGTCTTCAAACACGTCTGCGAGAATCAAATGACATCATTTTCTTCTCGGGGCCTCGAGAACAAGAAAAGTTCTCGCTTCTCATGGAGGATGTAGCAGGCTTTGTCATAATACACTAATGATAACCCACATATTGATGCAAAAATCCATTTTGGCCAGAAAATGTTAGAGAAAGTCCCTTTAAGGTCAGAAAGTTACGTAACACATCTTTAATTGTCTACTTATAATTAACATTTAAATAAAGTTTTATAACAGCAGAATCTCTTCGCTGAACTGGTCGCCTCACTTTTCAGGTTTCTTACAGTTTACTATCAGGATCAACACAACCAGTGGTGTAGTGGAGAAGTGGGCATACTCTCAATTTTTCGCTCTTGTTTTAAAACATAGAAAAAGTAGCCCAGAAAAACAAGACTCCATAATGCATCAGTGTATTCGCTCATTGTCACATGACTTCTGCTCCTCAGTTTCAGGAAGGAAGAATTATGAAATGACCGATACTGACCGATACTGGTACACAGACCAGTGATAGACAGGCTCATAGACATAAATACATAGATCTTTATTATGTCTATGTTCAGGCTGAAGTTAACGCAGCTGTTGACTAACTCTACCAGTATAGGTATCCTTAGCTGAGCTGCTGGTTGACGTAGTAACATGTAATTGTAAAAGCAGCATCACAAGGGGGTTTAGAAGTGAGTATACTCAATACTCTGTATACCTCTGTATACCCTGCACCGTATTTTTCACACTTTCTACACACATAAAGAACATGTGCTGTTTCCAAAGAAATCATTCTATTAGAAACTTAAAGCAATTAGTTTTTTCTACTGGGTTTCATTTGGTCTGAGAACCAGGTCGGTCCGAGCTGTCCAGGGTATACCCTGCCTTTCGCCCAAAGACTTCTGGGATAGGCTCCAGCTTCCCCTCCAACTAAGCGGTTTGGATAATGTATGAATGAAGGATGAATGTATAAATGAATGAACCAAGCCAGTCTGAGCTCTCGTATTTAACTTGCTTCCTCACTTGACTTGAACATTTCTTTATTACAAGGCACACTTAATACAATAAAACCATCTGATAAAGCGCACGTTTTGCTGTTGTTGAATGTCCGTCCTGCTGCTTTCATGGATCCTGGTGCCTGAAAATGAAAAAAAACAACCTGAAAGGCTCCAGACTCCGTTTCATTTAAACAATTATGTAGTTTTGCTCTCTGACCAGCAGCATGTTAGGATTAATGTTGTTGTGAGTTATTAGTATTATTAGATTGTGAAGAGTCATACTTGTGCTTTTTCTTGTCATGCAGTGAAAAAATAACCAGCTTGAAGCAGCAGTCTGAGCACTGCTGGTCTAGTTAGAAGACCTTTAATAAGCAGGAGAAAAAAAACAGTAATTCTGCTGGGTTTTTTTTTGTTTTTGTTTTTTTTTTTTCCAGAAGGTGAGACGCCCAATTTCCAAGTCATTTCACACCCTGTGTGTAAGTTGTTGATCACCTCTGCTCCCAGCAGCACACCAAAGGCAGGCTCAGGAAATCATCAGTCATCCAACATAACAGGCTTTTTTCTATTTTTCAAGGTGACTTTGAGGAATGGTGACCATTAGAGGTGAAATGAGCTAATTTTATCAAGAACCAGGTACAGTCATCCTGGGACTGGAACCTGCAACACATCCTCATGGAGAACTGAAACCAGAGCAGCTCAATAAACTTTATTAGTCCCTGAGGGGTCCTAGGATGACATTTTACATGACGGATTGTAAAAATGAGCATAGATGATAAGTGATTTTAATTACACAGACATATAAAGGGGGAAAAGCTGCAGAAATCAACAACTTACCAGTTTGGAACAATAAATGCACAGTTGTTGTCACAGTGTTTGTGTGGTACGCTTTGTTCATAGAGTTAAACCCTTTTTCCTTCAGAACTAACTTCATTCTTGGTGTGATAAAAGCAACAAGGTGTTGGAAACATTCCTCAGAGATTTACTCCATGTTGACATGAAACATCACACAGTTTCTGCACATCATGATGAGAATCTCCCGTTCCACCACGTCCCAAAGCTGCTCTGTTGGACTGAGATCTGGTGACTGTGGAGGCCGTTGGAGGACAGTGAACTCATCGTCATGGTGGAGATGATGTGAGCTTTGTGACATGGTGCATCATCCTGCTGGAAGTTTCCATCAGAAGATGCTACACTGTGCTCATAAAGGGATGGACATGGTCAGCAGCAGGACTCAGGTAGGCTGTGGGGGTTGGAGCTGGGGTAGGTAAGCTTGCTCAGATACATGTTACTCTGGGTGAAGTGGTTCCTCGTCCTGATAGTAGTCTGTACATTTTGTAATCATGAACAATAAGAAATCTAGTTAGACCCCTCAGTTTACTGTAAATCTGTAAAAACTCTGACCAATCCAAACGTTCGGACCGAAATGAAGTTATTTATTTCTTATATTTCGGAGTTTCTTCTCCCGGCTCCCCTCCTCCCCCTTCAGCTGTGCATACCTGATAGCCACACCCTGCATATAAATAGCGTGTTAGGATGAAAATACAAAGTAGTGAAGAAGAAACTCAGAAGGCAAACATGGCTGAGAAAATGCAGGAAGGATTTCCCGACCCGGCTCGGTTTATTTGCCTCCTCCTGCTAAACAGCCGAGAAAGAGAAAATCGTTGGTGGAAAAGCTGTGAATAAAAAAGCCTTGGACCACGCAAGGAGCAGAACCAAAGGGGGAGGAGCTAAGACAGGGGGGGGGGGGGGGGGGGGGGGGGAGACAGGGCACCACTTTCACCTCCTGCTAGCTCCCCAACATTACCTAGCCCAGCTGTAAACCATGTCATGTTGGTACTAAGAGGCCAACATGACACAACAACCTGACAGGTGAAATGCATGCCCACACTTAGCACCACTTATTTCTCCTCTTTTTGCAGGTCTTCCTGGATAAAAGCTGCTGTACATGTTGATCTGTCTTTTCCTGTCCTCTCCATCCCAACCAGCCGAGGCAGATGGCTGCCCTCCCTGAGACGAGTTCTGCTAGAGGGTTTTCCTTCCTGTTAAAATGAAGTTTTTTCCTTCCCACTGTCGCCACATGCAGCTCAGGATGGGAGATTGGATCGAAGTCAAGATTCGATGCAGTCTGTTGGTTCCTTATAGCTAGGCTATTTATTATAAATTGACTGTAAATGATGTGTCTCTAAAACGTCCTGAGACAACATTGTTATGAAGCCGCACTACACAAATAAAGCTGACACAACACACAAGATGCTACAACCGTGCGCGTTGCCTCTCAGAATGCAGTCTTGAATCATTTGTCTCCAATAAACTTGATTGGTTATGATATGGGAGGCAACTTTGCCATTTTCAAAGCAGCCAGTGACAGACGAGGCATCATGAATGTAGACGAAGATTTTGTTCCAGTTGACAGAAATCTTGCTGTTGACTCTACTGTATGACAGAAAAGACAATCCTGGGTTCAACCTGCTACAAACAGTGAAACATCATGGTGAGTGTCATCCAGATCAATTCAGAGCCTGTCTGATCAGTCAATGAAACCCTCGCTGATTGGTTGTAGAGCCATTCAACTCTAACAAAAGTTGAACTTCCACAGTAAATAAAAGGAGGAGGAGTGACGTCAGTCCCGTGTGTCGAGCCAGCAAGGGTCTTAAGGGTCTTAAAGTTGGTCAAGATGCCCCCCCTCCCACCACCATGATGTTTAAATCTAGTGAATGGCTCATTAGCAGGCTTGAAGTTAAGTTGATGAGCAGTTCAGTCAGGTGTGGTGGAGTTGGAAACCTCCCTGAGGACTGATTCACCAAGCAGACTGATCTGGAAGCATGTTTCCAGCCATCAGCACTAAATATTCCTGTAAATCGTATTATTGCAGCCTTTTTATGTGCATCATCATCCAAGTGTTTAAATCTGAGTCCTGGGCATTGTCTCATGTTACAAGACATCTGCTGAGATATGCTTCCAGCCGACTCACATCTGCTGACTCAGCACAGACTGGATGGCTAGTTCAGGAGCAACGCTGGTCTGAAAGTCATTTACTGGACGATGATGCGATCATGGCAGAACAAAGTGAGCCTCAGGAGAGTGGTCTGGACAGGACAGGAGAAGCAGCATGCAGATGCTCAGAGGTAGATAACAGCACACTGTTCTCCTCTCAGGCTGCTGCTGTCTGAACGCAGATTAGACTGGGTGCCACAGATTCACTGGTTTTTCCTGTTGGGACAGACTGCTGGACTAAAACAGTTACATCAGTACATCACCTCACTTTCATTGATCCTTTTATTACTAATTCTTGTTCCTTTGATTTATAAAAACATGAACTCGGTTTGGAAGATGCTTTCCTGTGTGTGTTCATACCCTCATGCCTGGACTCAGACCTGCATTTTAGCATCACATTATGATTTAGTTTGATATTTCTTTATTTAAGACGAAATGACGGAATTTAATCAACAGGTTAAAAAAGTAACAATTATAGAGTCCGAAAAGGAGCCGGATGCTTATTTATTCCTGCCCCCCAAGTACCCCCAATTATATTTTCTTCCTTGCAGCTGTTAATATAATCCCTTAATTGTCATTTTTCTTTTCTTCTTCTTCTTTTTTTTATGAAAAAGAAATAACTAATTAAAAAGAATAATAAATATAGACATGTACACATACTTACTCATGTACACATCTGCATATTTACATACATACATACATATATATATATATACATACATACACATATACATACCCACATACACTGACAAAGCAATGGCATATATAGATGGTTTTACACCTATCTATATATTTATACTCTCTTAAATACTTGCAAATGCACATTTATTTATGTACACGTTCATTCACCTACATATATACTTGCAGTTGTATATACCATACTTACATACATTCAGTTTTATTAGAAGTAAAGCTTTATGTACCTATTTATCCTGTTTGTTTACTTAATTTAATTAATACTTATTTAATTACTTGTTTACTTAATGTTTGTTCATTTAATTTATCTTCTAAATAACATTTCTTTAACTTTTTTTCTTAAAATTTAAGAACATATTGAGGATTAAAGGATGTCTCAGCAGGATTTAGAAAACTAGTTCATGTCCTGTCCTTACAAGTTTCCCTAAAAACTCCTTCAGAGAGCTGCAGTTAGTCCAGAACCTGCTGCTCCAGTCCTCACTAAGACTCACTAAGAAACTGGATCATAAAAGTCCAGTTCTCAGATCTTTGCACTGACTTTCTGTCTGGTAAAGAGCTGACTCCAAAATCCTGATTAAAAAGCACCGAAGAGAATCAAAATATATTCGGCATCTTCTTGGTTATGAAGCTCCAGATCTCTCAGGTCATCTGGATCAGGTCTACTTTCTGTTCAGTCAGAACTAAACATGGAGACGAAGCGTTCAGTTTTTCTGCTCCTCATATGTGGAACAAACTCCAAGAAACCTCCAGGTCTGCTGAAACTCTTTGCTGCTGTAAATGGAAATGAAAACTTTTTAGCTGCTTTTTTTCTTTTTTTTTTTTTAAAGCTTTTATATCTTACATTTTTTGTATTTTAATATTCAGTCTATTGTTTTCCTGTTTTTCTCTTTCGGCACTTAACTCCTCTTTAACCGTTTGTTCCACTTCAGCCATTTAAATATTAATATCTTCAGTACATTCTGGAGAATGATGCTATGATTTTTGTAATGGAAAACTTTTTTTTTTTTTAGATATTTAGTGTTTTGTAAAAATAACTTGTGATTGGATGACAAGCCTTCAAAGCAAATGCAGATTGGACACTGAAAAAAAATCAGCTCAGCCATTGGTCAGTTTTTGCATGCTGAGCTAAAAAGTGCTTCAACAGGAGTTAGGGGTCTGCACCAGTTTCTAGTGCCTGGTACATGGAAGCCCTATTAATACTGACAACTTTCTGTCTGTACCTTTGTGGAAGTGTCTTATAACAGCTGTGTACACATGGAGAAAATACCTGCATATCTTTGTCTGTGCTGGTTTGAAACCAGCAAGTTTCACATCAATCCATGGTGGTATTTCATGTTTTATTGAAGCTGCTTCCATTCACTCTTTGTCAATTTGCATGACTGCGCTAATTCCTCCCAACTGGGAGCTGCCGCAGAATCTGTTACTATGCTGATGTGTACATCACCAAAGTTAGTACTGTGTCTGTGACAACTTCAAAATGATAACAACCAAACTCCATTATCCAGTAGAACAGGGGTGTCAGAATCCAGTCCTCGAGGGCCGGAATCCGGCAGGTTTTTGTTGTTTCCCTCCACCAACACAGCTGATTCAAAATCAATGGATCCAGCAGCTTCTTGTCAACCTGTTTGAGTGTCGGTCAGGTGTGTGTTGGAGCACAGAGACAACAAAGGTTTGACACCCCTGCGGTAGAACAATCTCTATTGAGAAAAACAAGTGCTGACATCCTCATGGTATCAATGCGCACATGCTGTGGAACATAGAAACTATGTGAGATCCAACCCTCAGTATCAGCTAAGACTTTTGCAACTTATTTAAAAAAGAAAGGGGGGTAACCCTGTTACATCAAGTCAGCTCAGTAGTAGCCTGTTAGGCATTGGTGGGTGGAGCTTCCCAGCATTCCTTGCAGATTCTCTTGCTGTTTGCACCAGTTTCCAGTGTCTGGTACATTGCAGCCACATAACACTGACTACGTTCGGTCTGTACCTCTGTGGCAGGGTCTCACAACAGCCATGTATAAATAGCGCTGCTCCTACATCTAACTCTGATCTGTGCTGCTTTGAATCCAGCAGGTTTTACATAAATTCATGGTGGAACTTCATTTTTTTATTGAAGCTACTTCAGTTCACCCTGTGTCAAGTTACATGATTGCTCCTATCTAAGTTTTTCAACCAGCAGCGTCTGTTTATTACTATCTAAATTAGCATATTTGGTGTCAACTAAGTCTTTTTGCAAATTATTCAAAAAAGAAAAGCCATACAGAGTACTGCAAGTGTACTCTGGGAGACTGAGTTAGACCCAACTCAATCTTATGGTTTCCTTATATTGGCTGTTATGAATTGGCTTTCATTATATTTTCTTCTCTGTCTGTAAAGCGTCTCGAGATGGCATTGCCGATTTGAAGCTATATAAATAAAGTTGAGTTGAAGTGTCTTTGTTTACTTTATCGCCTTCAGCCGTGCTGCATTGAGCAAAGTCTGAACAACTGCATAAGACAAGGTTTACATGGTTCCAAACCAATGTGGAGAAAATTAGAAAAAACAAGACAAAGTGTTTCATTCAAGGTGAGAAATAAAGGCAAATTTTCAAAAATCACCTATTCCATGGCAATTTTTTTATCTGAATGTTAGTGGCTCGGAGGTTAAATAAGACTGTGGGCCAGAAGAGAGTGTTTAAGCCTTGATTGTGGATCTGCCCTACAACTGTTGTGACATCATGCCTGCTGCCAATCCTTAAGAAATTCTTAGTTTGCAACACTTATAAATTTGTAGTTCTTTTACCTAATATGCTTGAACAACTTACCATCTTCAGTATCCGGTACATTACGGTCTGACTTTGTTGTCTTATTTGCAACACTTTGGCATAATCCTCCTTCGTACTAATGAAAAGTGCTCCCTTACATCGCCACTAGATGGCCCTCTAAGACCAGAAATGAAAAGAAACTGCGTGCTCTTCAGTCAATGATGCTTTTCACTTCTGTCGCTGTAGTAGCTTAAGTTAAATAGTGTGCGGCAAATGGTTGATGCAACATTCAAACATAATTCTATGATTAGATGACATTTAAGAATTATTTCAGCAAAAAAATTTTTTTAACCGTCTTTAATTCTTCATAGCATAGTAAAATATTCAATATTTTTCTATGATATCTCCACATGCACTAATATACATTAGCTCAGTTAGCTCTTAGCTACTGGCAGGTCGGGGTTTGATCGGGGTCAATCATCCACCCCCACGCTCACAGCCCCCCTCTCAGCTCTATCTCTTTGCTACTTTTGTATTTTCTGGGAGCGACGGCACGCACAACGCTGCCAAGATGGCAACAGTTGAAACCGCACAATGAGCTTCAATTCAGCTCTTCAGAAACCTACGGTGCCGTCACGAGGCTCCAACCATCTTTTATGTACTGTCTATGTTTTATACCCTGGTCAGGTCACTGGTCTGTTGTCAAATGCTCCTCCATAAACAGATAAAAAAAAAAAACAACAACACTTTTTCAGGCTTTTTGTTGCCCTTTTCCCAACTTTTTCCAATTCATAAAATCCCTTTGTGTTGCTGGTTGCATGGAAAATGGGCCAATATTTCCCAAGACATGGTCAAATATCTGTTGCAACTTCTGATATGTTGCTTATGCTCTGCATTGCATTCTGGGTTTATTTTACACATCATCCCAACAATTTTTTTTTTTTTTTTTTTACATTAGATTTGTGCACAAAACCAGCAGAAGATGTGAAGCAAGTTGTTGCAGCTGCAAAATCTTACCAACCAAAAGCTGGAGAGGACCATTAAAGGTTGATTATGTCATCCAAAGGTTACACACACATCCAGAAACACCGTGAATCAGCTTTTTAACTGCTGACATCACACAATATGCAGCCTATGTGACATAAAAACAAACCCAGACGTGTTTGACCCTTCCGAGTGGAAATCTAAGTCTGCCTTTAACGGATGGAGATTTCAGTGTCCTTATTAGGGCACAAATCAAGAGGGGCAATAAAGAAAAAAAGGTGTCCACGCACACGCGCGCGCAGCCAAAACCAGACAGTTTGAGGTCTCTCCGTCCTTTACCTGCTTTACCTCGCCTGGTCAGCTCTCCAAACACAAACACACACACACACACACACACACACACACACACATCTTCCCTCCTCTTTTCTTTCTCACAGGCGCGCGCACTGTGACGATAATAAAGGTGGGATCGATCCCAGCCAAGGAGCGCGGAGTGCACAGCAGAGCGCGCCCGCACGCGCGCGCACGGCACTACTTCTTTAACTAGTTCGTCCCCGCCTGGTTCCCACTCAGCTCCAGGAGGAAGGCAGGAAACACGGACCAGCAGACAGCCTCAGACTGCTCGTCTCTCCGGATACTGCGGATTTTTTTTTTCCATCCTTCATCTTTCCCCACTCAGCGGACACGGAGCGCGCGCTCCGCCTCGCGCAGATAAAAACTCCCATTTGTCTGCTTGTGGAAGCAGGCAGACCAGCGGGCTTTTCTGCACCTTAAAGACTCGGGAAGAGCAACAGCCTCCACCGGCACATCAGTGAGGTAAGAGCTGCCTCTGCTACATTACACAACATTTCATTTCACGCGTGTCCGCTTTCATTCCGCGACTTATACACCGACATTCAGTAGATTCTCCATTAAGTCCAATATAGATTTTATTACAAGCTAAAATGAGGTTTTTCCTAAATGTTTGTCCGCTAATTCTGAGGTTACTTCACTTCTATGAAGGATGCTCGGTGCTGTCCGCCTCCAGCCCCTCTTCACACAGACATCTTAGACCACAGAGCTCACGATTCTTACATAAAACTTACCTTTATCCTCCTCTTCTTCCTCATCCTCTATCACTCCTTTTCTCTGCTCTCAGTCGAGTTTGCTGTAAGGAAGGAAAGATGCTTGAAGAGTTGAGAAAAAGTTGAAGGAAAGGACTTATCTTGTGCGTGGAGTGAATAAAAGTTTCCTGATTAAAGCAGCGTTTCTGGTTCACTGTAAAACGGAAATATCACTTCTCATGTCATTTGTGCTGAGAAGTAGCTGGTATTTCCAATTAATTAGGATCTAAATCGATCCATCCAGCAAATAAGGAGACAGAAAGAAGCAAAGATGGTTTTTGTGGTAGTTTTTAATGTTTATTTTATTTATGGTCTTGGCTTGCATCCACCTGGCCACCTTGCCATCTGAGATGGTTTCCTCCCTCGTGGCTGTTTTGCATTTCTCATGTTTTCTATTGTTGCTTAGTTTCTGTTTCTGTGTTTTTGCACCTGTTTGTGGGTTTTTATTCAGGTGGGACCATCGAATCGAAAAAGAGAATATCTGAATTTTTTGCTTCACAATTTAAAACTTGATTTTTTTTTTTGGTTAAATTTGACTTTTTTCAAATAAATAAAAATGATCCATTATTTTAAAAAAAATCAGTTTTATTGTTATTATTAATATTTTTATTGTCTTCTTGGGCATCATAGCAGCAGAATGATGGTCTGGTTACTGACGAGCAAAAGTCTTTAGTCTACAAAAATCAGCAATATCAAGGAATCGTGAGAATCGCAATTTAATTCGAATCGCAACCCCAAAAAAATTGAAATCGGAATCGAATTGAATCGGGATGAAAGCATATCATCACAGCCCTAGTTTTTATGCACATTTGAGGCATTTTTGTTTCTTTTTGTGGCTGTTTTGCACATCTTTTCATTTTGCACCGCAGTATGTCTCAAGTATCTTTTTCGTAGTTTTTTTGTGGCCTTCCGCTTTTGTTTTTATCGCTGTAGACTTTTCATTTGTCCATTTTTATGGTGAATTGTTTTGTGCGGATTTTCAGAGTTTTACTAGAATTTTTTGTGTCTTTTATCTTTGAGACTGTAATGTAAATGTCTAGCATTTTTTCATGGTTATTTTGTGACCCTTCATCGTCCCTCTTGTTGTTTTTTTGTGGTTTCTCCTTCATATTCATGCATTTTATAACCCCTGCTGAAGAGGTTATGTTTTTACCTGCGTTTATCTGTTTGTTTGTTTGTGTTCAAGATAACTCAAAAAGTTATGGATGGATTTCATGTTAAATTTTCAGGAGTTGTGGGAAATGTAAAAAGGAAGAACTGATGTAATTTTGATGGGAATCCAGATCACTGTTTGGATCCAGGAACATTTTAAAGGATTCTTTAACATTGTGAGATAGATAGTTTTACATCTGTTTTGTGAGTTTTCAAGGTCCATTTAAGAATGTTTCATGTCTCGTGTTAATAGGTACATCCGTTTCAAACATTGTCATATGTTGTCGTCCTCATATCTCCATGCATCTTTTATGGTTGTTAACTCCGTTTATCCACTAGTGGGCAGTGCTGAGTTCACGTCCACATGTTGACACCGGTCAGTGGCTGTGGTTGTGGACACACCCACACAGCCTTTCTACAAACACTTCCGCCATGTCTACAGTTGTTCTTGTCAGCTGTGTTCAATAGTATAACTTCCTTTTCTGCGTCAAGCATAAACAGAATTTTACTGTACATGTTGAGGAGCAATAATTTTTGACGCAGAAGGATGGATAGGCAAAAGGACGGATAATTTCGTCCGTCTCCTCCGACAGTTGTGAACGTAATTTAATCAATTATCAAGGGGCTTAGATGTCCATCATTTGATGCAGAAAACATCTGTTGACATGCAACCAGCTAAGGTAGCAAACCAGAGAAGAAGAGCTGGAACAAGAAATATGATTCAGAAACCATCAAAGCACCCGAAGAAGACACAGAAGTTGAGAACAGCGAGGAACTTGGTTTTATTCTTGTACTTTTGGTGTTTTTGGATGGCTGGTGATGTATTACTGCTACCAACATGTCAAAATCATAGACTGTATATAAAAAAATGGATGGAGCCTCTGTGACGTCGCCCATAAGTTTCTGAAGAGCTGGTTGGTTCCCACTCGCCAACTTTGCAGGGTCGTGCGTGATGTCTCTCCTGGAAAATACAAAAATGAGCGAAGAGGTAGAGCTGAGAGGAGGGCTGTGAGGATGGGGGTAGATGATTGACACTGAGCAAACTCCAGGTTGCCTTTAGTTAAGAGCTAACTGAGCTAATGTATATGTATAACAGTAATTAACCAGCTAATGGTTAGTTCCTGTTCTTTTTGACTAAAGGTAAATCACGCTGTTAACCAGCTAAAAACCGCGGTCATTCTGTATTCTTCCTTCTTGAAGCGGGAGATTGGGAACCTGTCAATCAAAAGGACACGCCCCTAAATATGCAGAATTTTGAGATGAAATTACTTTTAAACGGGCGAGTTAGAAAAAAGTTCACTCCCCCCACAGTTGTCATGAAGGTAAACCTGACCTATTAAACCTAAAATGGATTTTGGAACCAGGCTGGAAACATGTTTATTCCTGCTGTGAAGTTGGTCTTTTTAACATGGGAGTCTATGGAGATTCACTCTGTTTCGAAGCCCCTAGTGGATGAAGGGGGAACTGCAGTTTTTGGCACTTCTGCATAGGCTTCACTTTTAACCACCGGAGGTTGTTGCTTTGTCAAAATGTGGAATTTAACTCCTAACTCAGCACTGCCCACTAGTGGATGAACTGACTTAACAACCATGGCAACGTGATGCATGGAAGCAGTGGTGTTGTCCAGGGTACACGCAGGTATACGGAGTATACCCCTTTATTTTTCAGTTTGCGTTGACTATACCCACTTATAAAGCCCCCGTGATGCTTTTATGGTTACAAACATCCCAAAACATTTTTTTTGTATTTCATAGTAGTAGTTTTGCCTCTCTGTTTCAGCAGTGAGAGGGAGTGTAGGCCAGTTCTTTGTCTTGTCACGGTTGTTGTTTCTCTTATTGTATTTTATCAACTTTTAGCTCTTTATGTTGTCTTGGTATATTTAGTAGTTTTACTCATTTGACTGACTTTCTAACAAGCCAGGTTGAGGACGGGGTGGCATGTGTGGCTCTACGACCCCTTTCTCAGCTCATAGTTTCCTCTTCACAGATTCCCATATACACAGAAACATTAATTCCATCTAGTCCAGATCCATATTGATCTAAAGCCCATTGATTGGATATGTCCCTGTACAGGCAGACCCGCGCTGGTGTGGTATCAGTTGGCCTGTTTCCAGACATTCAGAGCTCCACAAAGTGCTGAAAAGATCAGCTTGCTGTTAAAGTTCAAACATCATCTGTCTGCCTCTGGCACTTTTAGTCCTCGGCATCATCTCTTTGTCAGTTTAATGAAGAGGAGCCGTGCTTTTCTTTCTTAGTCTCCACTCTCCGCCGGTCAGAGGAGCTCTGCTTGTTCCTTTCTATTTTTAGCCTCTATTTACAATGCAGTAGCTATAGAGGCAAGAAGAGTCGCTCACTCTGCTTCCAATCATCCGTCTCTCTGCCTATTATTTATCCTTCTTTGCAGAATATTCTTGCTTTTGTCCTCCCCTCCCTCACTCACGCTGACTTATCGCTTTTCTTTTTGTTCCTTTCACTTTCGGTTTTCTGATTTGACATCAACAGAAATCAAGAAGCAGACATTCAACATCTTAAATCTCAGTGGCAGCTCACCTCCCACGAGTGTACTTCACACACGCGCAAATGCTAGCACTTACGTGCACGCTTATGGTATAAGTGAGGGTGGAAAGATGGCAGAGGAGGAGGGGGGTAAAGGTTAATCTCTGGATGCTTGTGACCCAAATCACTAAATGACCTACATACCCTCCCCTAAAACAACCACCCCACTTACCCCATGCTGACACTCGCCAAACATGTCTTTATTTTTTAGGGGAAAAAATGGAGGACTAAAGAGAAGCATATATTAATGCACAATGTAATGAAGCGGAGCCGTATAAAAAGAAAAAGAAGAAGAAAGAAATCCAGAGGTTATCAGTGTAAAATAAGCCAAACAAATGAAGAAGTAGCCTGAATAGAAGTTTGTCTCAGAAAAAAAAATCATCTCTCTATATAACTTGTTCTTGATCTTCTATAATAATATAAATATTACCTCTATTAATGTTACATTGTCCCTGATTAGACTTAAAGCTCCATAATAGCGTGGCCACACCTTGATAAAAAAAGGACTATACTGCATGGTTACTCTAAACTTTAAACGAACATTTATTTTTTGTAATTATTTCAGACTAAATTTAGTAATCTAGTCTTGATAAAATTTATATTACTGCTTCAAAGGCTGCTATTGTAGAGCAGGAAGTGATTCAGCAGTCCAGATGAACACATACTCATCGCACGGTGTTGGTGCTATATTTATACCAACAGAGAATCAGTTATTGTACCCGGAGAAAAAACCTTTTAGAGTTTTGTTACAGATTTTCCCACTTAGTTGCCCCTAATGACAATTAATTCATCATCTATTTTGCATTCTGTCTCTTCTCTGACTGCTCTCCAGCCAATAAAAGTCAGCCCTAAGTCAACTATGGTTTTATCTTACTTTTCCTCTTTCTTTTTATGACTTTCCCTGATAATGTTCTCTTGCATTTTTTTTTTTAAATTAAATAATATATTTGTTTTGTAAATTAGCCATTGTGCTCATCCAGAGCAGTCACTATGTTGATATTCAGTTGCTAACATGTGACATGGAGCTGTAAAGCAAAACATTGTGGTAGTATAATGCTATGGGCTTGATAAAGGTTTTAAAGTGCAGTTTCTCAGCTTCAGGTAAATGAAGGTCAGTGATGGTATCAGTACTGTACATAAAGAACGCCAATGTACTTTTATCACAAGTCGAAATAGAGTTTTTAAAGTTGGAAATAGGGCTGCAACGATTATTTTGTACTCGAGTAACCTGAGTACAAAAATTGATCGAGGCAAGGCAAATTATTTGCCTTGAGGCTCCATTTAATTAATGTCACGTGGTGACATATTTTAATTCATGCATCATCGCGGCATTCTCAGACCACTGCACTGCGTAGCCTCAGATCCTGCAGCAAACTTTTATTCCGTATTAAACAGACACACTTTTAACAGGCGTGTCGTCCACCAAGACAGAGACTAGTTCTTAGATACTTTGGACATGTTTACAAGTCAGTCCTTCTTTCTACATGAATTCTTCTTTAAATCTTTTAAAAGGCAGAAATTCGCGATCTGTTGAGAATTTTTTTCCCACACATTGAGCACATGCACAACCACGTTGGTTGTACCAAAGTATCACATATTAAAACACATTTTCCTCATGAATTATGTAGTAATAACACATGCAACAGCTTCACATATTTACTTTGGCTGAGTTTCTAGCATTTGTTTAACAAATCATAATAAAAAATATAATCGTTAGAGTACTCGATTACACATGAAAATAATTGACAGAGTACCCGATTCCAAAAGTACTCGATAGTTTCAGCTCTAGTTGGAAATGACTGTACCATTACTGTAACATCACCCTCATGTTTACCTTTGATTTTTGAAGACTCGTTGCAATGATGGCCATGAAATTAGTTAAACCATGTAAGTCATTCTAGCTAAACATCAATGGTATCGTCACTGTGACCAAGATATTAGCATGTAGCCTCAAAAGTTGTACCATGTAATTACAGCTCAAATAGATTTCTTATTTAGCATGAATTAATTTTAAAGTGGTGTTTTGAGAGGTACTTACAAGTACTCAATATTTTACCCACTGTATGGAACTTTTAGAGGACTCTCAGTTTGGTTCCCTGAAAGGCTAGCTTGCTAAAGCTTGGCTAAAGAAAGCTACACAGACTGTGGACTATGTTGTAACCGGACATTCTCCAGTTGAGAATGTGTAAAGGACTGTCTGATGTGGTGCAAATGTCAACCACTGTGAATAATTTTAGTTTTGAGTTGTTTGAAAAAACAAAAATCCCTTTTCTGGTGCCCCTCTTCTAAATGTTAGCTTTTAGCATTTAGCCTTAGCAAGTCCATCAGGTAAGCTTTAGACTCCAAACTGAGATTACTCTAACTTATGCCTACTTCAGGTAAGACTGTGAATACCTAAAGTACTTCATACAACACATTTTCTCTAATTTACAAACAAAGATTACTTGGAAAGACACTTAAGATGACAACAAATTTTGTTCCTCCCTACATTTTTAGTGCTTTTTACTCACACAGATGGTATTAGAGCTTTACTATGTTGGTGCCCATTTGCTTTTAATCCATCAACAATCATCAGCCAAGCCATACTTTCCTGATCTGATTATCAGTAAGAGAAATGTGTAAGTGATGCTCTTAGCATCTGCTGTTTAATATATAAAGACCTTATCCTCCACGCGCCCATCTCGTTCTGACCACTTATCTGTGTGTACTTTGTGATGGCTTACAAAGGGACGTCCTTCCAGTAAACTCGTCCTTCAGCTTTACCCCTGGCTGGTATCCAAGTTGCTTTAAGTTGCACAATGGTCACATATATGCTACAATGTTTGATAAACTAATCCACGATTGATGTAAGTACAGGTTTCGTCCAGGCTGAGGATAGAAATTTGTCGGAACTGGCTTGTATTTGATGCATATTGTTGCCCCACATGGTGAAAATAAAGTTATTCTTTTTTTTTAAAATTTGTATTTCTTCTGCATCTCAGTAAATTCTTCCGGTTAGGATGGAATGCTAAACAAGCAAAACATCCTTCCTGGATCCTGTGTGAACAAGAAGCCAAGCCTTTAGGCTGTCTCTCAATGACAGGCAGGTTTGATGAATGAATGAATAAGACTTCCGACACATTTGTCTTCTTTAGTACAGTGGGAAAACCTCCAAAGAAGCCAAATTCCTTGAGAGAAAGACCAAATGAAATGAGATAAGTTTAATACATTTCACAAGCAAGTCTTTACACGACTTATGTTTTAGATTGAATGTGAATGAGTTTTATCATCTACTACTATTATGACCGGCTGCTGGCTGGGCAATAGAGAGAGAGCGAGGCAGACTTCCAACGTGCAGAGTAATGGATGAACTGTTTCAAATGTGTGCAAATGGACGGGGAGCACTTAGTGAGGAGGCATCTGTGGAAGACAGCAGGAGACGGAAAACGGATATCAGAGAGCAGTGAAAGGAAGAAAGTGAGAATGCAGCAGAGGGGAAAGCTGCCTCAACTAATCTTTTTGCTTCAAACCTTGCAGTTCTGCATGACAGCAAGGCCCGTGGCAGCACAGTGGTTTTTCCATTATTTACATTGCATTGTGCAGAAGGCAGGGTCAAAGATAAATATAGTCGTATTTACATGAATGTGCATCTAGCAGGTAACTTGAGAGGGAAAATGACAAAGGTAAACAAATAGAAGAACATGATGAACACAAGCAGATGCAGCAATAACACAAGAAAGGATTTGATGAATTCACATTTCTAGATTTTAGCATAATTAATTCCTCTTTGTGAATGTATATTCTCATCTATTAATCCAAAATGTAAATCCAGGGATAAGCTTTGATATTTTTCAGCACTTGTAGTGGCCAAAAGGAGGCTTGTTTTTATGAAAAATGTTGTGTACCTGCAACAATCTGCAAATGCACGGTTAGTCCCTCTGAAGCCAACTGTGTGCTGCCCAAATATTTGTCAACCTGCAGCGACTACGCATGAGCGTGGATCAATCTCCATTTCAGAAAGACAGATGAAAGAGATGAAGAACAGAAAAAAACAACTTGGATTCACTTTAAGGGGAGTTGTTATTGTCCGTTCTTGTTCATTTTGCAGTGAACTAAAGTCTGGGACAGTTTGTAAAGTCCCACTGGATTTATGATGGTTACCACCCACTCCCACAGACCTGATCCTCATCCAGTTGAGCCCTCTTGTGTGTTTCAGCCAAAAATGATTATGCTAAATATAGCAATGACATGCAACTGCAATTCAGACATGAACAGATCTGCTGATATTTCCATAATTACTGCATCGCTGACACCTTTGCATAATGATTAGAAAACATTATAGATTTTATGCCTTTTCTGAATCACATGCAAATAACATCAATTAATAAACAAAATGTAAATCTAAACTACCAGAAATCTAACAATATCATGCACATCAAAATGAGAAAAATGGTGGAGATATCCTGCAGTTTGTAATAGCAGCTGGAAGTTGACAGAAATGTGATGTTGGCTGTTTGCCATCTGACAAAGTTGTGTAACACATAATTGAAAAAGTGGAAACATACTCTTTGCTATGGTCAGCAGCTGTGGGTAGTGACTGAAAGAAGGAAATCGCTGATACAAATGGCTAAAATCAGTTAATCTGGGAGGGGCTCAGCCTTCCTGGAGAGGTTTTCTTTGTATATCCCACTGGGACAACCCAGGACATGGCAGAGGGACTATGTCTCTTGGCTGGCTTGGAAATGTCTGGTTTTCCCCAAGGGAAGCTTGAAGAAGTGCCTGGCAGAGGGAAGTCTGGACCTCCCTACTTAGGTCATGGGTAAGCATTAGCGGATGGAAGATGGATGAGGATGGATTGATGAGATGGATAGATGGATGGATGGGATGAATGGTTGGATGGATGGATGGATGGATAGCTGGATGGATGAATGAATGGGGATGGATGGATGGATGGATGAATGAATGGGGATGGGTGGATGGATGGATGAATGATGGATGGATGGATGGATTGATGGATGATGGACAGCTGGATGGATGAATGAATGAGGATGGATGGATGGATTGATGGATGATGGACAGCTGGATGGATGAATGAATGAGGATGGATGGATTGATGGATGATGGATGGATGGATGGATGGATGGATGGATAGATGGATGGGTAGCTGGATGGATGGATGGATGGATGGATGAGTGGATGGGTAGCTGGATGGATGATGAATGGGGATGGATGGATGGATGGGTGAATGGATGGGTAGCTGGATGGATAACTGAACGGATGATGGATGGATTAATGGACAATGGATGGATGGATGAATGGGGGTGGGTGGATGGATGAATGAATGGGGATGGGTGGATGGATGGGTAGCTGGATTGATGGATCGATGGATGGATGGATGATTGATGGATGGATGGATGAATGGATGGGTAGCTGGATGGATGAATGAATGGGGATGGATGGATGGATCAATAGATTGATGGATGGATGAATGGATGAATGAATATGGATGGATGATGGATGGATTGATGGATGGATGGATGGATAGATGAATGAATGGGGATGGATGGATTGATGGATGGATGGATGGGTGTATAGATAGATAGATAGATAGATGTTTGATTGGAGACTTGGTTTATCTGAGAGTTGCAACATTCAGCCAGTCCGTGTTTACGTTCAAACTGCAATTAAACAAACAAGCTGAAGGTTTTGAACAATCCATTCCCTCCTCGCCTGAGGCAGCGCTGCATCAAGAACAACTGAAGGATCCACTTCCTGTTTTTAGGCAGACCAGAGTTCACTTTGTTGTGCCTCAGTTTTGTTGCATGTTTATAGCTATGCTCATAAAGCGGACTGTGGATTTCCTACAGGGCCAAAAAGTACAGAAAGATACTCTTCAGATCGATACCCTAACCCTTTTTCATACATTTTCTTTCTATAGACTACGCTTATCTTTATAATCTTTTATCATTTTCTTTTTATAGACCTGCGGTAGAACAATGCTGAGTTCCTGCAAAGGTCTGGGAGAGAATTTTTAATCTCTGAGACACGTTTTCCTTCAAGTTCTGCATCAATCAGGCAGCCAAACACAGCACTCCAAAAGGACTAGTGTTGCCCCATAAGCATTTGTCATGATTTCAGACAGGAATAGACTAATGGAGGCCTCTTGTGCCTGGTCATTAACCGCTGTCAGTTTTTGCAGACTGACACTGATAACCACTGGCAACAGCCAAATCTAATGTCTCATCAGGGCTTAAAGATACCCTTTTAAGCTTATTTATTTTAAAATGAAGACTTTGGTAAAGGTTCTTAAATAAATACTTGGATATTTCTGCAATGCTTTGCTAAAACACCAACTAAAATGTCAGATTTTCAACTTATATACATACATTTCTGTCAAAATAGTCCAATATTCTGGCTTGTACATGGTGACTTTTGGTTGTATACAGTATCCCATGACTCACCTCATTTACCTTTCAAAGGAGTTAAAAAAAAGAGACAGAAAATGGGAGAAGGAGCTTAGAAACAGATGGATACTGCAGACAAGTTGATGTGAAAGAAGGGAAGAGAGGTAGACAGAAAATAGGGGTGAAAGAAACAGTGACTGATGGATTTAGATGGAGGAAAAGCATCCAATCTCACTGTCGTCTCCGGAGGATGCTGCTGAAACCTGATCTTAAGCAGGAAGTGGCCATCACTCTACCGTTGTGTCTGCCTATTATTGGTGAGACACACTCACATATTGCACCTGGTGTTTTCATCGTTCTCACAAAAGGATGCACACAACCGGATCATTAATTATAAATGTCTCTGTTTCATGCACAAATCAATCTGAGTCCAACCACAACTTTCATTTGTCCCCCCTCTTTAATCAAGTTTTATACATGGCAAAAGTAGCAACATGGGAGTGTTTATATAAAAAGCAATTATTTCACTGAAACTGGCAAGAGGTTTTCATGTACATCAGACTTTGCCAAATGATTTTATTATTTCAGTGTCCCAAATATCTCTTTGAGAGGGTGAGGTCATTACTGCTAGACATCTTATTTACACTGCAAATGAGTCTCTATTATTAAGGCTGAATGGATGCCTCAGCTTAACACTAATGCAGGTATGGCTCTGCAAGAGCGACAAAACCAAAGGCAAGAGATCTTTATATTTTCATTAAACCATAGTGAGCCTCCATCCAGAGATGTCCATTTCCAACCTTGTCATATGTCACTGCCCTCATACTTTTATCCATCTTATACATTGCCATGATTTTTAATTATGTTCTATTATTATTCTATTAGTTGATAGTGCTGAGTTGAGAGTTCACTTCCATGTTTTGACAACGGTCAGTGGTTGTAGTTGTTGACACACTCTCATAGCCTCTCTACAAACACTCCTGCCATGTCTACAATTGCTGTTCTTGTCAACTTCTTCCTCTGCACAAGGTGGTATTACTCCCTTTTTTTGTGTCAAGGCTTAAATAGACCTTTATTCTACATGTTAAGGCCCATGTAGGGGTTAGGTGTTACATAACTCTATGTGTTGAGGCCCGTAGCAGCTATCACACCCCCAGCTATACAACTCAACACTGCCCCGACGACTTCCTGTGGTATCGCTCTGTTTTCTGCGTCAAGTGACGGATAACTAAGCGCATTGAAAACGGCACAAATTAGTTGCGTAATTGACTCAGGAGACTGACGAAAGCAGCAGTAGCTACCTTGGAATCGATGCGGTGCATTAAGGCTAATGGGAGGAGAGGTACTGTAGGTGAGCGACCAATAATAACAGCCGGGTGGAGACGGTTTGCAGAGAGAGTCCGCAGCACCTGCATCTCTACTCTTTAAAAATTTATCGTATTTTCCTCACCATACGGCGCACCTAAAAGCCTTTCATTTTCTCAAAAGTTGATGGTGCGCCTTTAAACCCAGTGCACCTTTTGTGTGCACTGAGTTCCAAAATCAATTGAAGCAAATGAATTCGGAGCTTGCCATCATTCCAGCAGTATTACCAAAAGAACCACTGGACAGTGGTGTAAACAGGGCGTTTAAAGTGAAGTTACGCCACCATATGTGAATGGATTGTGGATGCCTGGGCTAACGTATCTCCTTTGACTGTTTTCCGAGCCATCGCAAAAGCCGGTATCATTGCTGAACATCCACCCAGCAATGATGAGAGAGAACCAAGTATGCCTGATGGCAAAATTGTCCAGCTATTCAATTCAGATACAGAAGATAAGGACTTTGGGCCCTGCGATGGACTGGCGAGCTGTCCAGAGTGTACCCTGCCTTTTGCCTAAAGACTGCTGGGATAGGCTCCAGCTTCCCCGCGACCCTTCATTGGATTAAGAAGTTAGGATAATGAATGAATAAATGAAGATAAGGACTTTGATGGAATGGTGACAACAGACTGATAAAAAAAAAAAATGTGTGTATTTTTAAATACGTACCATAGTTGAATGAAGTTCAATTAGGCTCACTGTTTGGCTTTTGTTACTTTGTTTTTCTTTTTTTTTCGCCCAATAACGCGGTGAGCCTTATCTGTGGCTGAAGCACAGAAATAGTCTCCGTATTCGAGACTGTGCCTTATAATGTAGTGCGCCTTGTGGCCCATAAAGTAAGGTACTTCCCTTTAAGAGCGTACAGCGGTGCAGAAGGACAGGAAGCTGTCTGCTCTCTGATTGGACAGTTTGATTTTTCATCATCCAATCAGATACAAATGTAAAGACGGGGCAAAAAGATCTGCACCTGCAACTTCACCTGTGGACAGATGTTCAACTTTTATTTTTCTTTTTAAACGCGAATCTTTTTTAAAACAATGAAAATCTTCTGGTTCAGATTAACAGCAAGGCGTTCTTGGTGAATTTATGTTTCTTTGCAGCTCTTCTCAGTCCAAGTTCAAGGAGCAACAAGTAGCATTAGGAAGGATGTGGTTGCTGAATGAGCTGAGCGTTTAACTCCACTGAGAGGATGGGGTTTGAGTCCCACTGGTTACATGCTATTTTTAGTGTGTGCATATGCCCCAGGTTGTCTGTGGGAGGAGCTCATAGAGAGGGAGGGTGAGCAGCAGGATGAAGGATTTATTTTTAAGTCTGCTGCTTTTTTTCCTACTTGATTTCTACCACAACATTAACAGAACCCGGGGCAAACATTTTACCATCAATTATGTCTTCATCAGTCTTTTTCTTCTCACATCATGACAGGCTCTGACTTCGGACCTGTAGAGCATGCACTTGAAGTTGTGTTTTCATGAGGAATTTACTGCTTTATTATAATAAACCCCATTGCATTATGTAATTTGTTAGCATCCACACCATGCAGTGAAGTAGTAGCTGAATTTAGAGCTGCTATTTCCTGCTTTCAACAACCCCCTCACTCAATAAATCATCATAAAGGGCAGTTGCGTAATATCAAGCAGTTTTCTGTGTTCCTCTAAGATTAACCATCGTTGTTTCCATGCAGAAGCACCTCAACAAGATCAATTCTGAGTGCAGACGAGACCAGCATTTGCTTCATCCGAATCGTCGAATGACTCACTCGGGCACGCATCGCGCACACACACACACACAAACACACAAGAGGGGCACGTTGTTACTGAGAGAGTATCGTGGACACAGAAAATGTGGGTTGGGAGTGAGAGACAGCAGGAGGAAAGAACAGAAAGTTGAAAGAAAATAACACTCCAGAAGATCACATTTCTGTGGAGAGTTCAATGCTGGCATGTTGGCTCTCAAGTCTGATTTGCAATAATATTTATTTACAACCATGAAGTCTTTTATTATCCCAACAGGTGTGATACAAGAACAAACACGGCCATGCCCTGAATATCTTTACTCTGTCCTTGTTTGCCTCAGTGGATTCATCCAATCATCCAGCCTTAAATGGAACAACTGCATTTTTTTTTTTTACAGTAGAAGTGAAGAAATAATGACAACATAAATAATTATCTCCTTTTACCACAGTGGCTTAATACTTCCTGTGAAGAGTTTGACCTGTCTGTTCCCTTCTATACAAGGTCGAGGGGCTTTGGAAGGGTACATTGATGATCTCATCCATCATACTTTTACTTGGCAAAGATAATAATCCTGTAAATTTTAAAGAAGGATAAAAACTTCTTATTTGACAGAATTACAGGGAAAGGAAAAAACCCTGCGCACCTGCTCCGCACCGCTTCCACAACGCCTCCGTGTTTGATGGAAGCCTCAGTTGAGCACTACTTTTTCTGAAAAAAAAAATATCTTCATTTATCAGTAGTTACCTTGTCCTTGTGATATTTGAAATGAATGTACTGATTTACGCCTATAAAGGGAACATAAATAAGCCTTTAACAGCTTATTGTAACTGAATCAAACTTAATAGATGTAAAAATTGCAAATGCATTGTGCAGATATGAAGTATTTCTGTCACGGTTGTATTTGTGGACTAAATTACCAACTTTGTTAAGTTGTTTTACTTGTATTCTCATTTTGCATTCGGTTTTAGGGGGTTTTGTTAGCATATATTGGTTCAGTAAGGAAGCAAATATTGAAGTGCTGAGGTCTAAATTGCATATGTAAATGTGGACATCCTTTCCTAACGTTGCCGTCCTGATACTTTCAAGGGTCTTTTACGTTGCTTTAGTTATTAAGTCAGATAGTTCACTAGTGAGCAGTGCTAAGTTCAGAGTTCACATCTGTGTGTTGACTCTACACTGCCCACATGATTTCCGGTGGTATATTTTCATTTTCTGTATCAAGTGATGGATAGCTTAGCCCCTTGAAACCTGACCAAATTATTTCCAAAACTGACTCAAAAGAGAGATAGAAGAAATTTCCCTCCCGTCTTTTGCGTCAACCATGAACAGGCCTTTTGTGTAGCTCTTCGTCTTGGCTAACTATGGGTAAAAAAATGGTAAAATTACCAGGTGCATGATCATAGTCCATTACTTTTCATTGCAGCTGCTCTGCATAATACTCACGAGTGTCAAGCTCTCGACCATGAGGCACCGCTAGTTTTGCCAGCACCAGCTGCTCTGCCACACTTCAACTTCACTATTCACCAAAAAAAATCCATTTTTTCTTCTTCTTATTCTACACTTTAAGTAAACAGCTCAAGTTCTGACAATTCTGCACTCAGAAAAGATAAATGTTCAAAGTTAAAGCAGAAGCGTTAGCTAGCTAGCTAGTAGCTAATTTGAGGTTAGCTTATCATTGTACATTCCAGTGCTAGGCTGCTTCTTACTCCAGTCAGAAAAAGCATGAAATATAAAACTAATGCATGTAGAAATGATCCAAACTAGCTCAAGGGTGTTTTTCTTTGTTGCTTCATCAAGGGTGTTTTTCTTTGTTGCTTCAGATAGCCCTTGAAGCCCTGGGAATGTGAAGGTGAGAGGGAGGGCCAAACATTCATCTTATAGACAGAATTTTGCTCCAGAACATGAAATGTACACGCTGTTCTTTTTCTTTTTAGGAATGAAATAAAACCTTTAAATCTCAAGGGGCCTCAAATACCAGCCCTCCTCTAACCCACTCACTATGAAGTGATAGCTTCCAATAAACAATGTATAAACCAGAATTTGTATTATATTGGCTGCAAATGTACCTTGTAGTTGTTGTGTAAAGGATGCTAAAGGA
This sequence comes from Telmatherina bonti, assembly GCF_933228915.1. Lineage (NCBI taxonomy): Eukaryota > Metazoa > Chordata > Actinopteri > Atheriniformes > Telmatherinidae > Telmatherina > Telmatherina bonti. Next base: position 11,620,341 of record NC_136612.1, read on the forward strand.
GTTGCATATTTAGTTTAGTTTAGGCAGCATTTCTTTTTTCTATATTGATTTAGGAACGTAGTTTCTCCCTCCTGTAGGTGGAATTATTAAGCAGCAGTTATTAATCAGATGTTATTTGTTGTGATCTTGCTGCGGGGCGCTGATGTATGGAGTGTGTTTGCCTTCTATTTAACAGTGAAGTTTCTAAATATAACTCGAGCCTCCTCCCTCTGTGCACAGGTAGAAGAGCCCTACATCAAGCTGCAGCCATGGATGAGATGGACCTGCCCCAGATGAAGAAGGAGGTGGAGAGCCTCAAATACCAACTGGCCTTCAAACGAGAGAAATCCTCCAAAACAGTCACAGAGTAAGTAGTTATACAACAGCTGTACTACTGCATACTTTTCCTAATAAACTGCATGTAAAAGTGAAGGTAGATGTAGTTAAAATGTTAAAGCAGTTTGTCCTTTGGTTAGCTGTGTGACTGTTTAGATAAGGAATGATGCAAGGCAGCTTTTCCAAAGATAATTTCAGTGAGTTTGCTGATCATTGTGGAAAAAAAGGTATATTTATCAAATAAATTTGTGATTTATTTTTATCAAGGCTGTCATAATTTAGGCCATGCCATACTAAAAATCTGAATTTTGGATTATCTCAGCAAGAGAAGCTGATTTTGAGCATTTAGGTGCTTTGTTACGGCGGTGAACCAACCTCACTCAGAAAGCATTTTATCCTCCTTATTTATGAAATTTCAGATATTTTTGAAGCTTTTCATTTAGAATTTTTACCTCCGCCAAGGAGATTATGTTTTTACTGGCGTTTATTTGTTTGTTTGTGTTCAAGAAAACTAAAAAAGTTATGGACAGATTTCCATCAACCTTTCAGGAGTTGTTGGAAATGTGAAAAGGAAGAACTGATTTATTCTTGGTGGTGATCTGTATCACTGTTTGGATCCAGGAATTTTTTAGAGGACTGTTTAACATTGTGCTTGTTGGACGTTTGCTCTCTCCGAGTGCTTCTCTTGTTTAATATTATCTTTAATAAGATCCCAAATTTGCCATTATTTTAGAGAGAAAAGCAGTATTTCAACATGTGTGGGGTTTGTCACAACTGTGAACATAATCCACCAAAAAACACTTTTATTCAATGATGGGAGACATGGCCTTTGAAGCAGCTGCTCTTTCTTTTTTAAAACTTTTTTTTTTTTTTTTTTTTTTTAAAGTGCTTTATGGCAAATTTCTTCATTTTTATTGCTGGTGATGTTGTTGCTGTTTTTATTTGCTATCTTATTTTATTTTATTTTATTTTTCTATTTATTGATTTTTTAATTTTGCTCAGACTTTACATTACATTACATAATAAATAAAATTTATGATTATTAATAATAACTCTGATGGGTTTCAAGCCCCACATTTAAAGCAGAGATGACTAAAGTCTGTCCTCGACGGTCGCAGTTCTTCAGGTTTTCTATACATCCATGTTCCAACACGTGGCAGAATGTTGTATTTATTGGTAATGTAGAAAGACACCTGAAGGAATATTTAAAAAATCCCTTATTTCTTAACAATAGTTTAAAATTGAATAATGTACTGCTGACAGGTTCCTGATGAAATTAGCATTTTTGTCTGTCTCTGGTTAATAAAATCCAGCACAGGTAAAATTCAGTCTATAAAATTGTTTGTTCTATTTATTGAATAGATAAATAAATTACAACCTCTTGATGCTTTTATCATTAACAGTGTGGTTAAACACAGGTAAAGTATTCAAAAGGTGGATGAAATGTGATAAAAATGTCTCTGTCTCTCTTTACAAAGTTTGGTAAAGTGGATAGAGGATGGTGTTCCCGAGGATCCCTTCCTGAACCCAGAGCTGATGAAGAACAACCCATGGGTGGAGAAAGGAAAATGCATGATCCTCTAGGAGGAAATATCTCTCCACACAAGCCCGTCTACGTCAACACACCCTACAGATGTCCCCTGAAGCCGACCCTACCCTGCCTGTGAGGGCACTGGCAGGACAGGGCCTACTAACCCTTCACCATGAATGTACTACAGCTGATGATACTCCCAACCTCTCCCAGACACGCACAGCAACAGGAGCATGAAAACACACATGGACTGACCCACATGATCACCCCAAACCTTGAGACTTTCTCACATTCACTGCAACTTTATTCGTGCCACGGCAATTCTGCATTACTATAATATGTCAATAACGATCCAGTTGTTATGCTACATGGGTTTGTATGAATATGTGATGACTTATTTATGCAGCTGCCAGTCACACGTTTTTTCTCTGCACATTTATTTCCCCTCAGTTTTAATTTATTGAGGTGTAAAACAGAGTCACATTGTCACTGCCAGGATGACTGGGTGTGCTGCAGGAAGGTTGTGCCGTGTTGAGCTATTAAGATGATATTTGTAAAACTGTAAGTATCCTCTGCTACTTTTAACTAAAGCTAATTGATTCCACAAGTGTGTGATTAACAACATAAAAACATTCACTGGCATTTTATTTAGACTACCTGTGGAAACCTGAATCTACATAAGGAAATATAAATATTTTTATTCAGTCTGAAAAGCAGTTGTTGAAATGTTTCACAATCCCTTGGTTGGCTAAAATAGAAAAAACTTTAAACCCATTCATTGATCCAATTTATAGACAGTATCGATATCTTCTATCTTTACATAATTTAATGGACATAAATGTACTTAAATAAATTCATATAAGATTCATGTAAAAACTCAGAGAAGCTATGGCGTTTTAGCTAACCAAAACTCTCAAGCTAACACACAGGAGATGGTTTAACAGTTATACTTAAATGCAACTCGCATATCTTCAGAAAACTCTTGATATCCAGTAGTTATCATTAAGGTTATGATCATAAAGTACGACTGTGTGTGCGGTGACTGAGGGCTTGTCTACATCGTAAGCATAGCATGTTGCATGTTAGCATAGCGGCTAGCATTAACGTCAGTAAATGTGAGGAGAGTATAAACTTGACATTTTGCGGCCTGTAATAGTCACTCTGACACATTATAATAGCATATTAAACTAAAACAGAGCAAAATGAAGCATCAGTGTAATTAGCAATAGGTTTGGTGACTGATTGAAATGCATAGCAGCGTAAATCAGCTAATAATGTCTCACAAATTACGTATCTCTGTTCAATCCAATCAAAATACTATAAAAATCGTAATCTGTACAAACTGCAACTAAATAATTAAGTTTTTACATTGTTGGTGGACTGAAGTCAGTTCTATGTGATTCTATGTGATTTGCCTAAATATTTTTATCATGTTTTTACTCAAATTTTAATTATAAAGATCGAATTGGAAGTCTTGACATTCCTCTTGGGAAACTGGTCTGTTAGCCCAAAATTTTTGTTCACCATGTCTTTAATAATGATTCATGGTAGACTGAACATACTTAAAGTGCAATGGGAAGCATTATGTAAAGACATGAACTTCTAAATTGAACTTCAAAACTGTCCTCACATCTACATATCTGGCCATTTTTACGTGCAAACTGGTCATCTTGAAAGTTTTAAAGTCACAGATCAGCCACACTCGCTTAATGTTCAACAGATATGATGGAGGGCACGTATGTTTACAGACATTTATATTGAGATAAGATATAGTTAAAGCTCATTTAGACCATTTAACTGAACTATCATCCTTGTTCCAGTGTAAGAACACAAGAGGGGATCAAGCTACTGACCAAAGGAAGCATTAAAATGGTTTAGACCTTATTATATATGAAGAATATTTGAACGACTAATTTACATCCTACATTAGAACATTTGACAAAAAAACTTAGCTGAAGGCAAATTATTACTATGCGAATTGGATGAATTGGGTAACTTAATTTTTTTGTACTTTTTTCTCTCTTTTTCTTTTAAAAAACAGATACACACTGTTGCTTCTAGATATTTGCTGTTGTTCGAGATTTCTTCGTTTAAGTATTAGCTTTTTCTGTTTACTTCTGGGTGATAAAAGGGTACTATAAAAATTATAAAGTGCACAGCTGGGTTTGCATCCAAGAAAACATATATGCAGGAGTACTTGACTCCCAAACCACACGATTTTGTTGCATTAGTCCTATTTGAGAAATTCTGTTCAGAATAATTTAATTTGCAACTAATATCTTTCCGTTTACTTTCAAAGTCTTGCTTTCAGTCTACCTAAACAAACAATTTGATAATTTTTTAACATTTAGTAAACGCGCGAAATGCTGCACTGCTGCTATCATTATAAATTTACTTACAGTCACCAACGTGGATAGTATACTTGCTTTTATTTATGCGTATGCGTGATTCTCATGGCTGCTTTTAAGTGTTTTGCATTTCTTCAAAGCGTTGTTTGTGTGAGTCCTTGGAAATTTATGTTACTTTTATTAAGGTGCAATATGCAAGTAACCTCTAGGGGCAGCATTGAGGCTAATTTGACTGGAAGTAATGTCACAGGATAAAATTATGTAAAGTTTAGAAGACAAGAAACTCCGTGCTGTAAGGGCCTTGTATCCAATCTGATATATCACTGCTTCATTTTTTTATGCTAAGCTATCGGAATTAACCAAATATTAACCAACTTATCTGTTGCCATGTTAATAAACTTATTTACTTCCTATAAATTCAGAAACTATCTGGCCTGAGTTCTCTACTGCACCCCCTAGTGGAATCCTCTGGTAACAAGCGTAGTAGTTTGCGAACAATTACGCCAGTCGCATACGTAAACCTGAAATTAAACAATAATTATATTTTTGACCTAAAGATTAATCTGTAAAGATCGGGATAAACTTTCTGTGTACGCAAACGTGCACATCAACATTCTGCACAATCCGTGTAAATAATATTGCAGCTTGAAAGCAACATGTTGCAGCCAATACGCTCAATACCGAAGGTCACACTTAGGGACAGTACACAGTTCTTGGACTATGAAACAGCGAAAAGGCGTTCACGTTGCGTTTTCAGATTATCTGTTGTAATCTACGAAGAGCGCTTGTCACGGTGCAAAAGGTTGTAAAAAGATGTCAGTAGTCGCGGACAAGGTCTGACAGGTGCTTTTCAGAACTTTCCACCTCCGACGTCGTGTTTGTTCTCTTGTTTGCATGAGCACCTACAGCGTTTAAGTCAATATTACAACTCGCCCATGCAACATGTTACCTCGCATCAACGTGAGCGGCCTGCATTCCTGGCATGCCGGACATATACTGGGAACACAAGGCAGCCATGACACGTACACGGACACGTTGCTAAAAGCTCGTATATCCAGACCCTTTGACACAACATGCCTAGACCCGAAAAGCTTTCACAGCACCATTTATCTGGTGACTCCTACATTTTCCACGTCTTTTTAAGTTGTTTGTGAAGCACCATTAGCAGATTGAGGTTTTGCGTGAGTGGCGTTATAGAGTGTCTTCATAGAGTAGTGTAGTTTGTGTTGCCAGAGCAGAATGAAACTCAAAAGTCTCTGGAGGAGTTCAAGGTTTCTGGTCCCTCTCCTCCGAAGCTACAGCCCCTAAAGACCTCGCACAAACATACAACAAACCAACACGTAACTCCGTGCACACACATCGTATCTCCTCACCCTCACATGTACATACTGACCCCTTTAACTTATTAACTTATTTATTTATTAATGCTTTCCTTCACCTTAGGTTGTGTTTCCTTTGTCGGAACTCTTTCTTTGTCATTACCTCAACTTGAAAGGAAAAATTAAAAACAGAAAAACACAAGTACACCTTGCCAGATCACCATCTACTACTGCCTTGTACACAGTTTCCTTAAAACGAGAATGTAAATACGTGGCATGAGGTATGAACATTACCACTGACCTCAGAGCTAGCCTGCGAGTCTGTGTGCATGTGACTGTGATCGTGTGTTTACTGTGCGTATTTTAGAAATAAACATGGACAAAGGGCGCCTATGTTGGTTGTGAAGGACATGTACATCTCACACACACACACACACACACACCTACAGGAGGCCGAAGAGATCAAGAAAACACACAAACACACACACATTGGCAAGGACGTGGGATTCTCTGAAGGACTCTGGACAGCGGAGCTTATCGTCGTCTCAGTACTGTATTAAATCTCATTAATTTCTCTGTCACTATTTCCCAGATTTTATTTGTCTTGAAGATGATTTTGTTTGTAACTAATATTTGATTTTATTGTTTTTTAAAATTCAGCTGTAATGTTATATTGTCCTTAAATAGATACAAAACTTTGCTTGAGCTGAAAATTTTACAGACGTAAACAAAACATTTTTGGCACATTTGCATAAAAGCAACATGGTGATTAATAAAAAGCTAATAAACAAGTCCAATCATATAAGTTTCATGATTCCTTAAATTATTGCTCCATTATCAGTAATTTTGTCTCATTTTTATTTACGCTAATAGTATAACATTTTTAAAGTAGTTCCCAGGAAACACAGATCTTAAAATCTGACTAGTTTTTGTATTTTATGCAAATTTTTCTCACTTATGGTCTGCATTCATCTACGTTTTTTTATTTACAGATTGAAACATTTACCATTAGGAAAGGTTGTAATGACAGTCCTACAGTACATGAGAGGACTCCTGAGTCGGCCTGTCCCTTGTCTGTTTTCTGTCCAGCTACTGTAACTTTCTTTGGTTTGTTTTTATATTATCTGAACATGGATACGTATGTCTGTTATAACTATTATAATGACTGCATTAAGACTTTGTCTAAATATTTAGCAACATAATCCTTGTGAGAGTGCTGTGGAAAAATTATGCATCAGATCAGAAGTCCTAGCGTAAAGATGACAATGAGCAATAAATTATACATCGTTTTTTTATTGAATGTTTTACAAAAACATTTACCTTACTGAATAAAGTAGACCATTTTTAGACACATTTGTTGTTTCTGGTGGCTTTTATATGCAAAACACACACACACACACACACATGCATACAAAGTTGTGCGTGTTCTTGACTCATGAACCACTAGCTGTGTTTTCATAACCCTAGAATTACACAAAACATAAGTGTCACAACCAGAAATTGTTTAGGAAAACACAAAATTTTCGAAAAATCTCTGAAATATCGCTAAAAGATTTTATGCTCATGAGTTTTTTTCTTACAGACGTGTCGATATAAAAGTACAAAAGTGCAATGAAAACACTTTTTCACATTTACACGCCACTGGATGTGACGAAGCATGGTCATGTGACCAATTTATTACGAGTAAATATTGCATGTACGTATTGTGGAAATCGTTGTACAAAAAAGGGGAGAGATATATAACCGGCATCCTTGACAGCAGAAGACAACAAACAAAGAGTTTTACAAGGAATCAGGAAGAAACGATGGAAAAGAGCTTTGAAAAGTCATCATAAATTCTCCGTAGAAGGTGGAAAACCCTGCATGGCATAAACATCTATTTTTGAAAAATCTTCTTTCTTTTGTAAGACCTTTTTTTTTTTTTTTTTTTTTTTTTTTTTTTTTTAAGAAAAATCTTATTTGCAGGGTAATATTTTACGGAAATTACAGTTTATGTGATGAACACCATTCAATGAAAACTCCAGCTTATCACAACTGTACTTTGTCGAAATTTTAGAAATATCACTTTTATTTTGAAAAAAACAAAATATCCAGTAGAAACACAAGTCTTCTTTGTTTTCTGACACTGAGGTCTCGTAGCTTTTTCATTAGCTACTCCCAGTCTCCGTAGGAACCGGTGCTTTATAGTGTCACATCTAGGGCAAAAGATCAAGTTCTGGCTTTTAGCCTTGTTCCCAGCGCACAGAGATTCCTTCTAAATTTCCTAAATCTTTTGATGACTTTTAACATTGTAGAGCAGCGGTACACAATCTGGTCCCCAGCAGGTTTTCCATGTATCCCTGCTCCAACACACCTGATTTAAATCAATAATGTGTAAAACTTTTAGTACTTTTTACAGATGTGTTCCTGTCCTCAGATTCAAAACAAGCTTTTAGTTTCCATGAAATCATAAAATGTCTCAGTTTCTATGTCTGATACGTTGATGTTCCATGTTTCTATTAGATCTGCAAATCTGTTTAATCCTCTCCCAGTTATCTGAATTTGCGAAGCAGCTTTTAATGGGAGAGAAAACATGGGAAAATATAAGTTTAGAAGAACATTTCTTCACGTTTTAAAGAGAAATGACTGACAGTTTAGAGGCTGAGAAACAGGAGGGAACAGGAGGCTTGTAGGTCACACATGTCAACACAATCAGGAGAAAAAGAGAAAGCAACAACCTCTTTCCCCACGGCCACTTCTGCACTTCATAAATAATAAAAAAGCTGAAAATATAGGAAAATCCTCTTTCTGTGCCTTTTTGTTTCTCACCCTTTCTTCCCTAGTTTCAGTCTAGTTATTATTTCCCATCATTTACTTCTATCCATGCTGAAAGTCATACTAAAGCTAAAAGGATCATATTAAATAGTAAAAACTTTCATTCTAGCTGAGTTTAGTCGATATTTAGGTGAAAACCTGTTTCCCTAAACCACCTTAGTTTTTTCAAATGTTGACACTGAACAGGTTCATATCTACCAATGAAGACACCCATTAGTCTTTAATAAAGGACATTATTCCACTTAACTAGTCCTTGAAAGGCAGATAGAATAAAGATTGATGCTATCAATACCAAAGGAAATATATTTTCATTGGAAACTAATGCAATTAATATTTTCTTGCAGTGGACTTCATAATAACAATAATAATAATAATAATAATTAATAATAATAATTATTATTATTATTGTTGTTGTTGTTGTTGTTATTATTGTTGTTGTTATTATTAGTAGTAATAATTATAATAATAACTTAAGAAATTAAAAAATTATTACATTATTTTGTGTTTTATTTGTAAACATTTTAAATAAAGAAGTCTGAATTTTAAAAAAAAAAAAACTTGGAAAACTCAAAATAATATTTTCAGTTTCTTCCTTTTTAAAAAAAATAAATGTTGATATTTTTCATTACACAGGGTTTACATTTTCCTATTCATGACCATGTATATAACATGTTAAAGTCTTTATTTCATTCATGCTAAATTCTTCTGGCAGTTCGTAGGTAGGACTGGGAAAACATCATACATGACTGGAAAATAAAACTTTATCTGCACTGTAGCTGGCTAAAAAAAAAAAAAAAGGGAAAAAGGGTGATGTGGACGGCAGTTAAATCTGGTTACTCTGGACTTTATGGAAACTTTTAGTGAACTTCTTTTATATAAGTATCTCAACATTTCACAGCTTCACTAGCAGGTGAAGCTACTAGTATCAGCTCAACTCACACTTGAAAGCATGTCCACATCTCCACATGGAGGTAATGTTGCAATCCACGGTTGAAAATTGCAAGATATCTAGACGTATATGGGTGCAGGAGAAAATACCTGTTTTAACAACTGCATTGCAATGCTGCAGTATTGAGGGACCAGTAACCAGGACCTGACAAAGCTTGCTTTCTGCACCCTCAGTATAGAGAGCGCCCACCCAATCATCTCCCTCTACATTTAAACTTTTTGGGTTTCTTGTTTTCCACTTCCACAGCAGGTCTGACAGCAGCTCACTGCCATCATTACCAGCCGCCTACGCCTCCCCATCCAGCGGATGACCACGCTGTCTTCAGCCTGCTCTGAAAGCTCAAAACATTTCACATCAGGCTGCACATGAAGCGTATTATTCTGCCAGTCGAACCCCTTTCCTCTGAGCCAGAGCCGTAATTCAGTCGTTTTCATTACAGCTTTTTGCTAAATTAAAGCAATGTTTCAACAACTTTGACAAAGTACAGTTGTGATTACACTAGATTACAAAACTTTTGTCATTTTCCCGTTACACGCCCCCTATTGGTGACTAATTCATCATCCATCTTGCAATCTACCTGACCTGTTAGCTCCCTCCAGCCAGCAGGACGATCTCACGATAATTCGTTTTGTTAGCTATTAAACTAAACGCTGCCCTCTGCGATTCTGTATCGCTCTTCTTTCTGCACCTCTGACGGATAGCTAAGCCTCTAAAAACGGACCAAATTATGCATGTGACCGAAGCAGGAGACTGACAAAACTGTCCGTCGCTCTGTGAATCCATTTTCTATGGGTGCATTCACATCATGTTAGTCCGTGAGACTCGGTCCGATTGGGGACTGGGCTCAGTTGTCAGAGGGTGCATCCATTCAGACCGAGATCGTGTTCATGCTGCACTTTGGTCAAACAAGCCAAACCGTTAGAATAATACACTGCTCAAAAAAATAAAAGGAACACAAAAGTAAAACGTTGCAGATCTGAATTAATGACATATATATTAATATAAACCATTATAACAACAAGTCCCTATTCCCACCAAAGGTGGCGCTGCACTAGTATTTAGCAAAAGACAGGACAAGATCCACGTGACGAGGAAAACTCACTGCAAGTTAAACATGGAGACGAATCTATCGCTGTTACTGCAGAAATACACTGTAAAAATGGACGCAGTATGAACAACAGATGAGACAGGCGACCCTTAACGCCATCGCTATGTATTTACCCACAATGCAATACTACACCAGACGCAGGAAGTCGCATTTTTTTGTAGTCTGCTTCCTGGATTTGGTCCGCTTGAAGCAAACAGAGACCTGCGTTTGTAGGTGGACCAACTCCGCTTCTTTGGTCTGAATCGAAGCAGACTTTCAGAGCAAACGGACTCGGATTCGAATCAAAAAGGTTGATGTGAATGTGTCCATGTTGAGCATAAATGGGCCTTTACAAGACATGGCAAGGCGTTAGCGTGACAGTAGATGGTTTGATTAAATAGAAAGTTCATCATTTTGACATTTCCTGTGAGGTGTGATGCCCGCGAACTCTCATATTGCATCGCTTAGAAGAATATTTGCATAATTTATCAAGCAGAACTGACTGACGGTGTAGCCCAGATCCACCTACAGCCCACTGGACTGTAAACAAGTTCCCAAACATCCTGAGGGAGGATCAGGATGGATTTGTGTTCATCAAAAATTTATTTGAATAAGATATTTTATGTAAAACAAACGCAGAAAGCCTCATATGGAATAAAAAAAAAAGCTCCTTAATTGACGTATTTTATCGGTCAGATATGTTCTGATTGCATAAAAACTGGATGATGGGATGTCTGACTCTCATGCAGGGTGTGTCTGTCTGCTTTTTATGGGTCAGATCCCCTCAATCCCTTCAATACACACTGACACACACGTCCTCACTAATGCACTCAATCCCCCTCACCCTCACTGCTAAATCCTCACCCTCATTGTCCCGATCCCCCTGAAATCCTCAAACCATCGTATTTCCTACACACACACACACACACACACACACACACACCAGTCCTTTCCGTCTGTCTGTCTGCAGTCTGTGCTAATGCACTGTTTAATGGCCCTCTAACCCCCTAGTCACTCTCAGATTACACTCTCCGATACGCAGTCATACACAAACGTGCATACTACGCGTGTACTGCGCATGCATGTGTGTATTCATGAGCAGACAAACACTGGTCAGCATGGACATGTGTTCATACTGTATACTTACAGGCCAAAACACACACACACACACACACACTCGCACAAAACGGGCACTAATGGCCTGCCGGCACGAACATTCACGAGTGGATTAGGATTACCAATCCACCTGCAGCACCACTACACACACATCCACACAGAGTGTATACAAAGAGAAACAGAAGCAATCTCTAATGCACATTCTGCTGGTGGTGATAATCTCTTTCTGCGTGTGCCATACACACACACACACACACACACACACACACACAGACTCCATAGTGACTGCTCTCTGTGCTGCTCAGATCACCACTTGCCATCTAATCTAAGAGCTTTAATCCACTGTTTGGGGACCCTCACTACCCCATCCACCCCCCCAGTCTTTCAGGATTGCACTTCCCTCTTCTCCTCTGCAGCTGCTGCTCTTTAATACGTGTGTTGTATGTTTTTTTATTGCTGTAATAGTAACAATTCATGTAATCTGCTGCATTCGAAGAAGTATTGCCAAGAGTTAAACGTTGTTTAATGGGTTTTCCTGGTTTAATGTCAGGCGATTAGCTGGAGGTAAGGTGGGGTGTTTGCTGTGTTTTAGTCACCATGCATGCGTTCAAGAGACTTTGCTCCATGTTGACATGAAGCATCACACAGTTCCACCACATCATGATGAGAACCTCCCGTTCCACCACGTCCCAAAGCTGCTCTGCTGGATGTAGATCTGGTGACTGTGGAGGCCGTTGGAGGACAGTGAACTCATCGTCATGGTGGAGATGATGTGAGCTTTGTGACATGGTGCATCATCCTGCTGGAAGTTTCCATCATAAGATGCTACACTGTGCTCAGAAAGGGATGGACATGGTCAGCAGCAGGACTCAGGTAGGCTGTGCTGGTTAAACCAGGTCATGTTGGTACTAAAAGGCCTACAGTGTGTCAAAAAACATCCCTCACACCATTACAGCACCAGCAGCCTGAAGTGTTGTTACAAGGCAGGATGGATCCATGATGTTTCCATCAAACCCCGAGCCTATCATCTGAATGTGATTGGCTGATTGGCTACCGAGCGGGTGTACCTTGCAAAATAGATGGTGAGTGTATGCCTACATTTAAGCTCTAACGTTTCCTATTTAAAGTATAAACCTGTTTTTTTTTTCCATCCCTGAACATTAAAATCACCTTTAACACCAAAGTTTCTCAGTGTTTTTGCTTAAAAGTGAGAAAAAAACAAAATGTTCTGCAGAAATTTGCTTCTTGCAGGGTCTGCCACCGAGGCTCTCCAGTGCTGGCGTGGAATTGGAAAAACACTTTTTAGCATCCTGACACCACCATCTGGATCTGGAGTTTTTAAAGAGGCTGAGAGGAAACTGTGGTGGATTAACCCTTCCTGTGATGATGAGGGTTAATGGTAACCTAAAGACCTAAAGAATCCAGGACTGAAGCAGATCAGCTCAGTAATCTCTAAAACCAGAAAGAGAGACAAGTATGGACACAACAAGCATTGCTCATATGTTTTCACAACCTGCCAGCCTGTTCAAAGAAAGAGAGCTGCAGTGAAGAAAAGACAAAGTGTTTGTTGGAGCCAAAATTAGCTGACTGTCTTCTGAAGAGATGTAACACACAACTGTGCCTCCAAAGATTCATATGAGAGCTATGAAAACATCCACAAAGAAATTAAGCCGATGACGAAGATGCTCATTTTACCATCACTAACATGTGACAGCATGAAACCCATTTACATTTTATTAAGTTATATAGTGAATACTCTGTACTCACATGACACCTTCCAACCTAAATTTTAACAAAGCACTTACATTGTGTCTGTAACTACCCCCCCCAACACACACACACACACACACACACACACACACACACCATGAGCTGTGTGCCTACTTTGCTAAAAGATTAAACAAATGTTTACGTCATTAAACTTTGTCTAAAAATAAAGAACAAAGCAGTAATAGAATACATTTAAGGCCTATGTTTTAACAACAATACCACATGAGAAAGGAAACAACAAATACTGCAATAATCAGGAGAATATAGATTAAAAAACGTGGCAAAGTTAGCATTAAAAAGACAACATACATGGATGAGGTTCACCTGTTCAACTGCTAGTTAACATGAATATCTAATCAGACATATAATCAGATCGCATGGCAGCAGCTCAACACATGTAGTCATGTAGACATGGTGAAGATTTCACTGAAGTTCAAGCTGAGCATCGGGGTGAGGGGAAAAAGTCGATTCAAGTGATGCAGCAGTGTCAAGCCAGATATAGAGACAGAATCCTGAAGTTATTAGTTGTTATTTTGATATAAATGGTCAGAGGAAGGGTTGGATTGTGTGCTTGTGTGGTCAATGTACGTGTGTGTTTTTTTTAATTGTGAAACTGTTTTTACTTTTATGTTGTTAAGCACTTTGATTTGCTTTTTTTAATGAAAAGCGCTTAACAACATAAAGTTTGATTTGATTTGATATTGACTTTGAAAGTTGTGCACAATCTGATACTCGTCTCTTGTCACCTAACAAATACAAGCAGTAGAAGATTACATTGCAATGATTTTGACCGATCACATGGAAATACATTTAAAAAAAACCAAACAAAAAAACAAACCTTTTCTCATAGTTAGTTAAAGAGCCAGATGAAGACTTCATCCACCCAACCCCTATCCAGGGTTTTCTCGGACAGCAGCCTCAGCAGGGAAACCCAGACTTCCCTCCCCAGCTACATTCACCAGCTCCTTCAGGAGATCTCAAGGCCTTCCCAGACCAAACCAACTGATATAATCCCTCCAGCGTGTCCTGGGTCTTGCAGGGACGTGCCCAGAACACCTCACCAGGGAGGCATCCAGGAGGCATCCTAACCAGATGCCCTTGCCACCTCATCTGGCTCCTCTCAATGCGGAGGAGCAGCGGCTCTAGTCTGAGCCCCTCCCAGATGACCAAGCTTTTTAGCCTCTCTAAGGGAGAGTCCGGCCACCCTGCAGAGGTAACTCATTTCCAAGATCTTGTTCTTTTGGTCACGGCCCACAGCTCATGACCATAGGTGAGGGTAGGAACGTTGATTGACTGGTAAATCGAGAGCTTCGCCTTCTGGCTCAGCTCCTTCTTCACCACAACAGACTGGCGCAGAGTCCGCATTACTGCAGACGCCGCACCGATCCACCTGTAGATCTCACGTTCCATCCTTCTGTCACTCAGGAACAAGATTTAGATACTTGAACCCCGCCACATCAGATTTATAAAATTTGGACTTTTGTTATTTCTAAATCTACTGTCCAGGTTCACACCCACCGCTCTCATACTGTCATTCATTTGGAACGTTAAGAAACATGTCAGAACCACATATTTTCAAGTTCCTATTGACCTAGATTTTTGTTAACTCTACCAATATTACTGCGCTGTTTCAGTGTCCACAGTTGGAGGATTAAAGCCAACATTTCTCTAAATCCATCTTTTAAATGTAGAGGGAGCATTTATAAAACCTTATTACTCCGGTTTTCACTTATCTAAAGCAAATGGTCAGTTTTTGCTACATCCATTGTGATAAAGGGCACGTTCACACTGCTTAAACTGACTTTGGTATGAACACCAACCGCACCCTGATGCGGACCCTGGTCCACTTGAAAGCCAGGGGGTCTGCATTCTCTTCCAAACAGATTATGGAGCAGACCAAAGAGAAAGTTACATCGGCCAACTGCAATGAAGCATCAAGAAGAGCGAAAGAAAATGAGCAGAGTATCAGAGGGAATACGAAACCAACAACATGTGTTCAGATAAATGTATGTATCCAGCATACCAGGACCAGAGTCCTGCACAGGTCCAGCTTTATGGACCTGCACCCAAATAAACCTGTTAAGATGACCCAACCCGACTGGTAGATATATAACACGTATACACATGAAGTAAAAGTAAATACATCCCATTCTTTGCTTCAACAACATTTACTCTCTTTATTCATAAATATATTTAAAGGTCCCATATTATACATGCCTTTAACATTTTCAGATCCTAAATGCAGACCAAAAAGGGCAAAAGTAACCTGATTATTGTTACCGCAATAAAATAAAGATGCTTTACTCAATTCCAAATGCTGATTGTCTTTTCTTTTTTAATTTAAAATTCATATTATATACCTCATTAACCTAAGTCTGAAGAAGTGGTGGTGAAAATACGTGTTATGGTTTGTGCCAACAACAGCGATGCTAATTAAGGAAATGTGCCTTTGGCTTGCATCCAGAGGCTAGACAAGCGACCTCCATGCTAAAGTTAGAAAACAGAGGAAGACTTGGGTTGAGTTCCATTTACATCACTTTATATCTCAATGTGTTGAAGGAGAATTAAAAGATTAGTGAGCTTTTTCAGTGAACGTTCTGGGGCTTTCAGAGAAGGTGCTTTTTTCTGTTGTTTCTGCACTGCTGTAGCTGAAAACAGATAACGGGATGACAGCACGACTAGTTCGAAAGGAACAATACCTAAGTCAGGTTAATGGAAGGCCAGGCTTCGCCTATACTATAAAAGAGAACATACAGCTTGATTTTGACTCAAGTATCCGCCTCCACCTGCCTGTTATATGGCCTCAGAGATATATGATGACTATGGTGGGTGTAAATGCCAACAGAAAAGGAGCCCTTGAAGTTTTGTTCTTCGGGGAGCTCGTCATTCCCTGGTTAACCTGAGGAAGAAAGTCCCACAACGGTGGATCGAAAGCATCTAGTTTTAAAAGCAGAGGAAGGTCAGCCATTTCCCCAGTTTCAAGGTTATTCTTAAGCTTAGTAAACCCTTTGCTTGTGGTTTCTCTTACATTAACACACACACACACACACACACACATACACACACACACACAGGGCCCTCTGATTCAACTTGGTATAAAAGCAAAGAGAAGAGTACTTTAAAGGATGTTCCCTTGTACAGTCTCATCAGCTTTAAAAATCTAAATTCCAGACAATAAGAACACAATTTTTGATGTATTGTAATGTTTCGACTCAAGGCTCGCTCACGTACGTAAATGGGAACATCCATTTTAATTTTTTTCTTTTTTAAAGTCTGTCTTTCCTCCTGCCCAATGGTGGAGGTGGCCTTAAGCGGAGCTCTCAGCAATGAATTGGGATTCTATGTAAAATGCAAATCAACCTCTTTGTTACCACCAGATTACCAACGATTCAGCAATAAACTATATCACCATCCGGTGGTACCATAGACTGTATATAAAGAGATGGACGGAGCCTCCGTGACGTCACCCATAGGTTTCTGAAGAGCTGAATTGAAGCTCGGTGGGCGGTTCCTACCATCGCCATCTTGGCAGGTGCATGTGTGTCATTTCGCCCAGAAAATACAAATATGGGCAAAGAGGTGGAGCTGAGAGGGGGCTGTGAGCATCATGGTGGATGATTGACATCAAGCAAACTCCGAGCTTTCTGTAGCTAACAGCTTACTGAACTAACCTGGCAATAACAGAAGCTAACCAGCTAACGGAGGTAAGCGGGCTAAAGCTAAGTCACGTTGTTAACCGGCTAAAAACCGCGGTTGTTCTACATTCTTCTTACTTGAAGCGGGAGATTGGGTACCTGTCAATTAAAGGGACTCCCCCCTTAATATGCCGAACTTCGAGATTAAATTACTTTAAAACAGGCGAGTTAGAAAAAAATTCACTCCCCCCACAGTTGTCATGACGGTAAACCTGACCTATTGAACCTAAAATGGATTTTTGAACCAGGCTGGAAACATGTTTATTCCTGCTGTGAAGTTGGTCTTTTTAACATGGGAGTTTATGGGGATTTGCTCTGTTTTGTAGCCCCTAGTGGAGGAAGGGGGAACTGCAGTTTTATGCACTTGCAGATTTCATGAACCCATTGACACAAAGCAAACTGAATTCAAGGAAGTAATTTACAGGTACATCTAAAAAATGTTAAGATTATGAAAAAGTTCAACATTTTTTATCACTCTTTTCAGAATGTGAAACCTGTATGTTTTATAGATTCATTACAGATACAGTGAACCATTTCAAATATTCAAGGTTTGAAATGCTTTTGACAGCAGTAGCCACACAAGCAAAAGGAGAAGGAGGAATGCAAGAGGGGAAAACACACTAGATCTGGGTATCTTTGAGCCCATATTTTATTCCCTTAGGCCATTAACAGCATATCAAAGGTTGAAAATGAGACATTTTACCATTTAATGAACCTTTTTCATCTCATTACTTAACTTTCATGCAGCTGATTTTAATAGTTTTTATGTGACACAGTTTCCAAGATAAAACATGGCGGATGTGTCAAACATAGAATGTTTTATCTCTCACTGGTGTAGATTAAACAAGGCTTAAATGAGTGTTAAAAATCAGACGGCCTCTTAGCAACACACAAAGCTCCATATGTAGATGTCGTCTGATGGGGTTAAAGATTATGATAGTGTAAGCTCCATGAAAACCACAGACATTAACCCAACAATAATCCAGGCTGAGCTCTCCAAGATCAATAATAAGCCAGAAAACACTCACTGAAATTCAGAGTATGAGGTCAGGTCAGCGTTGGGAGGAGGAAACATAATTTACACAGGGGTGGGGGGGTGTGTGTGCCAGGCATCACTGCTTATACATAAGTTGTTGTTAGAAAATCAGACCAAGATTAGAAATGTAAAGTAAAACATTTGCTCAGTAAAAGATAATATAAAACAATGAGCATCAGTGAATCATCCTAAATTAAAGAAGAAGTGACCATAGTGCACGTTGCATTCTTATGGAGGTTATATACCAACAATTATATTGTGGGAACAATCCCAAACCTGTGTGCGGCGTTAACATTAGATCATACTGTAGATTCTAATACATTTATTATTAGATTGTTTTAACAACTTGGAGACAGATTAATGTTCAGAGTAATGCTACTACAAAAATACCTAAACACCTGGGTGTTAGCTCACCC
Organism: Telmatherina bonti; assembly: GCF_933228915.1. Classification (NCBI taxonomy): domain Eukaryota; kingdom Metazoa; phylum Chordata; class Actinopteri; order Atheriniformes; family Telmatherinidae; genus Telmatherina; species Telmatherina bonti. The sequence goes on from NC_136612.1 coordinate 11,638,737, forward strand.
AGCATTTGGTTAGCCTAACATGCTAATCGAAAATGCATGCTTAGTAATTCAGTCATCCTGCACTCTTTGCAGTAACCTACACACCTCAGCATGTTGCTATTTGAATAAACTTTGGGCATCAGAAGTGATGATCAAGTTTTTTCTGTCAGTTCGGTGTGGAGTCGTGTGAGTTCAGTGTGTGCTAATATGAGCTCTGAGGCCACATACTGTGTGCAGTGTTACGCTAATGCACCATAATATTATGCTGGCGGGAGAGAGGCACTGGACTCTGCAAAGATCCATCAGTCTATGATGGAGTCAACAAAGTGGCAAACCATCCTTGTTCACTTTAATGGCTAGTGTATAATCACAGATTATCTTAACACGCATGATTCTGAACTGCATGAGGAAAATGTTGTACCTGGACAGGACCTTGGCATGTACAAAGAGAACATGCATGCTCCAAAATGAAAAGTTCCAACTGAGACTCAGAGGATACTGGTGCTGCCGTGCATCTCAACAAGGGGCATATCCTGCAAAAAAGTGACCCAGTGGTCTAAACAGGGGTTTGTTAGCATGCTGTGGCCCTTTAGAATTGGACTTTTTAATGAAATTACAAAAATATAGTCCATTAAGATAAGTTCAAGATGTTGTAACATGTACTTAAAGTCTCCAAATTTGTCATAATATATGATGTGTTTCATAGTTTTCATTGCCATTGTGGTAATTTTGCATGTTAACTGCATGTTTTCTGCATGTTGTTTTACTCAACAACTTCCAGATATAAATAAACACTTTGTTTATAGTCTATAAAGTTCTGCATCTAAACTATCTAAAGAGGAAATACTCAAGTAAGGTTCAAGTAAAAATTTAGCTGTTTTATAAACCATGGCTCTGAAAAAAGAACATGGTGGGTTGGTGTTGTATTGAAGATATCACAAAGAAAATCCATCCTATAAGCTAGTATATGCAGTTGACCGAGGTATAAATAATCATGCAGGTCCAGGATAATCCTGGGGAACACACAAGCATCTCCCATTTTACCAAGTATGCTCATCGAAGCTTTACCAGATGGTTAGAGCAGCACTTTTTTCAGGCTGTTCTTCACATAGCATGCAATTAGCTTATGATAAACATAACAACATAATGTGGAAGACTGAAGCAAAATTACAGATGTGTGACACAGATTAAAGCAGCAACATTTGATGAGATGTTTATGATGTTTAAGACACAAAATTATAGACAAAACAAACACTTTGTTCCCTCCTGCTGCTACTACTGTCATGAAAGAACTGATTTGAAGATGGCTTGAAAGAGAAAAGTTCATGAAAGAAGATGGCTTCTTCAGGTCCGATGCAAGACTGAAAGATACAGAAGATCATTCCTGCCAGCAGCCATCAGCCTCCAGAACAAGACCTCCTCAAATTAATAATTATTATATACTACAATATTGAATTTCCCTTTGGGGATTAATAAAGTATTTTTCATTTCATTTAATTTCATTTCATTGTTATTTTCATTTCATTTCATTCCATACCTGTGAAAAATACCATGATGCAAAAATGGTCTGCAATTTTTTTTATCTAAAGTGCCTTTTTGGTTAGGTTTTGAGAGTAAATGTTTTATTTCTTACTCCTAATTTTTACATTTGGTTATTTTAAAATATCTATGTAGTTTGTATCAAATGTCCATATGTGTGTTTTTCTCTCTTCTCCCAGGGGTTTGTAGAAATTACTTTCATGGAAGTATACTAACCATACTTTCTTTCCTGGGCAGATTTAATCTGAGGGCCTTCCTCTTTTCCACACATGGAGAATAAAAAGGATTGAATCTCTCCCCAAATCATCCTGTTCATCCGTATAACCAAATTATATCTGATCTCATCATGTCTGCTGAATTTTTTCTTCTCGTTTTTATGTGCTGATAATAGTGTCGACACATTTCATCATAGATTTTGTTGGTGGGTATTAATTTTTATTTAGTTGTCTTGTTTTCCATCCATCCATCCGTTTATCCATCCATCCATCCATTTAGCAATTCATCCATCCATCCATCCATCCATCCATTTATCCATCTATCCATCTAGCCATCCTTCCATCCATTTATCCATCCATCCATATATCCATCCATCCATCCATCCATCTTTTACATCGTCCCCGTCTCTTGCTACTTCTTTCAACTCTTTCTGGGAAGTCCTGAGCCAAAAGACATAGTTCCTCCAGCGTGTCTATGAAAAAGGTCCAATAAATATGATACATACAACATAAGGGGTTCATTAAGGTGCCTCCGGCTCCTGAACTTTATTCACTGAGAAACTTTGAAAGTTTTCACAGTTCTCTAAACCTGTGGTTTCCAACATGGTTTCCAACATTAAGTTTTTGTTCGTTATCTGGATATTCTGGGCACATCTGGAGCTACAGTAGTGGAGAACTTCCTGTCTGTCCTGATAACCTTCATTTTTGTTTTTTAATTAATGAAACATGTCTGAGAACCACCACAGAATTAGACTTTATTCATTTAACTTTGGCCTTGTTGAAGGACAAGACCGAGCCAGAAAACATTATTTATGGTGAAAACATAAAAATAAGCACGGATTCATGGCGAGGTGTGGCAGAGGGTCCACAGCTTCTTACTGTTTGCATAAATGAGTTTCTTAAGGTAAATAGGTTGGGAAGCATTGGACTAAAAAAAAGCACAACTTAGGTTTGTGGAAGTTTAGCATTGCAGTGCCATGCAAATCAGATTCCCCTTTCCCTACATTGACAGGTGGTGCATCCATCCATTTTCTTAACCGCTTAGTCCAATTCAGGATCACAGGAAGCTGGAGTCTATCCCAGCAATCACTGGGTGAGAGGCAGGTAGACCTGGACAGGTCCCCAGTCCATCACAGGACCAACACAGACAAACAACCATTCACACTCACTAATAGAGAAACCAGTTAACCTAACATGCATGTGATTGGACAGTGGGAGCAAGTACCCAGAAAGGTCACTGTTCGATCCCAGCTGAGGCTTGAACCAGCGACCTTCTTGCTGTAGGCCACAATGTGGCATCATATTGTCTAAGAAAACGCCACCTTTTTAAATATTTTTCTTTAAATAATGAAAGTTTTAAATCACATAGATGCATCTGGAGTGTACATTTGTTCTTATTTTGTTCTTCTTCTGCTCACTGGGCAAAGTGTAACATCATCGTTGCTTTATGTTACCACGTTGACGTATTTGTTTGCTTACATAATATTATAAGTAACAAAGACCAAAAACAAAATAGTGAATGAGGCACTAGATGAATCAACATAAGAATAAAGCTTGTTTTGTATGTTGTTGGGATGTTTTGATGATTCCGGTCTCATCCTGCTGCATAAGAGGCCTTTCTAGCTGAGAAATCAGGGTTTAGGTTGAGAAAAATCTCATGCAGCTGAACTCTCCACCCTGTTCGACTCGCACAAGAAGCTGAGGAGTGACTCAGTCCTCAAGCAGAGGCACCAATTTTCAGCCACAGAATTCAATAAAAAGAGCTGATGCTCAGAAATGTAAAAATGGGACACAATTACTGCATGTAATTTGATGAACAGTTTATATAACGCTGCATTGTTTGAGGACTATTTTCTACAACCATGTACACTATTATTTGCAGCATTTATGGCTGCATCAGTGGGTTTAAATGAAGACCCACATCAGTCTAAAGGAAATATTTCTCTCAGTTCAGCTCAGAAATGTAATTGTGCATTTCTATTTGACAAACTTAGAAGACTGTATATGGAGAGGAGAACAAGGTGCTCTAAGGTGTATGAGCTGATCCCTCAAGCGTCTAACATCAGCTTAGTTTGGCCTCTTGTGTTTTTACCCTAGAAGGAAAAGTCCTACCTCTCTCCTGTCTGTACAGCGTCTCCATCTCCTTCCTTTGCCTCACTTTGTCACAGTCCCTCATCTTCCTCTGCCAGCTTCATGTTCCCCACATACAAATGAAAAGATATGGGTTTTTTCAGTGTCTATTGCGTCCCTTTTCCCTGCTGCCTCTTGCCTCCATGTGTCTGGAGATATGGGTCACGCAGGGGGCAAACTTCATTTTCGTAAATGAGGACAGAAAAAGAAATCCTGACACGGTAGTTAGTTAACAGCACACTGCCCCTCGCTAACCCCGACACGCACACACACGCAGAGCAAACCGAGACCTGTTTGTAGAGCTAATTAGCATTGACTCACTCCGTGTGCGGGCATGTGTCCATGTGTGTGTGTGTGTGTGTGTGTGCATTCTGGGCTGTGTGGCCCAGTTTTGGCTGAATAAGGGAGAATACTGTAGGCCTGATGAAGAGGCAGGGGTTAGAAAGGACAGATATAGATAGAACTGAGAAACTGAGAGGGAGGGAAGGCAGCGGAGAGGCAGAAAAGCAGGGGTTGTTAACAACCAAAGCACCCCCCCCTCCATCCCCAGTGAGTTTTGTGTGTTATCCTTTCTGTGTGTGTATGTGTCTGTTTTTTTTTGTTCCTATGTGGTGTCATTACCGGTTGTTCCACTCTCAGGGGAGTCCGTGTTTACGCAGCATGGTCTCTTAGCTGTCTCCGCAGGAGTCATGCATCCATCATCACCATAGCAACCAGCAAACGCAATAAGCCTGACTGGATATCACCTTGAAACACAGCCTGCTCAGCATATCAGACATTTGCCGACTACTGGATGAGCAGAAGTTGAACTCAGCTGTTGGTTGATTAAGTTCCACTTTCTGATTTATAACATGAATCAAAATTCGTCAATCCAAATGAAAGTGAAACATCTGAAAGGTGCCTCCATTTCAGCGCCACGTTGAAGTGAAAGCTGCTCATCATGAAATTACAGCCAGTTTCTGAAGTGGAGAGCAAACATTGTGCATGTTTTTGTGTGGTGTTTTACATCTAGCATGGCTCTGAAAGTCTTGCTTTTCAGAGGCGCTTTCTTGTAAAGCTGGAACATTTTCTTTGTTTGAGTGGGCGGTTTCTATGAGCCAAAAGAAGATATGTAAATAGATCAGTGATTGGTCTATTTTTATAGCATTTTTCTCGTGTTGTTGTTGAGACTCATCCACACTGTGAAAAATCTAAGGACAAATTTTTTGTGTTAACATTTAGTTGTAAGATGTTTGGTGTTTTTATAAAGCTGAGCTAACTCCAAACCCACGTGTACAATAAGCTGTGCAGTCATCAGTTATTTTCTTTACTGCTTGGTCCAATCAGGGGTCCAGGAAGCTGGAACCTATTCCAGCTATCTTTGCATGAGGGAAGGCACACCCTGGACAGGTCGCCGATCCATCACAAACAGACAAACAACCACACACACTCACTTCGAAGAACAATTAAGGGCACATTCACGTCAGCTTTTTTGACGCAAATCTGAGTCTGTTAACTCGGAAAGTCCACTTCGTAATGTGAATGCACCAAACAATTCTGATTCAGATCAAAGAAGACTCATACCGTCTCCAAACGCAGGTCTCGGTCCGTTTCAAGCTGACAAAATACATGAAGCAGACTGCCAAAAAAAGTCATTTCCTGCATTTTGCGTAGCGTTGCATTGTGGGTAAATAGGTAGCGATAGCGTTAAGGGTCCTCTGACTCGTCTGATGTTCACACTGTGTCCATTGCTGCAGTGAATATCAGCAGTATACTTGCATAAGACACAATAAAAACCCAACATAGCGATAATTTCGTCTCCATGTGTAACTAACAAGGGGAAGAAACAGAGTTTTCCTCTTTATGTGGGTCTTGTCCTCTCTTTTGCTAAATACTAGCACAGCACCACCTTTGGTAAGAACAGGGATGTATTATTGTAAAGGTTTGGTTAGTTTGACCAAAGTGCAGCGTGAACACACACACACACCCCCACAACTGAGCCAAATCCCCAATCGGACCGAGTCTAGTGGACTATCCTGATGTGAATGCACCTGTAGCGTAACCAACTAACCCAAGATGCATGTCTTTGGACAGTGTGGGGAAGCTGGGGTATCTCCACTGTTCAAATAGCTCCCCAGCCAAGACTCGAACTAGCAACCTTCATGCTGTGAAGCCACAGTGCTAAACATTACACCACATTGCAGCTGTACAACGAAATGAACTTCTTTAGCTGTTACAACTTACAGCTTGAAGGCAAAATGGTTGTCAAAGTCTCATCTCATCATGATTTTATATCAATACAGCCTAGTAGCTTTAGTACCAGATTAAAATCTAAACACATGTATGATATTGTGGTGTGTATTTGAATGTGTGTTACTGTGTGTTTACTGTCCTCCTGTGAGGGCCCTGAGATGGACTGGTGACCCGTTCTGGGTTTATCTGCCTCTCACTTTGTAGCCACAATCCTGCAGGTTTTCCATGCATCCCCACTTCAACACAGCAGACTCAATTTAATTACTCATCATGCAGATCTCGATATGATGTTAGATCTATGTTATCTGGTGGGTTGAAGCAGCAATACATAAAAAATCTGCAGAGAAGTGGCCCTTGAAGGCCGACTTTGGACACCACTGGTACAGACAATGGAGGGATGAATGCACACTTCCAAACTAAAGAATGAGAAATTGACAAAAACTTGAAATTAAATAAACCTTTGTTGTGTAAAGTGTCATTATTGGGTAAAAATAGCAGTGATATTAAGTTGGATAAACTTAAAACTAAATGTTTTCAAAGCTATTTCAACTTAACATTAATTGTTAATTGTATCACAGCTATGATAAACGTTGATGTAATGTAAGTTCACACAACCTATTTGAGTTTATTCAAAAACGTTTTGCGCCTGTTTGCTGTACTTTTTTTTCAGATAACTAATTTTTACAGTGTATTCACAGAGCATTTTATGTTTTAATTACATCTACAGCACAGTTTAATAAACAATAAGTGGATTAAGGAAGCAGTGGATCAAATCTCTGACTTCCTGAGTGGTACGCTGTGAAAATAAGTTGTCAAACAAAGTTAGTGAACTTACAAAAGTACAATAACCAGCTGATTTAGTGAGGTAACTTAACTAATGGGTTCTGTGCCCCACACAGAAAATTTAAACAAATGACTCCTCGCACATTGGGGTATCAGTAGATCTGGTCATGTATCAGGACACGGCTTTAATGTTGTACCTAACTGATGCTGTTTATCAAGATATTTTCATTCTGTGTGCCTCAACCTTCATTATCTTGCTTTCTATATTCTGCTCTGAACCATTAAAATGTTACAAACTTTAACACTGAAAAAGGAATTTCATTTTGTATTTGGCTCTTTATAAGTGCTCATCAGAATGGAGATTGTTGAGAAGACACAACACTGAGATTTAATGGTTACGTGCAACAAACAGAGCATTAAATGCCAAATCAAAGTAGCAGGATGAAAACATGCAATTAGTTATGGATCACGAGTGTGTGTGTATGTGTGTGTGGGTCTTAAATGTCTCATATTAACAAGAATCCCAGTGGGAAGCATACGTGACTCACTCATTGGATCGTATGCATGCATGCAGAGAGCGTTGTGGCGTATCATGGTTATGTGGATGATACCATGCTGTGTGGGTGTACCTGTGGAAGAATAGAAGGATTTCTCTCAGAGGACTGAGACACAAAGGAAAAGAGGAGGAGGAGTAACACACTTAGTTGCTCCTCTGCCAGTTACACCCCAATAAAAATTATTTTAAACACAGACTATTATTCCTCTTTTTCACAGTGAGTGTGTCTGATTCTTTCAGTAATGTTGTGTATCTGAGCTGATATGTTCACTGATACCATGCTTTAAAGTTCTGAAAGTTAAAAGTACTCTCTGCAGCAATGATACAGGTTGCTAGAACAAGAACTTTATTTATACAGCACTTTTCATACAAAAGCAGCTCAAAGTACAGTAAAGTAAAGCTCAAATTTTCTGAGATTCTGACAGCTGCTTATTTTAAATTTTACCCCTTTTACATAACATGATCTTTACCTGTAGGGCACACATAGAAACCTCACCTGGGTTCATCCTTACAGAGTCTTTTTAGATGACTTATCAGCCCCAGACAAGATGTCCATGCAATGTGGTACCCATGTCACATATCCCAGCATAACCAGTGTGGTCAGCATGTAACCAGTGAACAGTTTTCTGTATCATTGTTAAACTTCGGAGTCGGATGACTGCCAGACGAAACCAATAAACTGTCACCTAATGGTTTGAATATGTCTACAAAATGGATTTTATTTATTCGGTAGATATGTTGATCAAGCCGTAACAAATAAATGACTAATAATTGTAGCGTATTATCATTAACGTTAACCTGGGATCCAATGTCGGAGTGACAGTGGGTGTTTTCATTATTAATTCGCTGTGTCCTTAGACAAGCGGACGATCTCGGGGCACCACCCAGCCCTTAATTTGTTATACGGTCAGGCAGGGAATACTGTAATATGACAATGATATTTGTCTAACAACATATAACCATCAGTCTCAAAATACGCTTACTGTAAGTTCTCGTCAGAGGGAACAAATCACTTCTCAAAGATCGATCACGCTACCATGACTTCTTAAAATAAAACACACTTTATTAAAAACCACACCTGTTAAAATCATCAGGCACAAATTAAATTAACAATGTAAACCAGGAATAGCGTCAGCAAGCATCAAATACTGAATTAGCCAAGATGAGAGAGAGAGAGAGAGAGAGAGAGAGTATGGATGCTCGAGCCGAGCCAACAACAAAAATGTAAAATAAAATTATTAAAGGTAAAGTTATGTAAGCAGCTTACATAACTTAAAAAACTAGGAAGGTTGGAAAGATGGCAAGTCTAATGAAGGTAACTAAATATGTCAGGGTAGACAGGGTAGATACAGGGGGAATGGATTTAAAAAGGGCAGCTTCTACTAAGACACCAGCTGGATCGGAGACAGTGGAATAATGGGTCGGCCTTACTTCAGCGCCTTGGTGGTCGAGAACCCGAACCTTGGGTCCAGTAGGCAAGGATTCAGTGGTCGTCCTGATACTTGTCCAAAGGGGACTTCCGCAGAAGTCAGGAGCTCGCCTGGAACCGCCTGGTTCGACGTCTAAACTGGACCCAACTCAGTGATTTTCACTTTCCACGGACCTGGTGGGTCAAGAAATAATTTCCACACAACAAGTTCTTACTTTGAGTCAGAGTCGTTAATAACAACAGCATATAATGTTAATCACGGTGTATTTAATCAGTCTGAAATGCATATCTCAACCTGTTCGAGGGTGTCTGCTAGATGGCGCCATTGCTCCATCCAAGGAATCACAGAAATTAACTAACTTGCTAACTTCTGTGGATTTCACATCTGAAAAACGGTTGATTAATTTAGAAAGGAAGAAGAGTCCATTTATCCAGGTGTGCTGAGGATACATCCAGTATTTTATACAGTTTAGAACTCAGAGCTTAAAGGTTCTGCTCTGGAATTTGGTCTTTGTGTGCTGTGGATACAAAGGGACCTCCTGGGGTAATGGACAACAGGCTCTTACCAGGGTCCAACTTCAAAAGGGTGCCACAGTCTGTCAGGCACAAGATAAGACCAGCAGGGTTCCTGGTTTAAAGTGGAGGTCTGTCTAAGATGGATCTGATTTTTAGGGCTTTCATTGAGCTCTGTTTTGGAGATGTGTGGATGGACTTCCTTTTGAAGTAGAAAGTCCTGAGTTCTTATCTGATTCGGGGGTTAATTCGGCCTTGGGAGGTTGCTACATAATAATTGGTATTTTAGTTCAGTTTTCAACATTTCTATCAGAACTTTAGGAAAATCCTTTAAAAACTGGAAACGTTAGTCGACTTTGGAGGCCAGAAGCATGTAATGTACAGAAGTGGCCAAAGTGGTGTTTTTTTTTTTTTTTCTTCCTTTTTAAATGGATTTATTTGTATTAATTTCATACTTCAAATTTCACAGAAGATGCTGTTAGCTTGATCTCAAAAGTGTTGCAATGTGTTCTCTTTAATTTCTCACTTGCTGTGTTTCCATTACAATTTTTCACAAAATAAAAGCCATATTTCTAACATTTCAATCAAGTACAATATTGATTAGCAGTTTTTTCCATTAAGCAGTGTTTAGCACATGAGCAGTAAGTTGTAAAAATCTGTTCCTGTGAGACTTCACTTTGAGGAGGATGGAGATACAAAACAGTTTGCATTTTGGAGAAGATAATTCAGTTGCCACTACTGCGGTTGTTGCTGTCCTCATCAGAAAATAAAAGTAAAGCTGTCGGATATTATCGGCCAAGCGATACTTTTGACTGATATCGGTATTATATATATGAGATGTTATTTAGAGTTTTCCAGAAATTTGTGTTTGTTTAGCACAACTCGCTCCAACAGTTGAAATCGGCATCAAATTAAGGGTTGGACCAAATCAGTCAATTGGATATCGGTAAAAAAAAGGCAATATCAAACGTCCCTAGAAAGTCATTTAGAAACCATATTTACTGGTAAAGAACTGGTCACATGACCACCTTGTCATGATGTGTGTTGTGTTGGATTCCTGCTTTACTTTGTAATTTTCCCAGTTTAGTTCCCTTGTGTCTTGTTTCCTGTTTAGTCGTGTCTCTGATCATTAGTTCACCTGGGTTCATTTAGTTCATCCCTGTCAGCTGTGTCTCATTGTGTTCTGTGTATTTATACCCCTCACATGTGGTTTTACTTTGCTGGTTCATGGCTTGTGTTCGTCATTCTCCGTGCCTTAGTTACGCCTTCCAGTTTTCATTCATTCATTCATTCATTCATTCATTCATTCATTCATTCATTGAATGCTGCAACGGACAGCTCACCAGTCCGTTGCAGGGCCTTCCAGTTTTCTGTTAAATTCATTAAAATGTATTGACTCTGCATCCCTGCCGCCCGTCTCTGCATTTGGGTCCACACTTCCACCAACTGTGATATCCATATGTCACATGAGGTGACGTATAAATGTGAAAAAACTGTTTCTGTTACACATTTTACATAATATTTCTACATCAACCTGTCTGAAAATCCACCTTATAGAGCGTAAAAACATTTTAGCGACATTTTATAGGTCTTTTAAGTGTAAGTGTTTCCATTACCTGTTTTTTATTGTGATATTTAGGTTTTGTGCTGTTCTTTGAGTATATAATGGATATATAAATGTAAGTGTAATAGATATGTAGAGCGTATTTATTTTTTGTTTATAACATTGCTTACGGGACGGTACGTAGCAGGTTCTACAATGACAGCTAAATGTTTTCGGTTATTTTGGTTAAATTTGGGTCAAACCTGGAGTTGTATAACGCATATCTAATATTAAACAATTTCATTTAAAAAAAAAAAAAACACACAAATTTGCATAGTTTCTTGAATTAAATTTCTTAATGAAATTTTGATGTTGATCAAATATCTTTGAGATACGTTGGTTAAGATACAACTTTTTCAACGCAAATGTGTACCTGGTGTTGCACTGACCCGTTTCAGGAGGCAAAGTGATCCAGACACACTGCTCTACTCCTCTCCACAGCATGATCTGGATGGCTCAATAACCTTTAAGGCACATTAATATCTTATTATTAAAGAGCATATGGTAAATAGCCCCAGAGCTAAGTGGTTATGATGCTAGGCTACAAAAATCCAGCTCAGACTAGCACACACCAAACTGATACATGATTTCTTTAAAATCTGTTTTATTCTTAGATACTTAACATTTCCCTTGTCTGCAGTTCAGCTCTAGGCAGTTTGTTGTGTTTTGTCTTTAAGGCGTAATCTCATTTAAAGTTGTGCGTCAAACTGACCCAGGTTGTTGGAACACCTCATTCCCAATTTTTACTGCTTGTTTAAACTCACATGATAATAATTCACATCTCAGCTCCATGAAGCCTGAACTTCAGCTTTAGCCCATTCATCTGAGATTTGCTTACGATTTTAGGCACTTACTCTAAGAACTGATGCTGAAATAAGGTTCTTTTATTAAGGTAACTGGTTTATTTAAATCATTTTGGAGCAGCTGATGGTGCGTTCAATGCCAACTGTGAAATTGGAATTTCCTCACCTTGACTGGGAACTTAGTGGGAGTAAGATATCCTTATCAGGACTAATAGAGCATTTCTCTGTTATTCTACATGTAGCTGCCTTCACATCCTTACCGCACTCCAATATGAACAAGTCCGTTTTAAGGTTGGAAACTTGTCAAGTGTTGCGTTAATGTATCTGATCAGTGTATGGACACAAACGCATAACTTTATATTTAGTTCAAGGAAGGAAAGCTTTGGAAAAAACTCGTTTTTAGCCAGACAATGCTGAGGTAAAGAGATATGGAGTGATTTCTTCCAGTCCTCCAGGAACGTTTCAGATTATGAAATTGTAGAATTGTTGTTTAGTTAAAGGACCCCTAAATGAATGTGGATATGGAGCAGGGACCATCATACAGCTGACTGGAAAGTGTAGATGAATATAACCGTTATGTTGTTACCTTAGTTAAAATGTAATTAGGGCACATTCACATCAGTCATTTAGATTCAAATTAGAGTCCTTTGCTTGGAAAGTTGCTTCGTTTGTGGAAATGTGAATGCACCAAACAAATTCTGATTCGGACCAAAGAAGGGCACTCGGTCCGCCTACAAACGCAGGTCTCAATCCGTTTCAAATTAACTTCCTGGATTTGACGTAGCATTGCATTGTGGGTAAATACATAGCGATGGCATTAAGGGTCCTCTACTTCGTCTATTGTTTATACTGCGTCCATTGTTGCAGTGTATTTCTGCAGTTTACTTGCATCAGACAAAGTAAAAACCCAAAACAGCGAAAGTTTCGTCTCCATGTTTAACTCACGACGGAGTTTTCTTCTTCAGGCGGGTCTTGTCCTCTCTTTTGCTAAATACTAGTGCAGCACCACCTTTGGTAAGAATGGGGATATATTATTGTAAAGCTTTGGCGCGTTTGACCAAAGAGCAGCGTTAACACGACCTCAGTCCACATGGATACAGTACCTACAACTGAGCCGAGTCCCCAATCGGACCGAGTCTAGTGGATTATCTTGATGTGAATGCACCCCCAAGATGTGTAGGTTTAATAATACAGACATCCTGAGTAATTCCAGGGAGTTTCGACATGAAAGCTATCAAAGCTCGGATTGCTTCAGTAGCGCAGTGTCTTCTCTTGCCTCAGAGAGGAGATGCATTTATAAAGCACTCTTCTGGACTATATCCACACCTTTCATGACAGAATATGCGACATCTGACTGTTCAGCACTGCAGTCTTTTGTAGTGAAGCATGCAGATCAGGGGTCTCAAACTCTAGACCTCAAGGGCCGCAATCCGGCAGGTTTTTATTGTTTCCCTGGTCCAACACACCTGAATCCAACCAAATGGCTCAAACAGCTTCTTGTCAACTTCTTCACAATATCCTATTAATTTCAGTCACATGTGTTGAACCAGGGAAACGACAAGAACCTTCTGGGTTGTGGCCTTCGAGGTCTGGAGACCCCTGATGCAGATCATCCAGGTCACAGATCAATTAGTCAACTTTTTAAACCAAACTTACCGCAATACATTGGTAACTTGAAGGTAAACCTTAATTTGGGGTGTTCTGTGCCTTCTTGTTTCTCGTCTTGTCTGGTTTGTTCCTTTCGCTGGTTGTGTGTCAGCTGCACAACTCAGCACTGTCCCTGTGATTTCAGGTAGTATTGTTCCATTTTCTCGGTTAAGTAACGGTTGGTTCAGCCCCTTGAAAACGTACCAAATTACACACATAACCGAAGCAGGAGATGGACGAAAGTTTCCATCTTCTGTGTCAAGCATTAATGGGCCTTAACACAGAGATCAACTACGACATCACGTAGGTGGTCATTCTTTAATGTTTCATCTAATCACTGTATGGACCTGAAATCATGACTTCTGGCAATGCTGAGAGTTTTTTCTTCCACTTAGACATCGTGAGCAGTTCTCCAGGAGCATCTCAGAGGACCCATGACATGCCATCAGCTTCAGTACAATGGTAGTTTTAAAAAGGCTTTTATCAATCAAACATTTTTGGTTGTGCAGTAGAGATACAATCTGAATCCAAACACAGACACTGAATTCCAAAAAGGTTTATGTGGTTTTTCAAGATCCAGATGATTCCTGAGGAGACGAGTGTAGTAAACAGACTGACAGGCAGACGGGCAGGCAAGCGGGTGGGCGGACAGGCAGGCAGACAGACCAGGATCTTCTGGCAAGGAGGAAACACAAACAAATTAGCAAAAGCTGGTGAACAAAACTGAGAAGTAATCTCAAGGCCGAGAACGGTTGCCACTGGGTAATCTGGCTATGACAAATTTTTAGACTTCCCAGCAGTACATCTGTGGGGTTCAAGGCCCTCTAAGTTAGACGTACAGAATCCAGTCCAGGTTTTCAGTAAGACCTCAGAAGCTGCGTTTCCATTGCATTTTTTTTTTCGCATAATCAAAGCAGCATTTGTAAATTTTGACAAACAACAATTGCAATTTGTAGATTTTCATTGAATAGTGTTTAGCGCATGATCTCCTCCAGCTGACAAGATTTTACGTGAATTGTGGCGTATGCAAGGCAGCCAAGTAACTTTTTTTTTTTTTTTTTTTTGCTGTGGAAAATTTGTGGCTTTTTGAAGCTTTTCGCCCTCATTTTCTTTACTAAAACTCTGAAATTTGCTGTTGTTTGTTCCATACCGCGCCATCTATACCAGAAATGGTCACAACCCGCCACGTCACATATAGAGACACCTAAATGCAAAGAAAGTGTTTCCATTGCACTTTAGCAATATATTTCTCTATCAAAACGTCTGGAAAAACCACCTCATGAGAGCCTAACAACTTTTTAGCAATATTAGAGACTCTCTTTTAAATGTAGGGGTTTCCATTAGCGTTTTTCATTGCGATATTTAGTTTTTGTTTAATTCTAGGTTTAATGGAAATGCAGCTAATGAGACCTGTCTAACAAGAATGTGACTTCTGCACTGCAGCAGCACAAAACAATACATATAGTTGAGCCTTTGCATTTTATAAAAGATGGGGGGGTTTAATACACATACAAACATAATAGCCTGGAGACACACACACACACACACATTTAAGTAGGTCTGTGTTTAGAACCATATGCCTGTAAATGTGGTTCGTCTCAATAAAACATGGTGGTTTGGTTTTAATCTTTAATAGTTCTGTCCTTGTGAATTAACCCAGATGAACACACATTTAGGGCACCGTCCTCACACACACACACACACACACACATACACACTGATTCACTGTCTCTTGTTGGTAGAGTCGTCAGCATCTCACGTTCCTCCATTCATCACCCCTCATTTCAAGCCATTTGTCTCTCCATTCCCTCCTGTCTTTCTCTCCTTTCTGACTTCTTTTCTTCATATTTCTCGGCTTTAATTTATCTCCCACCTACTCTCCTCTCAAATACCTCACCATCCTTCTCATCCAATTTTACACAAAACAAGATAATCCACTTAAATGAAGACAGTATCCAGAGGAGAGGCTTAAGCTGTAGTTTAGACGAAATGACAAAGTAAAAGTACGAAGGAGGACGGGGAGGAACAGAGCGAGGGCACCGACTGGGAGGCTCTGGCAAACCTGGCAGTGAGCGATGGATCAGGGGGTAATTTGATGAAAAATTAGTGGTCACAGAAGGCGCAGTGCACATGTAGGTAATTGTGTGTGTTTGTGCAGCTGAATGTGTAATTTGGTAAATGGTTTCCAACAAGAAAAGGCCTAAAATTCCTGCAGACAGGTGATTATTTTCATGGATTAGATCAGATTACTGTGGCCATCGGACATGAACCTCTTCAGCGTCCCATCAGTAATGAGAATACATATCAAACATGTGATCAACCACACCGGTTTCCTGTCTATGTCTCTCAGCAGGCGTAGTTGCATAAGTTTAAGTGATGAACTCAGCGATCCATCCACCCCCCTTATGACATAATATCACTGTGTGACCAATGACAAAGCTCTTTCTCCCAAAGGGCCCCAGTTAAACAACACCAAAGCAAACAAACACCATTAGAAACATTCTGCTTTTTAATGGTCATGAAACCCCTTCAGGGTTTTGCTTTTTCTTCTATGAAGTCTGAGTCCACCGGTGAGTAGTCAAACTCTGCCCCCTGGTGTCTGCATTGAAGAACTGCATCGATTAGGAGTTAGGGCAGGGGGCTTTGAGCGGTTCTACGGACCTTCCACAGTGGCTCCTGATAACATTGGTTGAAAATCAAAGAACCAACAGGCATTTTTAAATATAAATATAATAACAAATGCAGGTTTTCAGCTTTTATTTTTACCCCATGGCACAATTGCATTGGATTTCCACAACATAATAATGCTAAGATCTATTTTTTCTTGTCATAGGCTGGAAACTGTGTTTTTTTTTTTTCTTTTATTTGTTTTATGCCACCAGAGTTTAACACTCAGTAATAATATTTTATTTTCAATATCGTAGATATTATAGTAGATTTTAATTTCATTCAATAAATCAAAATGTATTTTAAAGTCTGAACATATTTTAAACTTGAATGAAAGAAAGGAGCAGCAGAAGTAAACTCTTATATAATCTGCCCCCTTTTCACCTAGCCCTCAGTACAGTACATAAGCAAACAGACAAAAAGTAAATTAAATGAAAATAAAAACGGTATAACTTAATCATCTACAAGAAGTCCTAACAACCAAAAATTTTTTCTTATTTATCAACCCCAACATTTTCGTATGACTTCCTGTTATACAACTCATCTTGAATCATATTTTACAACATGGGCTATAGTTTAATTTTCACATTGTTATATGCTTATAATTTTCATTTTAACAAAAATTTTCATTTTAACTCATACTTTTTAGTGAAAGTGAAAATGAGTGACATTAGGGTTTTTGTTTTTTTTTTTCTTGTGACATGGTGCTGCAAATTGCTTAAGCAACAGCTGGGGATCACGGCCAGCTGAAGCCAACAGGACCACGTCATCCGCAGATAGCAGGGACACAATCCAAAGGCCAATCGGCCGGATCCCCTCAACACCTCGGCTGCACCAAGAAATTCTGTCAATATAAGTTATGAACAGAATCTGTGATAAAGGGCAGCCTTGGCAGAGTCCAACCCTCACTGGAAACGAATCCGAATTACTGCCAGCAATGTGAACCAAGCTCTGACACGTGTTGTACAGGGACGGGACAGCCTGTATAAGGGGGTCCAATACCCCACACCCTCGGAGTACCCCCACAGGAGTCCCTTGGGTACACAGTCGAACGCCTTCTCCAGGTCCACAAAGCACATGTAGACTGGTTGGGCAAACTCCCATGCCTCCTTCAGGACCCCAAAGAGGATATAGAGCTGGTCCACTGTTCCAAGACCAGGACGAAAACCACACTGCTCCTCCTCAATCTGAGATTCGACCATCGGACTATTGGACCCTCCTCTCCAAGACCCCTGAATAGACCTTACCTTTGCCAGTCCAGAGGCACTGTCCCCGATGTCCACGCGATGCTGCAGAGGCGTGTCAGCCAGGACAGCCCCACAGCATCCAGAGCCTTAAGGAACTCCGGGGCGGATCTCATCCACCCCCGGGGCCTTGCCACCAAGGAGCTTTTTAACCACCTCAGCAACTTCAGCCCCAGATATTGGAGAGTCCACCCCTGAGTCCCCCAGCTCTGCTTCCTCACTGCAAGACGTGTTGGTAGGATTGAGGGGGTCTTCAAAGTATTCCTTTGGGTACTGGTTCCAGAGCCCAAGCCATGCATTGAGGTGAGACCAACTATATCTAGCCAGAACCGCTCAACCTCAAGCACAAGCTCAGGCTCCTTCCCCACCAGAGAGGGTACACTCCACGTCCCACAGAGCCAGTTTCTGCAGTCGAGGATGGGACCGCCAAGTTCCTCGCCTCTTGCTGCCGCCCAACTCACATTGCACCTGACCCCTATGGCTCCTCCCGCAGATGGTGCGCCCATGGAGGGTGGGGCCCATGTAACCCTTTTGGGCTGAGCCTGACCGGGCCCAATGGGCAACGACCCAGACGCTCACTCCCGTGCCCCACCCCTAGGCCTGGCTCTAGAGGGGGGCCCTGGTGACCCGTGTCCAGGCAAGGGAACATTTCTGCCCATGGTTGTTGTCATCGTGTGGTCTTCGAGCTGCACTTGGTCTAATCCTTCCCCTACACGCCTGTTTGCCATTGGAGACCCTACCAGGGGCATAAAGCCCCCAACAACATATCTGCTAGGACAGGGATGGGCAGCTCCGGTCCTTGAGGGCTGCAGTCCTACACGTGTTGGGAGTTTCCCTGCTGCAACTCAGCTGCTGCAAATCAATGGGTAATTAGCAGACTAGTGCAGTTGGATGTAAAGCTCTGCAGCAGTCTGCTTATTCAGTCTGATGTGAGTCAGCTGTGTTGCAGCAGGGAAACTACCAACACTTGTAGGACTGCGGCCCTCGAGGACCAGATTTTCCCACCCCTGTGCTAGGATCTTCAGGACACACAAACCCCTCCACCACAATAAGGTGGCAACTCAGGGAGGAGGCTGTAAATAACTACCTGAAAAAAAAAAAAAACAAAAACAAACAAAACGGCTACATCCTGTTAAAATATATATCTATCCTCTTTATTGTTTGCAAAAATTTTAGGCTTTTCTTTTTTTTTTTAAATCTAAAATGGAAATAAAGTTGTGGCTGTTAAATATAGAAAATTTCCTACAGTCGATATTTATCAAAAATGATATGTTTCTTTTTAGGAGGTCAGTTGTGCCTCTAAATTTGCTGTAAAGTTTAAACTTGTGTCAAACTTCTGATTCAGCAGGACCAAACCAAACCTTCATACAGATCCACATTCCTGTTGTTCTGTTGTTAATAACATCTAAACGTCATATGGATTCACTTCCATTTTCGCTTTTCGTCATTTGTCACCAGCAAGTTTCAGAGTTCATTTTCATTTTTTAGTTTTATTACCCCTGCCAAGGTTTATCTGTTTGTTTGTTGGTCTGTTTGTGTTCAAGTTAACTTCAACAGTTATGGACTGATTTATATGAAGTTTTCAGGACTTGTTGGAAATGTGAAAATGGAAGAACTGATTTAATTTTGTTGGTGATCCGGATCACCGTTTGGATCCAGGAACTTTTTAAAGGCCTTGGTGGAGGTTTGCACTTTTCTGAGTGCATTCTTATTACTTTTATTTTCTACATGCTGTACACAGTGCATTCACCTGAAGACATTTAATACAGACAAGCTTTTAACAAACTTAGTTTGTATTTTGTTCAGTTTTTATTGTAATGACTGTTTTTTTTTTTTTTTTTTGTCCTGCTGTGAGCACTAATGTAACTCCTATGACTCTGCCTTTGTTCAACCATGAAGGTCATACTGGTTTCCATGGAGACTGAGGTTCCTATCATAAACCATCTTTGACTTAATTTCTTTCTGGATCCTTGTGGTGTTTCTAAAGTGAATTTGGGGTCCATCCGTCGATTCTTCAGTCTTATGATAAAGGTGTCCATCATCAACATCATCAGTCAGCTGAGCTGAAGGCTTAATGAGATAATTACCTGCAAAACACCTCAATGAAAACACATAAAACACTGTTCTGGTTCACTTTTACAGCTTCTGTTTTTGCACAGTTCCTCATCAGACATTAGTAAAATCATAGATCATGTCTGACTTTGGCTGATTTCCGTTGAAAAAGTTTTTATTCCAGCGATCGTTCGACTGAGTTGGAAAGATTTGTCCAGTTGTTTGCCATAATTCAGCATTGAATAAGCTGCTCCCAAGACCATATCAGGATTAATCCTTTCTAAACTAAAGGAGTATTGCAGCAAGGGAAAGAAGAAATAAATGAATAAATAAATAAAAATTGCACCGCTTTTATTGTTCCATGGAAACACCTGCATCCAACTGGGCTCGCAGCAGTCTGACCAGCACTTATCTGTTTGATTTCTTGCTTGTGCTGTTCTTGCTCTCAGATGTTAGTTGCTTTGCAGAAGACCATTTGTAAAATACAATAAAATCTCTTCTACTGGGTTCTTCTAGGACTTTGCCTTTGTTTGAAATGAATCATGAATGTCCATGAATATAATAAATTATACTCTTCATATGGTAAATGATCTTTGGCTTCAATTCTTTCTGGATTCTCGTGGTATTTTTAAGACGAAACCCTTAATTTTCCCAACTCTGACAAGTTGGTGGAATGATTTCTAAGAGATCTACAGACCTGACCCTCCGTATAAAACATCTGTAAAACTGCTCAGGTTCACACTTTTAACTTCCACAGTTCTGACTCCGACTTTACTTTACTTGTTCCCAGATGAACTGATCGGCTGTCTTCTGTTTTTTTCCTGAAATGAATGCGATTTTTTTAAGGAGGAGACCAAAATAACATTCTCTATTGTGTTCCAGGGGATTTCCTCTGATACAGCAACACATGTTGAGTCCGTGTGTCTCTGCTTTCTTTTGAGGACATTTGTAAATAGTAAATGGACTGTACTTCCATAGCACTTTTCTAGTCATCTTGACCACTCAAAGCACTTTAACACAACATGCCACATCCACCCATTCACACACACACTCATACAGCACTTCTGCATATCTATACTAAGTGCTTTTTGCTCTATCACACACATTCATACCCTGATCGACACATCGGGAGGCAATCTGGGGTTCAGTGTCTTGCCCTAGGACATGTCAGTCGGCATGTAGTCAGGGCACGTCTGGAATCGAACCACTGCACTCCACTCATCCTGAGCTACAGCCACTAAGCTGTGAAGATACACAGAATTTATTGTGGATGCCATTTAGGACAGGAGGCAGTAAAAAAAAAAAAGCTTTGTGAAGGGGAAGTTAATGCAGGAAAGTTGAGAGATTTTAGAGATTTTGCTTCCTTTTCAAGCGATGTTCATGCATTTTTTTTAATGCAAAAACACATTCTGACACATGGAGGAAGCACAGCTGAGGAAGAGGAGGAACTGGACTGGACTGACCTGCCAGCAGGAGTGGCTTCTCCCTAACAGAGAATGTGGAGAATTTGCTGAGGAAAAATGTAGCATTGACCACCAGATGCTGTTGCACATGTTAAGACGTGTTGCAGGAGAAACAAAACACCTGACAGTCTTTCTGACTTCGTATGTTGGTTAAAATGTCTTCAGTGTTGCGAGAAAGAATAAAATCATGACAAAGTCATAGAAGATTTACTCTCAATGCTTTTTGAAATCCGTTGAAAGCTGAGGGTGAAAATAAAGATGAATATCAATAAAAGAAATTAGGAAAGTTGAGACAAAAATTAAAGATTCTAATGTGTGAAATTTAATAGTTGTTTTTATTTCAATTCTTATTTCTGTTTCATCTTTGTTAGAGCTTAAAAGTCTAATATTTCAACAATGACTCTACTAAGTGTTAAGATTGTGGGCAAATTGGCTTACTATTAATAAACATGTTTCAAGGAGCAATGAGCACAAAGCACAGTGGAGGTAGTATCATGATCTAGGGGTGCTTAGCTGCTCCTGAGCCTGATCTGCTTGGTTGAGGCTCAGCAGGCTGGAGAATCTAGTGCAGATTCCAGCAGGTAAACACTGAGACTGTAGAGCAAACAGACAAGACTAATGGCCCATTTATGCATAATGGAGAAGAGGGAATAACAGGACAGTTTAGTTAGTCTCCTTTGTCTGTTACACACATAATTTAGTAGGTTTTCAATGGGGTTTAGCTATCTGTCAGACCACCAGATCAATACCACCACAAGTCATGGGGGCAGTCATAAATATATATATATATATATATATATATATATATATATATATATATATATATATATATATATATATATGTGTGTGTGTGTGTGTGTGTGTGTGTGTGTGTGTGTGTATGAAACAATTAAATGGCTAATAAATTGCAAAAAATAGATAATTATAAATAGGCAGAACGGCTGGTTTATTTTTTTGCTTAGATTTCGGGTCACATGCATTCTTATAACGTCTTCTGCCAAATACAGACAATAAATCACTGGGATACAGCTTATATTTAATCAAGTGTTACCTTGATGCCATGCTAGATCATTTAAATAGTAGCAACAGGCTGGTAAACTGTCATTTTCAGCATGTTATTCTCCTCTCTGAAACGAACCCACTCTGATGATGATCAGCGGTTTGCCGCCGTCATAAACATGCGTGACTTCGTCGCGTACTTGTGCGCGAGACCTCGTTGTGCGCGAGATCTTGTCTGTTTCAGCCGCACCACCAACTTGTCACCAAAGATGGCGATTTGCTGAGTGCTCATGGATACACACATTTCTCGGCTAGCTGTTATCTTACCCGAAACGCCAACTTTAGAAACAATTTAACCGCCAAAGTGAGCGACCCACCTCTCCGTGTGAAGCCCATCTGACTCGGCGTCAGCCACCGTCACCATGCAGATCACGCTGAAAACGCTGCAGCAGCAGACTATTCAGATCGAGATAGACCCCGAACAGACGGTGAGTGGCTATCAGCTAACTAGCTCCAGCTAGCAGCGCTAGCTCCGCTGCTTCTGTTTTAACTTTAGTTAGAAAAAACTTACAGCCTCCTGTCGTGTGTCCGGTTAAAGAATAAGTTGTGTCTTGTCTAAAAGGAGTGTCCATTTTAATGCAAACGTACAAATTTAACTTGTAAACGCGGCGCCGTTCAATATGCTACGAGCTAACGTTAGCATGCTAATGTTGCTAACGTTAGCATGCTAATGTTGCTAACGTTAGCATGCTAATGTTGCTAGCATTAGCTAGACACCCCATTAACAAAGTCACAATGACGCAACCGTAAACCAGTTTAACCATTACCTCAAAGGTTTTTGCTGCGGGTATTTGCCTAACACTGCTTTTTAATTTTACATAATCATGTTTAGTTTGCAGTCTTACAACTTGTAAGACTTCCCACCATGAGCATGACATGAATGATTGGCATGCTAACGCCTATGACACTGCTAATTACCACTAGCTTTCATGTTAGCTTACGTTCAATTCAGCTTTATTTATGTAGCGTCAAATCACGGCAATGCCATCTCAAGACAGACAGAAAAAAAGCATATTGAAAGCCAATTCATAATAGCCTATATAAGGAAACCAACAGATTGAGTTGGAGGGTCCAACTCAATCTCCCATCCTGATCAAGCACTCTGGCGACAGTGGGAAGGAAAAAACTCCCTTTTAACAGGAAGGAAACCTCTGGCAGAACCCGGCTCAAGGACAGGCAGCCGTCTGCCTCTGCTGTGTGGGGGGAAGAGGACAGAGAGACAACAGACAACAGGAACTGCTACTCCCGGCCAAGGAGACCTGCTGAGACAGGAGACATACATGTTAATGATGCAACACTGTTATTTTGGGGTCGGGGATAAAGAGAGACAGAAAGCAGCTCAGTGTATCAGGATATTTCCCTCAGCAGTCTAAACCTATAGCAGCATAACTAAAGCTTGTTCCATCCTCCACGAGAAGCGAGAACTTTTTTCTTGTTCTCAAGGCTCCGAGAAGAAAATGACGTCATTTTGTTCTCGCGGACGCGTTTGAAGACAGTTCTTGACACATCGGGCTGGCAGAACTTTTTTCTTGCGGGGCTCCGAGAAGTATCGTGTGATTGGTCGGACATGTGAGGTGGGCGTGGTTAACACGGAGAAAGCACGAAGCGGAGTTGCTGCTTCCGCGTTTTTGCTGTTGCAGGTAAAATGGATTGTTTTTGATAAAACAGCAGATCGAGGTGGTGAGAAAGTATGAACATTTTTACATGTGGCATTAAAACACTCGGACCCTGCCGCGTGCACGACCCGCCCTGCCGCGGACGACGTTACTCGTTAAATATGAAACTAGAAAAGCACTCGGAGAGCGGAAACCTCCGCCAAGCACAATGTTAAAGAACCCTTTTAAAAAAACATTCCTGGATCCAAACGATGATCCGGATCACCACCAGAATTTAATCAGTTCTTCATTTTCACATTTCCAACAACTCTTGAAAATATTATAAAAATCCGTCGGTAAACTTTGGAGTTATCCCCGCTGCAGACCTGCTTCTTGTGGAGTATGCATGGACCTAACGAAAAAGATGTTTTATCTTGTTCTTGCAGCCTCAGTTCTTGCTTCTCGTGGAGTATGGAACAAGCTTAAGAGATTCTGACCATCCCTAGCTATAGGACTTATCAAAAAGATAAGTCTTCAGCCTAGTCTTAAAGGTGGGGAGGGTGTCTGCTTCCCTAACACTAACTGGGAGCTTATTCCATAAGAGGGGGGCCTGATAACCAAAGGCTCTGCCTCCTGCTCGGCTCTTTGAGACTCTAGGAACCACAAGTAAGCCTGCAGTCTGCGAACGAAGTACTCTGCTTGGTGTATAAGGAACTATGAGGTCTTTGATATATAGTGGTGCCTGGTTGTGGAGGGCTTTATATGTAAGAAGAATTTTAAATTCTATTCTAGATTCAACAGGCAGCCAATGAAGAGAGGCTAAAACCGGAGAAATATGATAGAAACAAGTTCATTTTAACGTGTTTCCATCTGGAAGGTCTCTGATATGAGGTAAATTATTATTTAAACAATGTCTTCTATTTAAGATGTTATTTCATAAATATTTACATTGTCATGATAGCATTCAGGGGACACTCCATACTTCAGTCATCACTGTTTTGTGGGGGAAACTGGATCTGTAAGAAACCTTTTTGGACATTATTCTGACTCCGTTACTTTAAAAAGTTATCCCTCCATGCCTTGTAATGATGTTTAAACGTCTGGAATCTCACAACTATCTGCAGATAGTTTGTTACAGTGTTTAGAAGTGTGTGTGACAGTGGTCATGAATGTGCTTCCCCTCGTCTTTATCAGGTCAAGGCCTTGAAAGAGAAGATAGAAGCCGAACGGGGAAAAGACAACTTTCCCGTTTCAGGGCAGAAGCTGATATACGCTGGAAAAATCTTGCAAGATGACACACCGATTAAGGACTACAAAATTGATGAGAAGAATTTTGTTGTCGTGATGGTGTCCAAGGTGAGATGAGATCTTTTATTGCTCATAACGTCAGGGTTTATAGTGCTGTTCTGATTTTTATTGGCAGTCAGATTCTTAAACAGTGGTTTTAGGGTTTGTCAGAGCTGAGTTAAATAGAAGTTAAATCTGAATGTTTTGTTGTTTTTCCATCTTCTTTTAAACAGACTAAGCCTGCAGCTGCAGCCTCGCCACCTGTTTCAGAAGCACCAAAGCCCCCAGTGCAGGACTCTGGCTCCACGTCAACACCGGCCCCAGCTTCAAACCCTGCTCCCACCCCAGCTCCAGCAGCTGTCCCCACTCCTCCGTCTGAGGAGGCCAAACAGGAGCCAAGTGCCGCAGCCACAGAACCACAGCAACCGGCCAGGTACCATACAGCGAGTGACATAAACCTGAGAAGACTCCTTGGATTATTTAATAAGTAGATGAATAATACAGAAATCTGCAGCAAACTTATTAATATTCCTCATTAAACATGGGCGGGTTTGTGTGTGTTTGCAGGATTATTAAAAAGTAGAGCATTTCATGAAACTTAGATTGAAAGAGAAGAAAGGTTTTAAATAGTAAAGACAAGTTGGCGTCATGTTTCCATGAGCCTAAAACTATTAGAAATGCATGTAAACAGGGTTGCTTGATTTAAAATGATACAAAATTGGAGATCTTAAAGCTGGATAAACATTTCCAGACTACATGGATGGGAATCAGTTTACCCCTGCGTGTAAACCCTGAACTAGACAACATGGCGTTGATGCTTTGTGAAGCTTTCTGAAGCACACGGATTGTGTGCTTCTGTTACAGCAGAAACATACAGATATGTGAAGGTGTATAAAAAAAACTTGCAGCTCATTACTGTGATAGTTTACTGCCAGCTGTTTCGGTCGGTGGCGTAACGGGTCAACCTGAGGAAGCCCATCACATGCTGTCACCAAAGCTGAGGCATCCCTCCTCCATGGATGTGTACTGGAATCAGGACAGCGGTCAGATAAAGTGGCTCACCTGAGCTACGAATGTAAACTTCACAGCTGTTACTGACATCATTGCTTGCTGAGCGCTACATCAATGTTTCCCCACTTCAGCAGTTTCATACATGATACGGTGTGTAGCTAAGATGAATCTTAAACACATATTATCCTTATGTTTGTGTGCAATCATAAAAGTACTGAAGTATAAAGTGAGATGTGTTTACTGCAGTTTTCCTCTTATTTTCACCTTGCTTCATGCTAACGCTGTGCTAAAGTGTCAGACTCAACAGAAACAGAAATGCTTCAGTACTTTTTCATTCTTTTAATTCCTGCTGGATTTTGGTGCATTAAGTAGCAGTACATTTATTAGATGATTGACAAAGAGAGCTGCTTTGGGACTGGGATGTCACAGGAGCTAACACAAATCCAGCTGGAGCGGGATTTAGAAAACCAGCTTCTACTACAGAGCACTAGGCAGGAAATAAATTAGTTGAGTGTTATAGTTGATGATCATTACATCAAATTAGGTTATTTTTACTTAAATGTAGCTGCAAGGGTCTTAAGTAGACATGAATGAATTTAAAGGATTACATGTCTGTGTCTTGGACTCTTTCATTTTCAGTCTTTCTGCCTTTAGTTTCTTAAGCTGCAGATTTAGTGTAGTGCTGTCTAAAGCCTCTTTCCCACTGTAGGAACCATTTGACGTTCCTGTAACCTTTTCAGTTCTTTGGCGCATTCGGACAGATCGGAACTTAGGGACCATGACCCTGAGTTCCTATAACCATTTCAGCGCCTACTCAACTTCCGGGTCTTTCCTTAGTTCTGTAGGAACGCATCTGACGAAGCAGGCTGACGTAGGTGATAGCTACGCCCTCGCGCTGAGCGCCGCTACTTAATTTCCGCATCGTCAGACCCCGCCATTTTTAAAAACCACTGTTTACGGAAGCATGGAGAACGCAGCTGATAAGTGGACGGACGACGAAGTCAGAGCCCTGCTGGCCGTTTTTTCAGCCGAGGAAATCCAGAGGGGGTTCGAAAGCACACAAAGAACACGATGGCCTTGTCGCTCTCCATTTTTGCTCCTTTGTGGTGTTTTCCTCTTCGCGGTTTGTTTTGTTGCTGAGTGGCGCTAAAATAACACGTCACTGTCGCAGATGGTTGCGTCAGATCGGTAGCGATCGGGTCTCCGACTCATGTCCGAATGCAAAGTGACACGGTTCTCTGGCGAAGGACAGTTCTTAGAACGCTATTAGTTCTCAGAACGCAGTTCTTAGAACGTCTCTGTCCGAATGAGACTTAAGACTTAGTTGTATAGTAAACTATCAATATGTAAATGTAACCGTGTAGCACTCAGCAGGGGAGTCCCTCTCAGAGGCTTCTTCAGTGTTTCTTAAACTACGTTTTGTTCAAAATATTAGATCATAAGTCGCTCGCTGGTTTGGATTCAATCCAGATTTAGACGTTAAATGTCACAGATTAAACTGATTAAATGTTTCCAAATAGCATTTCTCACCTGGCAGTCACACATTGTTTTACATCATATTTTTGTCTGTTTTGTAGCTCCAGTGGTGGGAATCAGGGCCTGGATGCCTCCTCAGCGCTGGGTAGGTACCACACGCTGCTGCTGTTGGCTTACATGGTGTGGAGAAGCAACTGGCACCCAGTTAGATGTTGTCTTAATTGGTAATGGGACCATTTCAGAGAGTTATGACGACATAAACGTTGCACTCTGCCATCCAGTCGGGGACTTTACAAGCTCACACATGCTGCTGCTATATTTAGGCGCTGACAAAAGCCAGTCCTTGTTGTGGTGTCCTAGAGACTGATGGGGATTCCCATCTGGTCCAGTCATGTAGAGAGGGGTTGTTTTACTGCTATTTCAGCTCATGTCTGTTGTTTCTGTTTGTCATTTTAAATCTGTGTTTAGAAAGACTTTGTCCTCGTAGTTTTACTGCTCTAAACCCTGCGGGGAGACTAAAAATGGATCTCACCTTTAGCTGGAGTTGAGTGTTTATAGTTACGGTCTTCTGACTGGATCAGATGAAGAGTAAATTAACTGGGCTTTGTGATGACTGGATGTGTTTCCTCTTCCAAACATCGAACGTAGGAAGCCGTGCGGTCGGTGACTGTCTGTTTGCTCTGGTTTTCAGTGACTGGAGCCGAGTACGAGGCGATGCTGACGGAGATCATGTCTATGGGCTACGAGAGGGAGCGAGTGGTGGCAGCGCTACGGGCCAGTTTCAACAACCCCCACAGAGCTGTGGAGTACCTCCTCACTGTACGTCACACACTCATACAGCTGTTCTTACTGCTGTAGCAACGCTCTTCACATTCTCTGAGCTCACAGTTAGTCTGAAGGTTATCTGTAATCCAACAGACATCACTGGGAGTGGCGTTGGGAGTCATATTCCTGGTGGGCTGGAAGAATCTTTTGGTCCCGCACAGCTTTATTGGTCTAACTGGTCCACAAAACTCGTAGCAGTGGCCCAACTGGACTGCTTCAATTTTTAAAGTTAATTTAAAAACCACCTCTGTATTTTCAGCTACGATATTTATGTTTAGCACATGTTCTAACTCTGTCTGGTCATGTTTACTAATCTGTCTGTGAATCACTGTCCCGTCCACTGTCGGCTTTTGTGCTCTATGTATACTTCTGTTGGAGTCGTGCTTTTACACACATATTCCTGTTTAAAATGAATCAAAATAACTTGAATATTATGTCTAGCTTCCCACTTTGATGTTAAATGGTGACGTTGACCCTAAAAAACTGAGTGAACACGTCTCCTTTCCCCGTGTTCTCTGTTCCTACGTCATTCATTTGCCCAAATAGTCGAAACAGATTTATCTTTCCAGCTGATCTGCAGCTCGTTGGTTCTGGTCTTAAACTGACACAAGGATAAACCAGTCAGGCTACGTTCACACTACAGACTGAAGTGACTTAAATCCGATGTTTTTGCCCCTATGCGACCTGTAACCGATCTTTTCATAACAGTCTGAACGGGACAGATCTGATATGTTCGAATGCGACCCAGGCCGCTTGGATATGTGGTCCTAAACCCGATGTGTATCTGATCTTTTGCCATGCGACTTCAGTCTGAACGGTCAGGTCGCATTAATCCGACCGATGCATCATTGACACGACAAACGTCATTATTCTGCGTTTGTTGTTTCGTCTCCTTAAAACGAACCCATTCACAATGTTGTGGCTACGGTTGGACAAAACGCTTAATGTTTAACTTTTACGGTTGGACAAAACTTTTAAAACAGCAAATGCTCTGCTGCCATCCATATTTACTTCTGCAAACACAAAGACGTCACACGCACGCTCACTGCACGTCGCCGTGTCTTCTACACATGCGGGAAGCTTCTGATGCGCATGAGGTTCATACAGGAGATCACATAGGAGTCACATTTGATCGGAAATGTGAACGGACTTGCAAAAAAATTCGGATTTCACAAAAACATCCGATATGAGCAGAAAGCCCTGCAGTCTGAACGTAACCCCAGATTCTTTAAACCCCGTCAGTTTCTGTGCCAGTGGATGAAGCTACCTATAAGAACCGGGGGAGAAAGTGAAGGAGAAACTGCAGGATTAAATAAAGAGATAGATGGACATGTTTGACACAGCAGGATCTTCATCACATCCTGTGGTGATGATGATGATGATGATAATGGTGGTGGTTGAAAGTGTGGAAAGCTGCACTGACTGAAGTTCTGTTGTGAATCAAGAGACCCATTAAACCCAGTAGGAATGAGCCATACAAGCCAGTTAGTGGCGAGCATGCTAACGGTTAGCGGTGAGAATGCTAACTGTAAGCGGAGAGTTTCCGATTTTTTTGGGTGCTTATTCTATTTAAATAGCAATTCTCACAATTCTTTGATATTGCTGATTTTTTTTGTAGATAAAAAACAAAAAATAAATGTACAAAACTTTTCTTTGTTCGTCATTTTTCTTGACTTCAATTAGTAAAAAAAAAAAAAAAAGTCAAGTAACCAGATTATCGTTCTGCTACTTTAATGCCCAAGAGAACAAGTAAAAAGATCAATAAAAACAATTAAAATGACAAATTTTATAATGGATTATTTTTATTTATTTGAAAAACTGTGACAAAAAATATATTTTATATATATATTATATACTTTTATTCGATTTTTTAAATTAGATTTTCCCAGCCCTAGTCCGTACGCAGATCGAAGACGCCTTTTCCAACACGTTTATCTGTCTGTTAGCATGTCAGCTAACATGAGTGCATCGTGTGTTAGCTGCTCCGTTCAGAGAGAATCTCTCTGGTAGAGCCGTCTCTGCTGCTTCCATACAGTTCAGATTGTATCGAGACAAAAACACCAGAATCTGGTTAGAAGAGGGATTGCAGCTACCGCTCCATCCGATGATCCCGGTACAGTTAGCATTAACAGGCTTTAAAGCTCATGAAGAAGGAGCCGAGGAGCAGCCGAGACATGATGATCCAGGATGGGAGAGTTTAAGGAGGACGAGACTGTTTATACAGCTTGATTCAGACGGAGCCGTTCGAGCTGTTTGGCTGCAAACTGGTGGTTCAGTCACCCGTACTGGGATGTCCGCTGCAAACTGTAACCTCCAACGTGGTTGTAACTTTTGACCAGCATTTCTCTGAAACACTGATAGGTGTGTGTGTGTGTGTGTGTGTGTGTGTTTGTGTTTGTGTTGTGTTGTGTTACCAGGGTATCCCCAGCAGCCCAGTCCAGGAGAGTAATCCCCCAGCGCAGGCCCCCACATCTGGACCCACAGAGGCCCCATCTCTAGCAGAAGGTTTGTGTGTTTTTCATCACCACTGCTGGACTCTAAAAGCACCTCAGGACTCCAGACCAACACGTAGCGCTGGTTGAACTGGTGCGCCTAACTTCATAGTTCGGGTAAACCAGTAAAAACTTAATGCACCACAATTTTTGGGGAAATTATCAATGCATTTAAAGGATTTTTTATGGTTATATGTAGACATAAATGGTTTTTTCGGTTATTAATAGTGGTTAGAATAATAGTGAGGATTAGAAAAAAAGATGTTTATGTGAAGGTTGAGTAGAATTTTTCTTTTTAACATAAAGTTACAATGCAGCTTCACTGATCTGAACACATCAAACTGAAAATCTCCTCTGGATTTACATTTAGTCTTTTTCATAACATTTATCTGCTGGGAGGGAATTTTGTAAAAAAAAAACCTCTTTGGCTTCATTATAGATCATATTGATGGCTGCTGACACACCCAGACACAACCAGGTTTTTGTTATTTTACAGTTTTTTCAGTAACAATTAGGTCCTTTTTATTTTTTATTTTATTGATTTTGTTTTTTGTTTTTATTTAGACTTTAAAAAAAAAAAAATCTATATTTTCTTTTTTCTTTTTTTTAATTTTGTTAAATTTTATCAGTCCAGAGCACCAAATGCGGTGCGAAGGCAAGCATTCTTTTTATAATTATTATTTTTCTCCTGTCAAATTAATCGCCTTTTCTGGGACCTGCAGATGCTTAAAAACTCTCCATATTTAGCGCCAACAGGACACTCTGGAGGCATGTGGGATTAAAAAGTTGCGCTAAACGTTTACAGAATACAGGGCGTGTAGGAGGGGCGGGGCTTCAAAGCCGATGTCTCGCCATGACTCACAGAAAATAAGATTTGTGCACCACATTTCATACATGTGATGCCTTCCTGAACATACTTCCTTCTCAATCATTGGTGTAGAAATTAGCCCCGCCGTCTGTGGACAGGAAGTCCCTTGTTTTAGAGCCTGATGTGCAGTCTGGCTGTATGTGGTTCCGACAGAAGCGTGGGGGAAAGTTTATGGGGCTCATTGTGGCGCCGTAGGTGCGAGGGCCTCCAATGCTGCTTGTAGCTTTAACTTTATTTGTTTTAGTCCCATTTCTACATTAATTTTTATGCTGTCTGTAAATCAGACGAATAACATCAGCAATCAGTTTAGAAACCAGTGTGAACCAGATCCACAGGAACCTGAAATGACTTGTAGCGCTTTTTAACTTCAGATGGTTTTTATTTCATGCCTAATCTTGAAACCGGGACAGTTTTCCTGAAGGAAGCTTTAATGGTTCAATCTGTAGCTGACTGAGGGAAACGAGCGGCTAGATGAGCTGAAATGTCGCATTTCCAGTTTCTGCTGGCGTAAAGTCCAGAAAACGGAGTGAAGGCTGATGGGTTGAAGTTCTATCTTACTGTCGTCTGTTGAGATTCATGGTTTAATAAGAAGTAACGTGTGTTCTCATCCAGCTTTTGTTTGGAAGGTGTTTTTTACTTGTTTTTAATCGTGAGTCCTTTCTCTTCTCGCCAGGAGAAAACCCACTTGCATTCCTGCGTACTCAACCCCAGTTCCTGCACATGAGACAGGCCATCCAGCAGAACCCGGCTCTGCTACCTGCTCTGCTCCAGCAGCTCGGCAGAGAGAACCCTCAGCTTCTACAGGTAACCTTTTACACCTGGGATCCACTGAACGCTGAAGCGCTGTGAAAACGCGGTGCAGCGACTGCGCCGAGCTTTCCGCCAGACACTTTCACCTGCAGAGTTTCACAGCAGAACGTCTGTCGACCTAAAATATTTCATGAAAAGACTTTAAATTGAACAATAAACCAGCAAATAAATTAGTAGGTGGAGTTCGACTGTGTCTCACGTGCTGCTCTTTATTTCTTTATAGCAGGGATGTTTGGTGTCAGCGGGATCACAAAAGGGTTTCAGCTTTCCTCCTCCGAGATACATGCATGTTTTTCATGCTGTCATTAGTGTCATGAAATCAAGCGGCAACCTCCGGCAGTTAAAAGTGAAGCCTATGCGGAAGTGCATAAAAGTGCAGTTCCCCCTTCATCCACTAGGGGCTGCAAAACCGAGCAAGTCCCCATAGACTCCCATGTTAAAAAGACCAACTTCACAGCAGAAATAAACATGTTTACAGCCTGGTTCATAAATCCATTTTAGGTTTATAGGTCATGTTTACCTTCATGACAGCTGTGGGGGGGGAGTGGAATTTTTTTCTA
Source organism: Telmatherina bonti (assembly GCF_933228915.1). Lineage (NCBI taxonomy): Eukaryota > Metazoa > Chordata > Actinopteri > Atheriniformes > Telmatherinidae > Telmatherina > Telmatherina bonti. The sequence goes on from NC_136612.1 coordinate 11,671,575, forward strand.
ACTTGCTCATTGAAAAGTAATTTCATCTCGAAATTCGGCATATTTAGGGGCGTGTCCTTTTGATTGACGGGTACCCTATCTTCCGCATCAAGTCAGAAGAACATAGAACAACCGTGGTTTTTAGCCGGTTAACAACGTGACTTAGCTTTAGTTAGCTTTAGTCCGTTAGCTGGTTAGCTCGTGTTATCTCCAGGTTAGCTCGGTTAGCTTTTAGCTACAGAAAGCTCGGAGTTCGCTCGATGTCAATCATCCACCATGACGCTCACAGCCCCCCTCTCAGCTCCACCTCTTTGCCCATATTTGTATTTTCCGGGTGAGACGACACGCATACACCTGCCAAGATGGCGATGGTAGGAACCGCCCACCGAGCTTCAATTCAGCTCTTCAGAAACGTACGGGTGACGTCATGGAGGCTCCGCCCATCTCTATATACAGTCTATGAGTGAAACGGTCTCGTACCTAACGCTTGGTGCCGATGACGACAAAATGTTGATGTTTCAGATTAAAATGCATCCAAACTGGACACGTAGTCTTTTACTTATCAACTGACTTCCGGCTTAAACGATCCGCTCTGCTCCAGATTGACGACGTTTCAAAGCAACAAAAATAAAACCGACGTGTGTTTTAGAAGCACTTCTGGGATGCTTTAGAAACGCACTGCAGCACACCTGGTAAAACCAGTCCTTTTTACTGGTGTTGCTGCGAAGACTCAGTGCAGCCGCACCACGGTGCTTTCACACTGGACCGAGTCTTTATTTAGTACTGGTGGGCTAACACACGCGGCGCTTCCACCCCTAGAACTCCACTAAACTCATCTCAGCTTTATTTATAGAGCACTTTAACACAACGCCGGCTACAGCAAAGGGCTGAACTAACCAGTAAAACAGGAAAAACGTGCAGAGATCTGGATAAAAGATAAAACGATAAAAAACAAAAGTAAAAAAATAAAAACAATGAAAACAATAAGAGATGATGAGAAGCAGAGTCTCGTACTGGATGAAACACCAGGTCATAAAAATGGGTCTTTAGGCGGGTTTTAAAGATTTACAGCGATGTGGAGCATCAACCGTAAACGCTGCGTCCCCTCTGAGTTTCCGTCCAGACCTCTGTACCTCCAGACGGAGCTGATCAGCTGACCTGAGGCTGGCGAGTGTCTGTTAAGCTGCTCAGAGACGTACAGAGAGGCCAGACCATGTAGGGACTTAAAAACAAATAAAAGAAGCTTAAAATGACGTCTAAAATGTACGGGAAGCCGACGAAGCGATGCTAAAATAGGCATGATGTTTTCTCTCTTACGTGCTCCAACCCAAAGATGAGCAGCGGCAAGTTGGAGACGTGAGAGAGACGTCTGGCGGACCCCAAACCTAAATATCGCAGTAAAAAACAAAAAAAAACCCGCTCATTTAAACCTGCAGGAAACCGGAGGTGGGGGCCCCTACTTTAAATGAACCATAGAAGAAGAGGTGACACACCTGTACAGGGTTGAAATGGTTACCGGCGTCGCAGTCATCTCTGCTACTGATCCACTCAGATGAAAATGTTTTTATCTGGGAGAATTTTGACCCCTGATGGCCACCATCCATCTTCACCGTCAGTAATTCTGAGATAGAAAAAAAACCCACGATGACACCTTTTTTTTGTGTTTCTGTCCTCCAGCAAATCAGTCAGCATCAGGAGCTGTTCATCCAGATGCTGAACGAGCCGGTGGGCGAGGGGGGGGACGCCCCGGAGGTCGGCGAGATGGGGGCGGCGGGAGAAGAAGGAGCGCCTGTCAACTACATCCAGGTTACACCTCAGGAGAAGGAAGCCATAGAAAGGGTGAGTCGGCAGCGCAGACGCAGCATCCAGGTTATTAATTAGTCATGTTTGCGGTGTTTTTAAAGATGCCCCCCCCTCGCCCCCCCCAGTTAAAAGCCTTGGGTTTCCCTGAGGCCCTGGTCATCCAGGCCTACTTCGCCTGCGAGAAGAACGAGAACCTGGCAGCCAACTTTCTCCTCAACCAGGGACTGGAAGACGACTGAACGGGAGCAGAGCACCACCTCCCTGCTCCGACCCCCGCCCCCCCTCACCCCTCCCTCAGCTTAAAGACTGCACCCCCACATTTTACTGTACAGCTACCAACCTCAGCTCAACCCAACCGAAGGAGGGGGGAGAGGGAGGGGAGGGGGAGGGAAGCCAGGAGGCTGTGTGTGTGTGTGTGTGTGTGTGTGTGTGTGTGACTGTGTGGGTGGGTTGGGGGGGCGTGGGGGGGTGAAAAAGTGGAAGAATGTTAAAATCCACGTGAATTCCAATGGAATGTGTGGGGTTCGTTTAGGGAGATCTATCATCTGATTTTAGACGCGCTTTGTGAACGTTAGGGAGGACGAGGTGGGGGGTGGGTTGGCGGGGGCGAGTGTGTGTGTGTGTGTGTGTGTGTGTGTGTGTGTGTGTGTGAGAGTACATGTCCACGTATGCCTGAGCAGAGATGGATGCAACACAGTTAAAAGCTGAAGAAGTAATCGATCTGGCGTCGTCTAAGCTCGTTCATGCTGTAGTGCGATTGTTGGGAAGCACGTCAGCGTCATCTCCGTGTGTGTGTGTGTGTGTGCGTGTGTGTGTGCGTGTGCGTGTGCGTGCACGCTGCAAGCCTCCACATGTCCAAGAATGAAGTGTGAAGAGGTGGACCGAACTGAGGTGACTGTAACTGGTCGAAACGGGAGCTAAATGCACAGATCTCAACCAATCGGACGGCTGCAGGTGGTGGTCGCCGCCGAACACCTGGACGTCTGGTTATACTGGACCAGATGCTTTAAAGATTCCTGGTTCCTGCTCCAAACCAGTACGAACGGCGTTTTTTCCCACTATGATCCAACACAACCAGCTTAAATCACATCCATCTGGATGGGTTTTATTAGCAAACTGGTCTGAGAGCAGAAACACGCAGCCTCAAACCATTTAAAACCAGACCAAACTGGTTGAATCGGAGAAGATTGTAAAGTTTAAAATGGGCAGTGGGTGGGGCTAAGAAAGTTGCACATACTCCTTCTGTAATCTGATTGGCCAGCTGGTGGAAACCATTTACCAAGTCACCCTGGTCCGGTCCATACTATTACCCGTGGGTTTGATGGGGGTGTTGAGAACGAGGCTGCACCAGTACACAAAGCTGGAAGCAAGGAGACATGGACCTGAGGAGCTGATCTGATCCACCATCGCCGTCGTCATCAGAGCCAGTGTTTGTGCGTACGAGTTAACCATCAGCTGTAATGGGCGTCATTCTTCTGGCGTGATTACGTCATCGCATCCTGCAACCAGTAAAGCCGCATTTCTGCAGCTTTAATTAAAAATAAAAACATGCATGCGAACGTGAAACGATGGATCTGATCTGGTCGTGCAGACGCGGAGAACAAGGCCTGGGTTGTTTTTCTTTCTTCCTGTACTGAAGAGGTCAGCTCCATCACGGTGCCGTGAAACGACTGGTGGTGATGAAACAAAGTGCTTTGTCATTCTGTATGTGTGATGGCAGTTTTTACTGTCCTACAGCATCAACGTGATCTTAGACTATGCTGTGCTACATTAAATATCAGCAGTCTTTCAGGCCTCTGTCTCTGTATTACTGCTGAGATCCACCTCACTCACAACATGCCGCCCTCTAGTGGCACAGTCCAGCATTGCTGTGTCTGAAGAAATAAATGTGTTTAAATCACATCTGTAGACAGATTTTTAGCAGAAATAGACTTTATTTAAATGTCAAAACTTATGGATACAGCTTGGCAGCTTTATCAGGACCCCTCACCAGTACCAGGCTGGACCTCCTCCCTTCAGAACCGCCTGCAGTCTTGCTGTCATAGATGCAAACATTCCTGAGACTTTAGTCCATGTTGACATGAAGCATCACACAGTTGCTGCACATCAGAAGTGTATAAAGTAGAAGTAAAAAATAAAGTAGAAGTCCTACCATGTTTTTGGATCTACCAATGCATTTAGCAGAGTTGTTTTCACTACCAGGCTCATCTACCTGCAGCGGAGATGAGATGATTACGTTCGCCTGGTTTAGTGACTGCTTGGAAAGATTGGCCGGACAGGGTTTATACTTCTACTTCATACACCTCTGCTGCACATCCATGATGAAAATCTCCCGTTCCAATACAAAGCAGCTCTGTTGCCGTGGTACCCCAACTCTACCAGACCCACCCCACATAGCAGAAGGGGGTCCATGAGGTTTTGGTTGTGCAGAGCCTGTGTGATTAATATGAATGACAACATACCAAAGCTGAGGTGTTAAATCACTTGGTCTCCTAAATCTCAAAGTGATTAATCCATAAATATCAGATCTCGATTGTCTGTTGCGAGGTGTGAGTTGGTGGCGCTAGGCTAATGAAAGTAATGTAATGAAACACACTGTAGATGAGATGTTTTCTATAGCAGAGTGATGCTGCATGCCGGTAGGTACCTTTATTCATCATGGGACAGGATTCAGGCAGAGTGCCGAGAAGCTCGCTAATGGAGGCATAAAGCCAAGCATGGTTCAGGACAGGGTGGGGCTGGTGACTGTGGAGGCCGTTGGAGGACAGTGAACTCATCGTCATGGTGGAGATGATGTGAGCTTTGTGACATGGTGCATCATCCTGCTGGAAGTTTCCATCAGAAGATGCTACACTGTGCTCATGAAGAGATGGACATGGTCAGCTGTGGGGGTTAAACCGTGTCATGTTGGTACTAAAGGGTGAAAATCAGTTTGATTAGGAAATTTTACTACATGGATTCATCTAAAATTCAGTCATGATCCAGTTTCAGTTTGATTTTGGATCCACCAGTTGATATGAAACCATGTGATTTCACATAAAAATCGCAAAATTCAACATCTTTTTTGACGAGCTCCGGTATTTAAGTTAATCGATAAAAATGAAGTTCTTTTCACAAAAGCAGACTAATGGAACAAGACGTGTCAGCGGAACTGAAAACAGCTCTTTTCTAACTAAACGTTCACTTGATAAACTATTATTGTACAGATTTTACATTTGCATTTTGGATCACACATCGGCTCCCTGATCATACGAACGATATATTGATGTATTGATACACCCCTCGCATAAAGGGTCCACAGTGTTCCAGAAAAACCTCCCCCCACCATTCCACCAGCAGCAGCCTGAAGTATTGATCCTGACGGCAGGATGGATCCATGTTTTCATGATGTTTCCAGCAGATTCTGATCCTACCATGTGAACGTGGAGCTGAACTGGAGACTCATCAGACCAGTTTCTCCATCTTCTATTGTCCAGTTCTGGTGAGTCTGTGTGAATTGTAGCCTCAGTTTCCTGTTCTTACTGACAGGAGGGAACCCGCTGTGGTCTTCTGCTGCTGGAGACCATCTGCTTCCATAAAAAAGTCTGGTGAACATTTTTTCTTTAAAAGGAAAACAACTTTAATTTAATCCATTTTACATCAAATCTGCTCATATAAATATTCATATATTAAACCTCAATGAATGTGTTTTTTTTAGGCACGTAGAAGATACGTCTGTCAGTCTGTTCATTTAGTCGTCACATCTGTAATGTAGATCTAGAATAAATGGCATCAGCATCCATTACTCTCTTAACTCCTTCCTAACCAGGCTCCAGCCCAGTTTACCCAACAATAACACGATCTTGAACCAGTTGTATCGTAACCCAATTTTCCACAGCAGGAACCTTTTGAGGTTCCTTGAACCTTTTCAGTTCTTTCCCGCATTTGGACTGTCTGCAAATTAGGGACAACGACCCTCAGTTCCTAGAACCACTTCAGGTCCTACTCAACTTCCAGGTCTGTCCAAACCATAGGCTGTATATAAAAAGATGGACGGAGCCTCCATGACGTCACCCGTAGGTTTCTGAAGAGCTGAATTGAAGTGGGCGGTTCCTACCGTCGCCATCTTGGCAGGGGCATGCGTGTCGTCTCGCCCAGAAAATACAAATATGGGCAAAAAGGTGGAGCTGAGAGGGGCGACGTGAGCGTCATGGTGGATGATTGACATCGAGCGAACTCTGAGCTTTCTGTAGCTAAGAGCTAACCGAGCTAACCTGGAGATAACAGCAGCTAACCGAGGTAAGCGGGCTAAAGCTAAGTCATGTTGTTAACCGGCTAAAAACCGCGGTTGTTCTACGTTCTTCTGACTTGAAGCGGGAGATCGGTACCTGTCAATCAAAAGGACACGCCCCTGATTATGCTGAATTTTGAGATTAAATTACTTTTAAACGCGCGGGTTAGAAAAAAATTCACTCCCCCCCCCCCCCCACAGTTGTCATGAAGGTAAACCTGACCTATTAAACCCAAAATGGATTTTTGAACCAGGCTGTAAACATGTTTATTTCTACTGTGAAGGTGGTCTTTTTAACATGGGTGTCTATGGGGATTTGCTCTGTTATGGAGCCCCTAGTGGATAAAGAGGGAAGTGCAGTTTTATGCACTTTTAGACTATAAGGTCTATGGTCAGAACGCACCTGACGTAGTTGGTTTATGTAGGTGGCAGCTATGCCCTCGCACTGAGCGCCGGTACTTAATTTCCGCAACTTCCGAACCCGCCATTAAAAGCCACTGTTTACAGTACTGCAAAAGATTGAGAAAGGCAACAGATAAGTGGAGCGATGAGGAGGTCAGAGCTCTGCTGGCAGGTTTTGCAGCCGAGGACCTCCAGAGGGGTTTCGACGGCTCACAGTCAGACATAAAGATTTTCGCGAAGATAAGTGCTGAACTTCAGACAGCCGGGTTTTATCACACTGCGAAGCAGCAGCGTAGGGATGAAACGGCTTAAACAGGTCTACAAGAAAATAAAGGACCACCACAACCAGAGTGGAGCAAACCGGAAAACTGGCAAATTGTTTGGTACTTTGGACCTCAATCTACAGGTAACGTCGGAAAGGAAGACTCTGGTGCCGGACTGCTGGAAGCACTCGGTCGTGAAAACCCGGTGCGTTCAGAAGAGCTTGAAGGTTTGTTCTTCAGTAGGTGTGCTGAATTACTCTGGTTGGAAAATCGAATCGAAAAATCGAATATCGGGATTTTTTTGCTTCACAATTTTAAAATCTTTTTTTTTTTTTCAAACAAATAAAAATAATCCATTATAAAAATTTTGTCATTTTTATTGATCTTTTTACGTGTATTCTTGGGCGTTATAGCAGCAGAATGATGGTTCGGCTGCTGTGTTGTTTTTACCTAATTGAAATAAAGAAAAATGATTAGCAAAAAAAAGTTTTATACATTTTTTTGTTTGTTTTTAGTCTACAAACATCAGCAATATTGAGAAATCATGAGAATTGCAATTTAAATCAAATCGGCACCCAAAAAATCTAAATCAAATCCAATCGGGTCGATAGCATACCGTCACAGCCCCAGGATATACGTCACCAGTTTTGCAACCATTTTGTATACGACATGGTTCTGACGGTAGACATCATACATACGTAGACGCCGCATTGTATCACGCCGCCTATACGAGCTGACGTCTCATCGCGCCGCCATCTTGGATGGGTCTCCCATGCGCCTCCAAGGCATTTATTTGTAAAGTGTAGGTCCAACCACGACAAGAACGCCACGGATTTTTACCTGTTTTTCCTCACAGTTTTGTTTGTTACAAAGGGCAGAGATATTGTTATGATACAGATCACTGTAAAACATAAAAAAAACAACGTGCTTTTAAGTTAAAATATTTTGATAAGTCCAATAGTTAGGGATCACTAGCATTCACTTGCATTCAGGAGATTATTCACTGTGTTAATATTATTTATCAACCAATTATGTAGAAAAGTGTTTTATTTAGTGTGTAATATATACGCGTTGTTCCACAAAAAAGTTTTGTGGAGAAACTACGTTGACGCTGCAGCAAAACTCGACAGCGGAGACCCATCCAATATGGCGGCGACGCTGGTTCACTGTCCAGCGCTCAATGAGGCGTCTACGTATATATGATGTCTATGGTTCTGACCCATGTTTGTTTTATCAGACACGGAACGGACAGCATCGTGGACGGTGGGGGTTTTCCCTTCGCCGTTAGTTTTGTTGCTGAGTGGCGCTAGAGTATCACGTCACTGTCACAGATGGTTGCATCAGATCGGTCCTGCTAAAGGGTCTCTGACACATGTCCAAAGTGACGAGGTTCTCTGGGGAAGGGCAATCCTTAGAACGCAATTCGTTCTTAGGACTGCGTTCTTAAAACGTCTCTGTCTGAAAGCGGCTACAGTAACCTCGGTAGGGTATTTACAGATTTATTTGCCGCTTCAGAGCAGATTAACTCAATTTTTGTCACATCTAGCCTCCATGCTTTCAGCTCATGACTAAAGATTTCAGGGAATAAATAATAAAACGTCAGGGATTAAACTCCACTGAGCTGGATTTTAAAGGTTTGTTGAAATGATCAGGACACGTCTTGAATAGTTTGGCCGGTAAGACCTGAGTAGTTCTTGCATGTAACTGGGAAATGATTTTTACCGCTGAACCTGATCAGTGTTCATTCATTCACTTCAGCTGATGTCAGTCACGTTCAGGAACAACATAAAACATAGAAAAGCTTAATGAAACATCATAAACGTGATTCATTTAAAACAAACATCGCTAAAGACGTTCTACCGAAAGTATGTCACATACAGGAGAAAACGGAACTATTATATTTCTGCTTTCAACTCACAGAAGATTCAAAGAAATCCTTACTGTACTTTTTTATGAATGAAAAAAGATTTTTTTTCATCAAATTGTGACTCAGAAGCTACAACAGAAATCTTAAGATATATTAAAAACCTCAGATTTTAACGTTTTCCCACTCATTGTGTTGTAAAGTTTAGTTAAATACTGTAAAAATAAAACAGGGCCGGATTAAAAGTGCACGGGCTCCCAGGGGCCAGAGTTTTCCAGGGGCCCCCTTTCCCACATCAACACTGTGAAAATTGTGAATGATACACTGTGAAACAACATTTCTACCATCTGGTACCAGTAGCAACACACTGGACACTGTGATGAAACTTTCTGGCTTTTGTGTACATCTTTTTTTTATGTCCAAACTGCTGGTGTTTGCCCTGCGTAGTCCCTGAGTGGGCGTGGACCCCTGGGCCGTGCCCATAATGCCCATCGGATAATCCGGCCTTGGTAAAAAATGCAAGTTGCATTGAAACATCATTACAGTAATAATTTGTGTGATTTCATTGAAATGGAGGTTATTGGGTTAAACTGTCTCATATTGATAACTGGATCCTGAAAACAGTCAAACTGAATTTGTGATGTGAAATTAATACCCACTAAGTCGATGTATGCTGATCAGACTTGTGATTTACATCCTGGTAACTAAGTACATGAACTTCATGTTGCTTTGCAGCATCACCGTCCTGAAGTTTAGAGAAGATTAATAAGCAGGAACTAAAAACTTTTCAAAGATTTCTTTCTCTGAAAACATTCCTCAGAGGTTTTGATCCACACTGACACGAAGCATCATCCATGATGGGAATCTCCCGTTCCACCACGTCCCAAAGCTACTCTGCTGGACTGAGATCTGGTGGCTGTGGAGGCCGTTGGAGGACAGTGAACTCATCGTTATCCTCTAAGGCACAGGTGTCAAACTCCAGTCCTACAGGTTTTTGTTGTCTCCAGGCTCCAACACGCCTGACCAAAATATGTTGACAAGAAGCTGCTGGATCCATTTGATTCGAATCAGCTGTGTTTGTAGAAACAAAAAAAACCTGCCGGATACTGGATTTGAACTTCCCTGCTTTAAGGCCTTTCTTTTTTTTTTTTTTTAAAATGACAAATCTGCCTTCATCTGTAAACCTGTGTGTGTGTAATGTTCTGGTTTTGAGTAACGGGACACAGTAACAATCAGACCAACGAAGAAGAAAAATACAGTCGAGAACATCCTTTTATTCAATCAAGTAAAGGCATTGCTCTTTTCAAACTGCTTTTTATTATTATTATGGAAAAGAAACTGTAATTAACACATGCATTTCACCAGGGGCTCTGGGAGGGGCTTCTGAAGAGGGGACGCTGCTCGGTGGGGAAGAGGAGGAAGATGAGGGGAGAAGCGCGTTGGGGGGGGTGGGCTGGGTTTAAGGTCAGAGGTGAAAGGTCAGCCAGGAGAGGGCGGGCAGAGGGGGGGGGGCTCAGTCGCTAAGTCACTAATCACGGCTCAGCATCCCACGAAACGTGTTAGAAACAAAACTAAGCAAAAATAATAAGAAAGTAAAGAAATGGCGGACGGTCGGGCCCCAGGGACCGGATCTCTGAACGCTGCAGGGGAGTGGGGGGGGGCACATACGCTGCTCTCCCTGCAACCTGCTCGTCTCGGATATGGCTTCTCAGCTGTGGTGCTTCCATTCGATTGACTGATTGATAATACTGCTGCTGGCTTTCTGGATGAAAAGAAAAAGTTGCATATGTCCGTTTGTTCTGCAATCCCTCCGTTCTGCTGGAGGAGTCTCGCGTCTCTCAATCTACACGTCACAAAGAACCACGTCGCTTTGGTCAAATGGCGGTCGATCCATCAGAAGGTTTTGATTGTGCTAAATCTGAGCCGGTCGGTCTCCGAGCCGAACCACTCCGCTTTAAGGTGCTTTGAGTCTTTATTTTTTTATTTGATTTTTTGTTTTAAAAACTTTTTTTTAAATAGCTGGTCTCACTCAACCACTAGAAAGGTGCACGATTGACGGCTTGAGCGCAGCGCCGTAACGCCGCCTAAGATCACGCAGTAACAACAAAAATCATCAAAACAGCAAAATCCAAATTCAGTTATAAAAAATAAATAGATAGAAACAAGGATTACAAACAAACTCGTCTACGCTAGCAGTCCTGCTGGCTGTCGCCGTCACCGCAGCCTCAAAGCCATCCCGCCCGATGAGCGCCGTCCAGCCCCGCCCCCGAAGCGGTCCCCGTCGCCAGGCCAGCCTAGAGCCCCGTGGTGTAACTTGTTCACTTACATTAGCTGTTGAATGGAGAAGCTGGAGAAGATGGGTATGGTAATACAATGTGAAGCGTACAGACAAGGATAACATGTGAGCTAACTGCATTCTGCTCAGACAAAAAGAAAAAAAAAAAATTTTTTTTTTTTTTTTACATTTTTTCCCCAAAAGAAACAAAAAAAATTTTTTTTTTTTTGTTTTTATTTATTTTTCAAACCCCGCCGTTCAGAGAAAGGGAGGAAAAGGGAGGGAGGGAGGTTACGCGGCTAACAGACTACTCCAGTGTCCAAGATAGACAGACGACAAGATACAGAGGAAAGCAAGACAGAAAATATCGTCTTTTTTTTTTTTTTTTTGGGACTTTTTTCAGCTTTTCTTAATCATCAACAATAAAAAGAGGAACTAAATCACACCAATTTCCTTTAGTACTATGTATACTGCTTTAAAAAGCTCGAAGAAGAGAGAGAGAAAGATATAGAAGAATGAAGGGGGGAGTTTTTTCTTTTCAGGTGGGCACTCAGGATTACGAGATGGAGTCTGTGAACAAAAGGCACTTTTTAGGGACAACCTTTAAAGATGCTCTGAGTCTATTACACTACATCACCAAACAAATATTTATAATCATTTACAGCTGGTGGATACAGGAGGGGGGCAGGGGGGAGTCGGGATGGTTGTTTATGAGTCTGGGGAAGGGGGGGGGGGGGGGGGGGGGGGGGGGGGGGTTCATGTTTTTGTTGATGACATTGAACCAAGTTGAATTTAAAAAAAAAAAAAAAAAAAAAAAAAGTGAAAGAAACCCCCGCCAGACATCTTTTCTTCACGCTTTTTTCCTTTAGGAACGGGTTTTTGTACTCGTGCATCTCCCAGAACTGGGGAAGATCTTGTCTTTGTCCCACGTTTCGATACCACATACAAGATTTTAACTAGCTGTTTTTTTTTTTTAAAGGGGAAGGGAGGGAAAATGCCTTTTGTTATAACCTTTTCGTACAACGAACCCCCCCTCCCCTCTTCCCAGTAAATACAAAAAAGAAAGAAAAAATAGAATAATGCATGTTTTCCTAAAAAAAAAAAATGTTTTTATGATAACACTTAATTTTTGTTTTATTATTATTTATGTATTATAGAGACTGAATGTACTTTATTCATTTACGAAAGCACCAGTTTTCAAAGTGATATATATTTATGAGTTGCAAAGTTGTTCCTTCAGCCCTCCCACATTTTTTTAAACAAATCAATAGAAATTATTTTACTTTCTTTAAAAAAAAAAAAAAAAGTGATAAAATGAAAAAAAAAAAAAAAAAATTAAAACAATGTCCCCAAACTTTTTTTTTTCTTTTTCTTTTCTCTCAACGCCCTTGTATTTAGAGTCCCAGAGCATCTGGACTTGAAAACAAACAAACAAAGAAAAACTTGAGAGGGTCTTTCATTTTTTTTTTAAACCCCCTCTTTTTCGCATGACACCCTCAAACAATCTCTAACAAACACAATTCCTCTACCAAGGCATTGCACATGGCTCAATCAACATACATCATTTAGTTTCAAGAACAATACTTCCCATCACAACAATAAGGAAAACAACAAAACCTAATCTGCTTTTTTTTTCTTTAAATCCTCAGCTACTTTTACCGTTTCTCGTCCTCTACGTCTCTATTGTGTTTACGATGAATTTCCTTTCTTTTCCATCCTTTTAAACGCGACTGTGGGAGCTCAAATTGGCGGTTTTGAGTTACGTCCTATGACTGTGCGATGTATGCCATGCTTCAAAAAATAACTAGACTGCCACAGAGCTTATCTTGTAAATAAAAAAAAAAGTATATATCTATAAATATATATGTGTATTATATATAAAGATGCTTGTGATTATCTAAGTGAGCTGTCACTGTTTTTTTTTTCTCTTCCTCCTGACATAAATGTTTCACCATTCACTATAGCTTATATGTGAGAAAAAAGAACCTGAATTCATGTTTGACAAATTGCATAATGGGAATACAGAGGCACTTCCATAGATTAGAAAATAAATCACCTTTAGCCATTGTCAACGTCTCACTGAGCGGAGCTAGTTCTCTCTACGAAGCCAATGAGATGGTCGCCGGTCAGTCGGCGAACTACGTTGTTTCCCTGCAGCGAAGAACATGGCCAGGCAGTCCAGTTATTTTGTGAGGTTGGATGGGTGACTGGGTTAAACGGTTAATCAGGAGATGACTGAGTATAAGTGGGCTAGTTCTATATAAAATGATTGAAAGCATAAAGGCCTCCTCAGATTGTCGGTTTTTAAGACTTCCCTTTGACTTCGTTGGTGCGCGGGGGTGCGTTTGCTAATACTGAGTGGTCATCGCGAGTCTGTTTGCTTTACGAAGTGGCAATCTGTGCTCTGAAAGTGTGCTTCCATCACAGCAACACATCCGCTGATTTGAAACACTACGTGGTGGTCGATCTATGGTCATGCTTACAAAAAAAAAAAGGACTCATAAAGTTGGCTGGCATGATTGTATTAGTGCAGTTTGATCCATTGGAGCTTCCATTCACACTGGGGAGTGCTGGTGCGTGTATGTGTTTGCGTGTTTTGGGGAGGGGGGGATTACAATAATAACCAATAACTTTTCTCATCATATGAACTGATATTACAAACGGGCACACGTGTGATCCTCCTACTGCTGGCCTCAGAGGCCCTCATCTCCTCTGTAAAAACAGCCAGATATGTCTTATATTCATTTTGCTCCGCAGTGTGGCGCCCTCTGCTCTTGGAGCATCGGCCCGTCTGGGAGTGTAAACAACAGGGTAAACTTACGGGACACAGAAAGAGGAGCTGCACTTCTCTTTTACTCTGGGTCCCATCTTCAGCGACCTTCTCTCCTTAATTTTCCATCATTCTTGTACCACCGACACCAGCAGCTACTAGCCAAACCCGGACATGTTGGTTCTTTTAATCTAGCTTTTTAAGTTTCGTCTTGACCAGTTCGGCTCGCCTGTCTCTAGAAAAATAAGCCTCCTGTGATTGTCAAAACCTTAAGTTTGGGCACGGAGTAAAAATAAAACCAAGTTAAATGGACGATTATGATTCCAAAAATATGCTTGCTCATTTAGTGGATGCAAAAAAGTGATACCACTCAATGTGTTTGTGTGTTAATAAGATGCTCTAGCCAGATTGTATAGGCATTAAACGTGGTGAACAGGGAAGCCAATAGCCTGGCTGGGGTCGAAGGCCACTCTCTCCATATTAGAGAAGTAGCTTGAAGATGTAGCAAACACAAACTGCACATGAAAGATGGATGTAGTCACCAGAAGTGTGTTAAGTGTGTTAATGGCACTACTGGAAATGAGGCATCAGCTCCAAAACATGTCTGTTCACAGAAGAAAACCATTTAAAGCTAGTCTAATTGTTCTATATAACAATAAGTTATTACATTTCCTCCTCAAATATGCATCAATAAATAATTTATTTCCTCAAAGAAACAAAATTTGTATTTACTTTAGCTGCTCAGGGTAACAAATGGTTCACACGTCCCTACAATGCTGTAAAGACAAAGAAGTCCAATGATGTATGTGAAAATGACTAAAGTGATCAGTTAATTAGGTTTTCATTGCTTCTAGTTCATACTGTCATTGGTTTGACTTATTTTTATTTATTAAATATGCCTCAAACATGCTGAAAATGTCACATTTTGCGATGGATTCCCAGAATACATCATTAAGTTTTTGTGTAGGATCAGAAACACCTCTGAATACCAGATTTTCACTTTATGTTAAGCTAAACTGCAATGTTTCCCCATTAATCATTGCATCTTACTTGAGTCCATAAAAAGAATACAAAAAAAACCCATCATTTTGATTATTTATATGACTTAAGAATAATTTAAATATGATCAAAAATTATATATTTATTGTAAAACAATTGCTGCCATTAAAACTAACCTCATATTAAGCTAAGCTGATATTGGTGTGGCTAGCTTAGCTCTGAAACCAACATTAGCTTACTAATACTAAACACTAATAGGTTTTTTTTCCCTGAAACACACAATTTCAGAGGATAAAAACAACCACTAAAAGCAAATAAAAATTTACAAATATCTGTAGAAGAACAAGCTATTGTTTACATTAAAACTAGCCCATCAGTAAGGTAAGCCAAATTTAATGGAAGTAGTGGCCTGTTTTTAATAAAAGATAAAAAGTTAAGAGGACAAAAACCATTATTAAAAACTGATTTAAAAAAATATATATTTTAAGAAAAACAAGCTATCATTAAAAGTAGCCTATTTACAAGCTGACAATAGTTTGATCAGCTTACCTTTGTAACTAACATTAACATTAGCTTTGCTTACAAATAAGCTACTGTTAATGGAAGTAGTAAGTTTTTAATAAAAATTACGAGGATAAAACAATGATTTAAATTTGATCAAATTTACAAAAACAAACTATTAATGCCATCAAAACTTGCCTATTGGTAAGCTAAGTTAATATTGGTACAGTTAGATTAGTTGAGGCACTAGCTTTAATGTTAGCTTTGCCTATTAGTTAGCTAAGCTAACATTGGTTTACCTGACTTAGCGGTATAACTGATATTAGCATTAGCTTTTGGAGCTAAAATATCTCCAAGAGATTACATTAGTGATTCTGAAAGACAAATTTAGTCAAGAACAGTGCTTCAGCCGTCATTCCCGAAGCAGGCAACAGTGTGTAGCTGAAAGCAGTCACGTTATGACTGAAATGACCAATTATTCCTCTGAATCAAATGAAATTCCTTGTAAATTTAAGGAGATGTGCTCTCATATGATACTTGACCTTAGTAATTTAGATTAAACAAATCAAATAGCACTTTTACAGTAAATTATATGCCCTGCTGAAAAAAAAAATCTTGAAATAAGCTTAATTATCTAATTAAAACTATTCAATTTCAAATCTAATGTTGTCCTTTTTGACATGCACATCATTACAGTGTGCATTTTCCCTGGGCTTTTGGATGAATATTAATCTTTTGTTTTTTATGTTTGTTTTTATTATGTCCAGTTCGACTCCAGGTCCATCACTGTCTCCAAATACGACCAGTTCAGACTCCAAAAAAACATCAAAACTAAGATTCAAAACTGTCATCGAATGACTTCATGGTGCATACATCCTTCTTATAGTAATTGTGTTTGGTATCTTAGATTGAAATCCTCAAATGCAGCCCTTTACATGATTATAATGCAGAGGTGATTTCACCAAAGTTCACATGTGAGCGATATCATGTTTCACATCCACAAAAAGAAAGAAAAAAACAAAAACAGGGTATTTCCCAAGTGGTTGCAAGCATTGCTAAATCTGTGTTAGCCGACCACCCCGACCTACCGCTTCCTACTGCGCTTCTCTTTAAGGTGCTGTCATTCAAATACAAAACAATTACAAAACAGTACAAATCCAAAAGGAGCACGTTCAAATAGAGGAACACACCAGCGAAAAATCATTCTTCATTTAGCCTACTTAATGAGGGCAAATGGGGAACCAATGGCTGCTGCCTTTAGTGGTGACAAGTGTCAGTGATCATACAGGGACACTGTGTGCATGATAGTTACCCAGAGGGAGGGAGTTTACTAGGCTGATGATTATTAAAATATAAAAAAAACAACATCACCACCTATAAATACTCCAATCTTAGCGGTGATACGGCAAATATGCGTGTTTATGTGCATTTTCATACATGCTGTAGTCATGGCACAGATCATGTGAGGGTAGAAGTGAGATTGAGCGGAGGCCAGTGATTGGCTGAAGTGAACGATGGGGGTTTGAGGACACATGAAGGCTTTTTGTACCTTGATTTATTTCCTCTTTAGAGCATTTCATAGGCAAGTCTGGTTTACCTCCCATGCCTTGTAGGAACATAGTGCACATCGTTAAGATTAGTGTTAACTGATTCAGCTTGTAGTGCAACTTTTAATCGAGATATGTTTTGGCATGGTCTCGCTTGTTGGTAGCAGGGTGAGAAGGGGCTTTATGGAGTTAATGGGAGAGAAATATCTGCCAATTTGATGTTTTTTTTTGTTTTGGTGGGGGTGTGATGAGACATCACAGGAGCATGGACTGTGTTTTTCACTGGAAACATGATGCGGGATGCTTTTTGTAGCTAGAATCTGTGTATGCCGGACAGTTGATTTGCTTAGCCATTCGTTACACAATGTGTCCTTACAGAGAAGGAAAAGTTGACCGCTTTACCCATCCTCCTCTTCCTCCTGCGTCGATGCCGTGCTGTGCTGGTTTGATGAAGAGGCCTGCTTGCTGCTGTCCCCTTCAACCCCCCTCCGTCTCTCAAACTAGCATCCTCTTGTCCATCCATTCATCTTTCGTCTTTGCTCAAACCGGGTCCTCCGTCTGACTGTGTGAACAAGTCCAGAGTTCCACTAGAAGCGTCATGCTGCTGTAATTTCCTGCGTTACTTGGTTATATATTTTATATCAGGTGAGACGAAGTGTTGGGGGCCGGTCAGTGGGTTGGTTGGAGGACATTATTATCATCCTGCGGGTTGTTTATGGGGTTTTTTTTCTTGTTTTTCTTTATTTTGGATTGTAAAGAAAGAATTCTACTTGCTGGTTTGGACACAGATCTTGTCAGAGGAACCAAGACTGAAACAGAAACGAGAAGAAAAGAGGGGAAGACAATATATTAGTGACAAAACTGGATCCAAGTATGTGCTTATGTGCAGGAGACATAGTAGAAAAAAGCAAAATTAAATGTAAATTAAATGGAATTTAAAAAGTAGTTTGTAGTGTAGTTGAGCAATTGCTAACGACAAATCATGAGTAAGAAATGAAAACAATTCAAATAGCCACAATAAACATCCAATACAGATGTCCGATATTATCAGCATGCCGATATTTTTGGACAATATCAACATTAAAATGCAATATCGGAAATTATCGGTATTGGTTAACATGCACATTTCATATATATATATAAAACTCTTCAGCTAGGTCCCAAAATAGATATTTTGTCTTCCAGATATTTTGTTTGTTTGGCACAACTCACTCCAAAATATCAGTATCGGGTGATATTGGAAATTGGAGTCTATGGTATAACGGTATATCAGATATGGGTAAAAAAAGACAATATCGAACATCTCTATTATCCAAATCAGATATCTGGAGGTTGATACAGGGTTTCCTTTTTTTTTCCAATTCCCTCAATCAGACCAAAAAAACACACATGCAAACAATGCCGAAATTTAAAACTTTTGTACATAAATCATCTATTTAAGACACACATAATGTAGTTTTTTTTTTTTTTATCTAATGCAATATTTCACCATCCAGGTCTTTAGGAACCCCTGCCCTACATATATTAGACATGTTACTCCTCCAAAATACCCAAATCAGATTATTAAACTTCATCATCAAGTTCTTTGCAGCTTGTTAAGGAGCCCTTTTTTTTTTTTTTTTTTTTTTTTTAAAATCTTGGTGTGTTAAAGCACACATAAAACACATAAAACATGCAGTGCAGGGGGTTGTAAGGTCCTTGACTGAGAAACACCGATCTAATGACACAGATTTCAGGCTGACAATACTTAAGTTTTCTTGTTTTTTGGGAAAAACTACAGCGGGCTGTTTAGTAACCAGGCAGGGAGTGTTTTAATGCTTTTACATCACTAATATAGTGTAGTTACTGCTGGGAACATGGTAATTAAATGGCTTCTATTCCTCAGAACTTGAGGAGACAAAGTCACAATAAATCAAGAACATTGAACCTCTTTGGGTCCCTTCTTCGTTGGAAATATTTTAATATTGACTCAGTTGTGTGAAAATTGAAAGAATGAAATATTTACAGAAACCTTCTGAGAGTAGCTACGTTTACATGGACAAATGTGTCATGTATTCAGTTGAAATGAATCTGACCAGAGATTTCTGCTGGCATGTTTCCATGGATGATAGATAAAGTGATCCCATTGTAAAGCTTCTGACATATGAAGGTCTACTCGTCTGAAAAAAGTAGGGTTTTTTTATTCTTTTCATTTTATTTTGAACCGTCAAAATGCTTAATAATCCTCAGCTCTTTTATTTTCTTAACTAAAACGTTGTATCGCTCCTCCACAGCTCTGTTCTGAGCATCAGCTCAGCTAATTCCTCCCTGATTCTCCAAACTGAGAGCTCTCTGACAGCTGCTCACTTTGTTTACAATCACAGCAATATTCCATAAAAACCTGATTAAGACTTTACCCTGAATGAGATACTGCCATGTAAACAGATTTTACTGATCAATTTTAACCAAATCAGGTCATAGGGTGAGAAATAATCAAATTAAGCCCATTTTACTGCATTGTAAAGGCGTACACCTCGGTTACAATGTTCCATCTTGATGCAGTTTCGTGGCATCTCACAACAAACTCAGCTGCTTTAAGTCCCATTCATGCAGCTCGAGAGTTGCCTGGTCTGCTCATTAGGAGCAACTTTGGGCTGTTTTTTGTTGTTCATCAGATTGCTTGACTCTGTAACAAGATCTGGCAACCCTGGTTCCAGATGCAGATTAAAACAAGACATATGTTCTTTGTTTCTTGAGGGAAATGGATTTAAAGACAGTTTCGGATGGGCTAAAACACTTCTGTTGCAACATGTACATAGAATACAACTCAAATATCCTGAGCGCATCCTGCTGTGCACGTCCACAAAGAAACCAGAAAGAACTCGTACATCTTGCGACTTATTTGACTCTGATCCAAGTCGGTTTAATCAGATCCTGTAAACTGATCCTGAGAATGGATGCACATTGTGTCGGGCTTTTGGCTGCAGCGTGTGACAAAACGTCAACTACAGCGAGGCTTGAATTTGGCCGAGCAGTAAATGGCTCATTATGACCAAGGAGCAGCAGGGGAAGAGCAGTCTGGCGCTCCTCGTCACTCGCGCCATCTTCGTGTTGGGTGTCTCCCGCTCAGCATGGGCAGGGGGCAGAAACGGGTCAACGCCGCTGCTGTTGGCTGCCCCGCTTGGGCCTGCAGGATCTGGCGCTGCGAGCTGGTGCGCCAACATTCAAGAAGTCAAGCCTTGGAAACAACTCCGCGCCTCCAGGGAAGCAGCCTTTTGTTTTGTTTGACTCTAACAGGTCGCATGAATACCACCCCTCCCTCCTGCCCTTCTCAGCTACTCCTACTCCCCTGGGCGCTGTCCCAGCAGGCCTCGGGCATTGTAACTTCTCCCTTCTTAGTTACTCTGCTCTTACAAACACACACACAATCCATCTATCTCCCGTGAACACTCCCACTAAATCCTTGGCAGCAGACAGTGACCACCCTCTTTTCTTTCCTGACCCCCTCTCGAGAAAACCTCTTCTCAAATTCAAGATCAACTGGCTATGACATCATGTCTGGTTGCTGGGGGTAACGAGACGGCCTGGACGTGACTTTTATATGGACTGAAACTCCTGTTTCTCTGCTGAAGTTCCCCTCTTTGCATGCGCTGGATGGAACGAGATGTAGTTCCTGACATCAACCACTAGAGGGCAGACTAGTCCCACCGCCGCCTCTCGGCAGTCACCACGTAGACACTTTTCTTTAAAAAAAATAAAAAGTAAGCTATCTACATCTTTTTTTTCTGAGTATTATTAATCATTTGGTTTCACTGTAGAGACACATGGAAACTTTTGGGTGTCCGTGTTCTTCTGGGCAAGAAAGTAATGGAGGAAGAGGAGAAAACTTAAGTGAAGAAAGTGAGGAAGGGGAGTTGACGCTTTGGTGTAAAACTAATGGAAAGTGAGACAAAGCGAGAGAACGGAGAGCAGCGAAACAAGGGAGGGGATCCCAGAGCAGTTTCAGATGGTTTCCATGTGTCGAGCGGCGGTGCTGAGCTGGCTCCAGGCGGGTGTGGTCGGATGCTAATGAGAAAAGTACCGGTAGTAATGGAGGAGGCGAAGGCAAAGAACGAGGAAGGTGAAAGTTGGGGGTGAAAGTAAAGGAAAGAAACTGAAGATGAGATGGAGAAGTAGAAAAGCAGGGGGATTGGGTGGATTGGGAAGAGGAAAGGTAACGAGGAGACCGAAAAAGGCAGAGGAGAGAAGGCCTGGAGGGGTAAGCTCCATATGTGCCAAATAAACAGTTGAGCACATATGGAAAACCACACACGTGCAGATGTACACATGCACACGCTGATGGTGTGTTGTGGGTTGGTGTGAGAGGAAACCCAGCAGCAGCTTTCAGGGAATTTGAAGGAATATTAAGTGACTTGGCTTACGGCCACACAGTTAATAAGTTTCCTGAGTTTGACCAGTAATCGCAGTGAAAGCCGATGAGTTTCCACCTCCACACAGAGAAAAGAGCTGCTCGTAGCATCCCAGACGCCTTACCTGTGTCTGCTGCGGGATGTTCAGAAAGTTGTTGTCCCGTGATCCGATGCCGACAAACCTGTTGGGAGCTGTGGCGCCTGGCGTGGAGTATGCTACGGAAACAGAACGACAGCAGACATCAGAGAGCATTCAGACGACGGACACAGCAACATCCTGTGCAGCCCTAACAGAAACGTTTGGCGTCACGGTGAAAGTTGTACAGGAGGATCGACACCACTCCCACTCGTGCTAGGTCACAGCTTAGCTTAGCTTGGCATAAACTTGGTTTGGTTCAAAATAAAGAAAGTCTACCTCTACCTCAGAGTTCAGTTTGTGCATCTATACAGAAACAACCAAATTTACATAAAGCTACACACATCCAGATGATTTCTTTCTAAAGATACACACTAAGGTTTTACTTTAATCTTGGATATGTTCTCCTGAACCTCCACCTATGCTTCACCTCAATAGTTGTTCTTATACTTAATTTATGTTTGTTTTTCAATGATAGTTTAGGTATTTTTCCTCCTTTTATTTAAAATTATAATGGAAGATGAGCATTGTAAGTACAGTACTGTGTATAAGTCTCAATCCTGCCCTAATTTCTTTATAGAAATGTGACTTGAGCAATAGCTCTCCAGACTTACAGAAGGTCTTTCAAAGTTTTGCTGTTTTGTTTGTGAAGCCACTTAATGCTGATCCATTAACCATTCAAGGGCTCAAAACTCAAAGGATAAACCAGTTTTTCTGGCACATAACAGACTAATTTTAAATGGCTGCTTTGGACATTTTGCAGCTCGCAGCCTGTGACAAAAACACATAATTGCCGACTGTATGAGCGATTGTGTTTAGTATTTTTGGACTATCTATTCAGCCACTCTGCATAGTTTTGAGTTGAGAGAGTCTAGAGCTGGGTGTCACATGGGTTTAGGTATATCTACAGGTGATCCTAGTTAGTTTACACAGATGGTGGGGAAGACATGGTTCATAATGTAGTTGTCAGAAACCAACTGAAAACAGTTTCTATAAAGTAAAATCCCTCTTTTATAGATTAATTTACACTTTATGGAGTTCAACCAACGGAAACATCAACTATAGAAAGCCTAAAGTTATGATATGATGGAAGCACTTCCCATCCACACAGAGGCTGAGAAGAGTAGCCACAACATCAGTAAGAACAATGTTTTTACCCACAAACTACCATTAGTAATTAGGACCACCTGTAGATATTCACCAAGCTGCGTGCTTTCCCAACTCAATACTCCTCCATGTGGCTGAAGGCGAAGATAAATGGCTCCTACAGCCATGTTTCATCAGCTGCATCTTCTAGCTGAAAGTCGTATCTCAGCATAGTCTGCAGTGAGTCATTGAGTATTTTAGGAAACTGGAACTGGAAAAGGAGACTACCTACAGCAGATGGGCAGGATCTGAACGTGATATTCTCAAGAGATAGGACAAAGGTGTTCTTAGGAGAACCGCAGAGATGCTTCAAGACCTTCAGCTGATCCATGTACTGTCAGACAAAACCTCATCAGCAATGTCTCCATGGAAGAGTGGCTGTCAAAAAAGCCATGTTTAAAGTTGTAGGAAGAGGAAGAAACGTAAAGCTGAGGTCACATGACACAAGAAAGGACTAAAATCAACAGGTCTGATGGAGGGAGGAATCCTCACCAGAGCCTGGACCTCTACATGACAGGAGCAGAGCACCATCGTCTGGACAGAGAGCAGAACAAAAGGCAGAAACATCCAAAGAAGAGCTTTAGAAAGTCCTTCAAGGAGCCTGGAGAACTGTTCCTGAAGACTACTCCAAGACATTACCAGAAAGCTTCATCCTGAAGGGTTCGGATTGTGTTCAATATAAACTGCTCAGACTCAGGCTCATGCATTGTTTATGTATTTATGTTTACAGCTTACAACGATAATGCACATATTTTATGGCTTCCTGGCAGTAAAGAAATGCTATGATGGTACAAAGTCTACGTGAATTTCACTACTATAGCAACTAAGTTGTACATAAAAGATCCTAAAAGTCGTATTACACATACATCTGTAGCTTGTAGGTAATTTTTAAAAATTAATTTGCATTTAAACTGCAAATACATCTTTATAAGAGAAGTTTTCTAACTTTGGAAAGAAAACTAAGTCCAGCTGTTGCTATTGCATCGACAGAAAAAGCATACATTAATCCTGGTAGTGAATAAAATAACTGATATGTCCCTATGGCAAAACGATAAATCATTGAGGTCATGAAAGCTCCATGGAGTTGTTTGCTATAATCAGGAATGCAAACTCAGATCTCCCTAAATGATTAAATCCAGTTGATAAACTCTGCTGGAAGTGATGGAGGAACTGTCGGGGACATTCAAAACCCACTGGCATCAACGTCTCTGACAAATTTAGGGCAGTTTTGCGGTATCCCACGGACTCCAGAGTCTGAACCTCACTGAGGACTTGGGGAAGAAGAAGTGTGCAGACTTGTGCAAATGTGGGTCTGTTTGTGTGGAGGAAAGGGTGGAAGGACAGGAATGAGAGAGACAGGAAGGGAGATACAGTATACATCCATGTGTTTCTTGGAATTGAAATAACATACAAAAAGACATAAAAGACTTTCAGACGCTGACTGGGGGATAAAATGAAAACACTAACTTTGAAGGAGAGCTAAAAACAAACAAAACATAAATAAAGTGCTCCATCCAGTGCCCCTCTTATCTCTTAACTCCTTCACCTGAAATGCAGCCCTATTCTTCCTCTGCAACATCCACTGAGACAAAATATCCTATAAAAGATAAAAATATATAAAAATAAAAGTTTAAACCATAAGAGAAAATCAATCTATAAATTAAAAATATTCCACCAGTGCCCTAGTTTCTGCTTTGGAGTCCATATAAATTAACTGCCCTAAATTTGTGCCCCTTGCAAGTCAGAGTCAATTAATATTCAAAACCTCACAAGGTTTGGCGATGAGTCCAGCAGGGGAGGGAAGGATGGTTTTAGAAGGAGAGGAACCGAGCGGTGACGCTGCCTCCAAGCACAACACGCACACGGCTTCAACATGTGCAAACTCTCGGGGCCTAATAAAGAACCATGTTGAGTGCCGCAGAAGTCCGTAATGATGGAAAAACCAACTTTCCGAGGGACTTTAGCTGCTTTAACATCGCTTTCCGAGAGGAGAGGGAAGTAGGAGGCTGGAAATACAATGATGTCTTTTCACTGGAGAGGGTTGGGGGTGCCTGACCTTTTTCATTTTCTTTTTTTTTTGTGTTGGTTTTGTTTTGAGAGCAGTCTCTGCTGGGGTCACTTACACGGAGATGCGGGCGAGGAGAGTCCGCCATCAGGGGGCGTGCTGTTGGGTTTAGAGTCGGGCATGGGGAGGGGCACTGGGCGGGCCACTGGGGGAGGTGGAGGCAGCAAGAAGGAGCCTGGCATTTTGCTCTGGCCACTCCCGTTTGGCTGCGGACAACACAAATAGGGTCAGGAGGGCGACATGTGACAACCCGTAGACACGGAATGGAAACGGGACGCGGCTCGAGAGGCCGGGTCCAAAAATATATCCATGACAGTGATAGGAGGGGGAGGGGGTTGGTGTAAGAAGGGAGTGGAAGGGGTGGGAAACAACAACTAAAAGAAATGATATGTGTTGGGGCATTTGTCATGGAGGTGTGGAAAATAATAATCACCACAAGAACTGATTGGAAGTAGGAGCAGGAGCTGGAGGCTCCATAGGGGTGGTCCATGTCAGGTGGAGGAGGTAGGTGGGTGGGTGGGTGGGTGGGGGGGGTGAACGAATTATTTGACTGGGTTCATCCAGCAGATGGCAAGAAATCAAAACCATGGGAGAACACTCGTCTACACAATCACAACACCACCAACGGTACCAGCACCAAACAACCAAACTCCAACTAAAATCGTAACAGCCGGAGATGAGAGACAGAAACATGATGACACAACACAAGACGGGAATGCTTGGCTGAAGCGTGTCGTGACGGAGTCACTCTTGAGCTGATGGTTGCAACTTCTGAGGGGTTGGGTGGAGCAAAAGATAAATCAAAATTGCAGGGTTGGGGAGGGGGGGCTAGGGGGGGGCGTCGGGGTCTGAAACAGGAAACGGTAAAAATGACAACGACAAGACAATACAAAGATTTCTCCACCACCTGACTAAACAAATGCCAGGTGTGTCTGCAGGTGTAAGTCTGTTATGTGGGTGGAAACCATTAAATAAAGCATTGGCTTGTGGTGTCCACTTTATAAAACAATACAGCTCTAGTTTAGTGGAGAAAGTTGGTGCTTTCACGGATTTTCCTGAAATTCAGAGACAACAGAAGGAAATAAAGGCGGTAACAAAATGTGAAATTTAACCACCACAGAATACTTTAAAGACATTTTCTGAATGTCAAAGTTTTCTAATTCAACATAAAAATCATATAAAGGGTTCAGATATTATGACTAAGTTGCCAAAATGACTTTATAAATGTCAGTACCGTTACACTTGCCAGCAATACAGGATTAGGTAGAGCTATTCTAGATCTGTGTCTATCTATCTATCTATCTATCTATCTATCTATCTATCTATCTATCTATCTATCTATCTATCCATCCATCCATCCATCCATCCATCCATCCATCCATCCATCCATGCACATATACCGCACACACACAAGCTGCGTTTCCATTACATTTTTCAGCACAATAAAAGCGATATTTTTAAGTTTCGACAAACAATTGCGATTTGCAGGTGTTTCCATTGAACAATGTTTAGCACAATGTTTACCGGAAATTAACTGGTCACGCCCCCCACGTCAGCTCTGGGGGACACGTAAATGCGGAGAAAAGAGTTTCATTACAACTTTGTGATATACTTCTATATCAAAAAGTCTGAAAAACCACCTCATAAAAATCAGTTAGCAACATTTGACACTTTGTTCAAAATGTAGGTGTTTTCATTAGCGTTTTTTTTTTGTTTTTTCAATATTTCGTTTTTTTGCAATTCTAGGTGTAATGGAAACGCAGCTACAGACTAATATTTTGGATGATAAATAAAAGACCTTAGATGAAAAATAAATCACTTCATAGTAACTTTATAATAGTGGTTAAATTTCACAATAAGGTAATAAGTTGCTTCTGACCTGCTGTTCACCCATATAGTTTTGTCTTCACATTTTCCACCATGTCAGATTAAATATTTTATTAATGCCTGTAATAATAAGCTTTATACCTTTACTCTTTGGGACTAACATTGGGTTGTTGCTCAGCTTTGATTGTCTACACGTTTCTTTACATAAAAAGTGTTTATTTCAGGTCGGTTGGTTTTCCTCCACACAGCTGGCGAGCCTTACCTGTCCGGCGGCTTGCCCCGAGCCATCGGCACAAACAAACTGCACAAACTCCTTCAGGGGATCCTGCCCAGGGTGGTGGTGGTAGCGGATGGTTGGGTGGGTGAAGTAGGGGCTCGACTGCTGGATGATGGAAGGAGACGGGAAGTGCAGAGTTGAGGCGGAAGCACGAGGACTCCCTGTGAACACAGATGTTTGCGTTGGGTGAAAACAGTCGGAGATAGATGTGACCAGCGAGAGAGATTCTTGAAGATAAGAGAGATGAATGAACGACGGCAGAAAACAATATCACACCTTCGGCTGCGTGATTAATCTCAAAATGAGATAGAGTTAAATTCATATGAATCTCAGCGATAAGCATGAGGTATTTAAGATTTTTTTTGAGTGCCAATTCGACTTAAATTGTGATTGTCATGATTCTTCGATATTGCTGATTTTTGTAAACTAAAAAAAAAAAAAAAAAAAAAATTACAATTTTTTTTTCTTGATTTCAATTGGGGAAAAAAACAACACAGTAGCCAGATCATCATTCTGCTGCTATGATGCCCAAGAAGCCAAGTGACAAGATCAATAAAAATTTATAATAGATTATTTTTATTTATCTGAAAAAATAATTGATTTTTTAACAAAAAAAAATCAATTTTAACATTGTGGAGCAAAAAATCCTGATATCCGATTTTTCCATTCAATTTTCCCACCCCTAATTTTCAACCTATCCAGAACCAATACAGAACCAGATGCGCATTCCTCAGCACACTCCAGTCCACTAGTGGGTGGTAATGCAACTCTAAACTGGATGCTAACCACCAAGAAGCTCCATAGTAACCCATCACTAAAGGAGGAAACTGAGCAGAAACATAGAGGACATAAATGTAGCCAAATAGAGCCATGATAGCGGAGGAGAGGCTGAAACTGAGTTCATGTTATTTACAAACTGTCAAAAGAGTCGACCAAAAAGTTTCCATTATGTCACTAATACGAAGGAACAGATGCCCCCTAACGACTCACCAGCTCTTACAGCATCATTATATCATTTGTCACTGCCCCCCCATGTTGAAAACATGCTAATCACAAATTACAAAAACAGTTTCATGTTTCATACCAAAATACATGATGCCCCTCCTGCAAATTATTCGTACAAGTTTTAAATTGACAGCATTTACAAACTTTTGTGATCCAGATCAAGATCAGTCAACATAGAAATGACAATGTAATGATATTTTTTTTGCCATATCACCCTGCCCTAATCGCAACTGGAAACTATTAAGGACATAAAAGAAAAAGAAAAAAAAATCAGATAACAGCATCAGTGGACATCAGTGCTGTTATCTGATCATACAACATCAGCATCAGTGCTGATGTTGTATGATTGCTTTGTAAAACCTTTATGGGAATAAATTAACCCACACACACTGTTTATATGTACAAATCCAATAGCTGCACAACAATATAAGACTGCACACACACATAAATGTGAAAAAGCAGGCGCTTAATTTCAGATGAAAAACATTTAAACACAGAAAACATATAGGTGCTGTCTTTAGCTAGCTGCTGTTTAAGTCTGTAACCTCTGAGCTGTTCTCAGTGTGTGAATCACTGGCACTGATGCAATTTGCCATCCATTTGGTAAAGATTGCATATATGAAACATTTCTTTGACACTTTTAACGTAAATGCTAAAATCTAAGTTGATGTTTTTCTCACAAATTTCTTCGTCTTTGCCTCATATTACAAGGGGAAAAATCAACCCCAGCAAATCAGAGCTGAATATATGTATGAGCTACGAGAGCGGAGCAGTTGGTTGAGCTTTAGCACACAAACACAAAGCCCTCTGTCAGACCTATAGTCATTATTCAATCCCCTTGATTTGTATTAGAAGCATGTTCTCTTAGCAGTGCCAGTCTGACACCCTCCCTGTCCCATCCAGACCCTCCAGCTGTCCAAGCTGGGTTGCCAACACTCCTTGGTGTTTGCATCGTATACATTGTGAGTGAGTGTACTTCATGATGATGCCAACACTGCTGCATTAACCCCCCAGACAGGGGTGTACGCCTCTAAGCTCGGCAGCACCTTGCACCCATGCCAGGCCTCCTGCTCCCAAGTGAAGCTGTCTCCCTGCTCCTATAGTGCCATACTAATCCCATTAGAGACTGGGAGAAGGCCAAACACAGGGGGTATCGGGGTGGTATTGTAGTGAGAAGAGGTGGTGGGGACAGAAGGGATCAAGGGGATTCCCTGCACCCCCCTGCTCTTCCTACCCCCTTAAGCTATCATTTCCAAACTCTGACCTGCCTGTAGCTAAGAGATATTTGAGCTAACAGGAGCTAACCAGCTAACGGAGGTAAGCAGGCTAAAACTAAGTCACACTGTTAACCAGCTGAAAACAGCGGTTGTTCTACATTTTTCTCACTTGAAGCGGGAGATCGAGTACCTGTCAATCAAAAGGACACGCCCCTAATCATGCCAAATTTTGAGATGAACCAACTTCTAAATGGAGGAGTTAGAAAAAAATTAACTCCCACCACAGTTGTTGTGAAGGTAAACCTGACCTATAAACCTAAAATGTTTCTTTGTACCAGGCAGTAAACATGTGAAGTTGGTCTTTTTAACATGGGAGTCCATGGGGATTTGCTCTGTTATGGAGCCCCTAGTGGATGAAGGGGGAACTGCTATGTTTGGCACTTTCGCATAGGCTTCACTTTTACCCAAGGTTGCTGCTTGGTCAATACACAGTTAGGCTATCAGTGTTTAAATTTGTCCATGTTATAAGTCTGTGCAGTCGTCTTTCACCCGGAAAGTTGGGAGATCGATTCCACCCTTCCGCTGAGTATGTACTGAAGTGTCCTTGGGCAAGACACTGAACCCCAAGTTGCCCCCTGATGTGCCTATCGGGGTATGTAAGTATGCTAAATGACTGTAGAATAGGATATGCTGACATTGAAGCTATTTATATATTATTTTAAGCTAATCTTACACTCATCAGTTATTAAATGATAGCTACTTTTAGCTAGTTTGGGCTCATATTTAGGTTTCACCATTACCTGCTACCATTAGCTAACTACCACAGCATTTATAAAATATGCGTTTTCATTTATTTAATGACTGACTTTCAGCTAGTTTGTGTGACATTTTGTAAATATTATTTTTTAGGTCTTTTTTTAACATTCTTTTAAAATCTATAGCTATTTCACCATTTACCTGTTACCTTTTATATAATGCTAACATTTATAAACAATGCTCAGTTACCTATTTAAATAGTTTTAATTACTTTTAGCTAGTTTGTCAAGTATTTTTAAATTATGTATAGCTGATCCTTTATCAATAAATAGTAGCTATGTCACCTTGTTACTGGTAGTTGTTTTCTGTTAACTTTTGGCTAACCCTAACATTTATAAAACTATGCTTGGTCTCCTTTAAAATGGTTTTCATTACTTTATGTTCATTTGTAATGGTTTTTATTATTTTTATTCAAATAATAAAGAACATATTCATTAAATTTCACGAACTAACTTTAACAAACAAAATAGTTTAGCCAAATGTAAACTATTTCACCAGTTAGCTTAAGCTAGCTATCCTAACACTTCTAAAAGATGTATTTAATTATTCAAACTGTTTAATTACTTTTAAGAGGACACCACATAACATTTGACCTAAACATTAGCCCGAAGTGAGTATTGACTTGTTTCTGGAATCAATATACAGTGCTTCTTGCTCTGAGGAGGCTGCCTTCTCAGAAACCAGACACTGGCTACAGTTACATCTAGTTTTTTTTATTCTGAATTAAGAATTTGGAATTAAATCAGTCGGAATTAACGTAGTCTCCTACGAGTTTACAAGAAAATAATAATTCCAGATGTAGATTTACATGAAACACGTCTTTACTTCATCCCCCTTTAGAGCGGCGGGTTGGGAAGGGTTCTGATTGGACAGAGGGTGTACGTGACGTATGACGTATACCGGAAATAAACAAAGTTGGCTCCCTGCTTCCTGTCTTTTCAGTCGTAACTTGTAAAAACTACATAATAAGTACCAGTTTCGCTGCTATTTTATTATAAATGTGAAGTAGCAGCTCAACACGAGCATACTACTTCACTTTCTGCAGCAACTGAGAAGGAGAAGAAAGATAGACCACCGAACACAGGAGGTAAAACAACGTGCGTCATCGGGACAGGACAAGGTAACGAGCATGCTCAGAACGACCAGAATTAACTTAGAGAGGAACGAAGGTTTACATGACAGAGGAAATAAATAGTTCAGAATTAAAATGCGAATAAACCAGACACTTACATCGGAATTAAGTTTAATTCAGAATAGAAATTAGCATTAGGAATGAAGGGTTTACATGGTCGTTTTTCATCAGTTTAAAGTGGAATTAACTTTCATTCAGAATTAAACAGGAAGTAAAACTCCCATGTAAATGTAGTAATTGTAATTTAGCAGGAGCAGATCGTCTCTCATTAGATCATGTGACCTGGAGCGCTTTGCTTTATGGCTCCTCCCATAAACACAGAGGGCTGCACAATGTGCTATTCTTCCACCCTCGTCCAACAAAAGTTTGTAATGGCTGAACAGAGTAAGAAAGTGAAAAAGGTGTCTGATGAGGCCAAAAAGAGAGAGCGGGAAAGCGATCTCTTTAGAGGAAAGACACGAGTCCACCATGGCAAAGAATTTGCTGGTTGGAGTCTGATGGAAAACAGTGTGGATGCAAAACCCACTTTCTGTTTGCCTCGGTATTATCAGACTGGTAAGTTCGCTCTTTGCCTGTTGTGTAAACTCACCAAAATATAATGAACACTTTCACATCTTTCTACCAGTGTTAATTCAAAACGACAGTAAGCACCGGATGAGCTGCAGAAAGTTGCAGTATATGTCTGTTTTCATTTTGCTGTGTAGCAAAAGATAAATGCGGTTAGTTGAAGGTTATCAGCTACAGACCCAAAGTAACTTCACTCCCTAAACATTTAGCACAAGTTGGGATGGTTTGCATGCAATAAATACATTTCCTATAATTATGTAAATATCAAAGAAGTAACCGGATAATGAGCAACAGGCTTGGTTTAGTTTTGTTTGTTTTCATACACTGTTTGATAGGAAGCAGTACCACTGTAATGTCCCATAAGCGAAGGGATAATGTTGACGTTTTAATTACTGTGTTAATTACACGTGTTAATTTACTAGGACAAAACATATTCAAGATATCCAATGAACTACCAAATTTGATCAATCTGACTAGTTTAGAGAAATTTAATTAGTTTCACCATTTTGCTGTTAGCGTTAGCTACTTATCTTACTATTTATTAATGAAACTTTTCAAATTATTTGAAGTAACTTCAGTGGTTGTATATTTATATATTTGGAATATTTTAGCTTTAGATAGCAACATAAACATTTATCAGTGACACTTTTTTTTTTAAAGTATTTCAACAGTTTTCATAAGTTTAAATGAACTGGGTTCTCATTTATAATGTATGTTTAGCTAACTATTTTTCTTCTTCATCCACAGTTTATGGCTACTCTTCCCTTTACATTTTAGTTTTAGGTCGCTTTATCAACATTCATAAATTGGACTATTTTAACTGTTTTCACAACTTTTAATAACCTAGTTTCTAAACTAACTAAGTCTTATGTTCTGCTAATGAGGCTACTTTACTATTAATTGATTAATACCTGTGTAGAAAACATAGTTTTGCACTTTACCTCCATCATTTCAATGTATTTCAGTTTTTTTGCTTGTAGGCTAGGTGCCTATGCGCTTAGTGTATTAGTTCTGTGTACTTTATGTGTAAACATGGAGTTTTTTCTCCAATTAGTCCAGTTTTTTCATCTTGATGCTGCTGAATGGCGTTTGAGAAGCTAACTAAATTAGTGGTGACGCATTTCACCAACCAAAGGGGGGGGGGGTAATATCCCAACAAGCTGACAAACTCCAGCTTTAGATGGCTGAATGCAGGACCACAGCTGCAGTGTGTTGGTGTCTCTGGTATGCTGCTCAGTTTCTCTCCTCTGGCCCCTGACTCCCTGCCGATCTCATCTTTCATAAAGAACAACAATGCTGATGATGTGGTAAACACTTTCATGCTAACGTGGCAGCAATGTTGCTGCGGTGCTAAAGTTTGTTTCACAGCTGTAAATCAGAATTGCTGGCCGAAGCAAGGAGCGGATGTTGCATATGTGTGTTTATGCGTTGCTATGAACGGTTTCGCTTTATATGCACAAGTGCAGAGATCAGGTTGGCTGCAGATACATCTCAAGAGGCACAGGGTCTGTCAGCAACCACAGAGGAGGGTTTAATGACATGGTGGTCAACCCCTTAGCCTCACATCTGCTCAGTGGCTTAAAAATCCTTTGATGTAGCGTCGCTACAGAACTAAAGCACATGGGTAATTATCTCTGCGGAGCTCCTTTACTCGGTGAGTTAACAAATAAAGAGAAAGTCTCATAACCGATCTGTGGCGCGGTTAGAAAAATTAAGAGACGATTTATTTTTGAAGGCCTCTTGGCTATGATTGATAAGTAAGCAGCTTGTTTCAGCCTTGTTGGGAGTCAGCTGGTAGACACAGCGGCTCAGGCTCACAGCCTTACTGTACTCGTAGTCTTGCCAGTATAAATGAAGACATAATGAATTTGGATTTCCTACACTGTAGAGAAAAGCTCATACGAATTTCAGAGGAAGTGAAAGAAAGACACATTAATGGTTTTGATTTGTTTCGCTGTCAGTGCCGTGTTTATAGCATTCTCCTGGATTATTAGATAGTCCTGTGTTTGCTGTGTGGTGACCTGATTAAAACCAGATTAATTTTGGAGCTGTGATCAGATTAGTATCACCTTACATGTACACAGGAACTCTAAGCGCCAACAAAATGCCATTTCAAGGCCTTTAGCTGCATGAGTTTATGCATCCTGCTTGACTGGAGCATATTCCCATAAAGTCAAGTCATATCACCACCAAACCAGCTGCCATGCTGACAGTGAATATGAAGAGCTAAGATCCTGGGCAGCTGCCCAGTTTAGATGGTTTCTGCCAGGATTTTTGGAGCATTAAAGGGGCGCCCCAGAGACTTAGTGTAAATAAAAAATGATAGAATCCCAAGAGACCAATTAAAAAATATGAAGGGTCAAATCAAAGCAGCGGAGGCAGAGAAACTCAGACTTTTAATTTTTTGCTGTGATGAAAGCTCCAGAGAAGATTTCTACGGCTCAAATCAATAGAAGTGTAAATATTCTGCTAACTTTTTACAGTGTAAAGTAATTGCTTTATTATAGGATTGTCTTTAATTCTCTTTAATGGTACATATTCACTGTTTTGTTGCAGTTTTGTTCAGAAAATTTAAAATTCAGAAAAATCTAAGGGTTTGAAAGAAATTAATCCCAAGAAAAAAAACCCAAGATATTATATTTTTCATAAAATGTAACAAATGTAAACCTCTTTGAGTTTCCTGTGAGTCCATAACAACAGATAAAAGCTGTCTCTGGAACTAATAGCACACAAACAATTGTTTGTTTTCAAGTTTTTATTGAACACAACACGGTAACATTCACCATCGTCGATCTGAAAATGAATCAACAAAGATTGTGATGATGCAACTGGACCACGAACCAAAGCAAATATGTAAATACGCCTTCTGGAGTGTGTGAGGCCTGACTAAGATGCTGTGGTCTGACCTCTAGACAACAGAATATGAAGAGAATATTGATAAACTTCAACAGTTCTGTGAGCTGTAATAGTCTAAAACGCCTCCTGATCGGTATGCAGGTCTTATCTGCACCCATAGGCATGAAATCTGCCCAGTATCTTGTAACTGGTCTAGTCTTTCTGCTTGTTTTTAAATATTTAAATATAATTCAGTTATTTTATATGCTTTTATTATGATTTTTGCACGCCTTTTTACATATTGCTTGTTTGTTCTTTTATGTACCTTTTAATGCCTCTTCTTCCTCCTGCTGAAATGCTTTTAATGTTCAAGGTAAACTACTTTGAATAGTCTTGAACGTGAAATGTGTTCTACAAATAAACACACCTTACTTACAGGAAACATTTACTTGGGATTTGCTGTCCAAATCCAAAGGTTCCCGTCCTTTTCCAGCCTGCACTGTGAATGTTTACATGTTCAATAACACAACTTATAACCAAACCAGTGTTTGTGTGGTCCTGGTGTAAGATGACTGTGTTTGTTTGTTGGATAACTTAAATGAAGATCCCATTTTATGACCTATTTAAGCAGAAATCCAGGTCATTCCAGAGGGTTCACATACTTTTTCTGTGATTGTATGCACCGGATCCATTGTGCGCTGCATTATTTGGTCATTCTGTGGTTTATAAACAGGTTTCTAGTAAAAATGATAGAAAATTAGAGAAATGACAGAAGCAACGACCAACCTAAAGCTCTAAGAGGAAGAAATCTGAACTCTACAGATGTTCAAACACCAACCATCCACCAAGAAAAAGGCACAAAAATCCACAGACACCCTTGAAGCTCCACCACCAGCGTGACCTACACCCTACAGGGTCAGGAGAGGAGGCAGAGGAGGAGGCACAGACCTACAGAGCAACCTGCCAACTTTGAAATTCCCAGCTGCTCATATCCCAAAGTCAGCGCTCCCACCGCTAAACCACAGGGGAGGGAGGGGCGGGGGTCCCTGAGAAAGGGTGGAGTGGGTAGGAGGAGATGGTGAGGAGTGGAAGAGGAAGGGTTTGGGAAGGGAGGGGGCGATCAGCGGGATTGGGAGCTGGTTTGGTCTCACCTGGTCTCACTCCCGCCAGCATTGGCAGTGGGTGGTGGGTGAACGCCATGCGGGGGGACCTCGTCTGGGAGGACAGGGCGCTGAAATCGAATTTCCCCAGCTTCTTATGAGAACCAGGCGATGAGAGTCCTGGCGAAAAGGGGATCAACAGAATGGCAGAACAGAGACGAGGTTTTAATCAAACATGGCTGCTTTTTCTTACTTTGACTCTACTCAAAGAAAAAGAAAAGAAAAAAAAAATTGATCAGAATTCTTTAATTTGATCACAAAAATCAAATGATTGTGATTAAAATCAATGGATTGATCGATTCATTCATTGATTTGTTTGATTGGCTTTACATACAGATGGGTTCTCACAAATTTTCTGTCCAAAAACGCTATGTTTGTGTACGCTCTGCGGTCCATCGACTGGAGAGGGGGGGTGTTGAGGGGTGGGTCCGGTAGGAGGCCATGTATTGAAGCAGCAGGGGTTCAGAGTGAGGGGAGGTGATGGGAGAGGGGAGGGGAGGGGATGGGACGGGGCGTCAGGAGACCAAGGGGCAGAGGAGAGCTGGGAAATGCCAACTGTGGTCACCACCGGGTGATTTAACACAACAAAGCTTTACTTTGGGAAAACACTACATCTTAAATGCGTCTCTTCTTCTTTAACTGTAACAAATCCCACCGTTCTCTGAGCCCAGCGGTAAACAAACATGCCAACCAGCGTACTCTGAACAGGATGCCTCTTCAGAATGAATGGGATCCTGGATGGCCTCGTATCTGGAGCAGACCCTGTTTTGGGTCTGCTGCCAGCACAGCCTGCGCTACTACATATAGATGCAGAGGAGCATGCCAGAAACACACATCAATGGATCCTCTGATGTAGTGTCCTGCATATCTGACAGTCAGACATTTAATGCTACTGCCTTAATGCTCCAGCCATATTTCATATGAAGTGCTTGAACCCTCTTTCATTCTCTATCTCGCACACACATACACACTCAACTCGCGCAAGCTGTTCAGGCTGGGTGGCGAGCACCGGGCACGCCGCCCAGTGCAGGCTAGGTGGGAGAGCTGCACAAAGATGGAAGAAGTTAAGCTGGAGAGGAGCGGTGACGGCACAGACGAACGTATTAAAGTGTCCCCCCTTCGTCTATAAATGTCGGCCGAGGTTGAAGTACCGCATGAAATATCCCTCAGTTTGGTGAAAAAAAAAAAAAACGGGCACGTTAAGTATAGGCCCGGTTCACCAGCGGACCAGAAACATGGCCAAAAGTGTGAGAGCCACAGATAAAAGAGGCTCTCTTCTGTGATCAAGGCCTTGTGTGGTGGGGGCTGAGGGAATTTATTTTGATGTATGGTAATCCAAAAGGCACATTTTAGACTTTCTGGGTTTGGGGAGCTGCGCCAAATGGTGCGCCTGACCTCTGCCGGGAACCGCAATGTTAAATATACGCTGAAATAAAAGTGGAAAGAAAAATCCATAAACGGAGAGAATAATGAGGAATGAAAGAAGTCTAGAAAAGTGCATCGGAGTGGACACACAGTCCTCATTACTTCTCTCTGGAACAAACTGAGCTCATGTTTTGTTTTGCTTCAGATTCGGTTGAAAGGATACAGTTATAAACAAGCTTGGTGAGCGAGAGGCCCGTAAACGACTAAACGGCACAATATTCACACGTATAAAACAAACGCAGTCAAATAAAGATGTGGGTAATTTCAGCATGGCCCCGAGGGACGTGGAAATAGATTTTATGAGTGAAGCATAAAAAGTCTGCCAGTAGATTTCTGAAAAGTTTTTTTCTTTTTTTTTTAAAGGGTACACTGGGAAATGTTTTATCGCCGTTTACCCATAATGCTCAGAGGCACTGTGGGTGCAGCTGTGCTTGTGTGGGCACAGTGAAATATGGAGGAAGGTAGGAGCACATGCTAATGTGCAGCCATGCACATGGGAGGAATGACGATAGTGAGGACGGTGACACTTTTATTTACCATAAAGTCAACGTCAACCATCTCAATCTATATATCATGACAGAATCTTAAAGATTTTGTCCATCTGGTTACATTTTATTGGTAGTTTAAAATTGAGCTCTGAATGATGGGATTTTTTTTGGAAAATGTTTGGAAAAGGAATAAAAAAAAAGTTTTTTGTGTTGTCTCAGTATGATGTGTTGCATGATGACATATGAACTGCTGATAAAGGCTCTGAAATGAAGTACAAAATCAACACTGACACACTTTGTAGCGACTAATATGATAGTTTTCATCATTTTCAGTGAAATAAATCCAACAACGTAATTGGAACTGACATTTCTGAGAAACGTCTTATTTATGTGTTATTTAGGGATCCACCAATATGAAAGTTTGGACCGATACTAATATAAACACTGCTGTTTTAGCCAATAACTACATTTACCAATTTCTATACATATGTTTTAAGACAATTAAATTTAGCACAGAATGAAAGTTAGCGTTAGCAGCATTAGCTTCCTGTCATTTGAGTGTGTTTGGTGATGTTTTAGATGACATAAACTGAAGGAACTGATTGTTGTGACGTGGCATCCTCCTCGCATTACTTCCACTTTGTGAGTATTACATACTGCCTTTTGAGTATATTTGTATATACTGTAAAAAAAAAAAAAAAGACCAAACCATTGACATTGTTTCTCCATTTCAGTTAAACACCCCACAAGGCATCCCTGTCACATGGCGTTTGGCGCAGTTTTACTGATTGGTATTGGTATTGATTGGTATCGATACTGATATGTTAAAAAACAGACTAACATTTGATATTAACGCCAACATACCGGTAATCCCTAGCAATTTTACATTTTTAGCTGCAGTTATCACATTTTCAAAGGATTTTTTTCATGCAAGGCCAATAACCAACCAATATCCTGACATACTATATTGTTATTAGATTATAAGAAAGTTATTTAATGGTTTGATTACATTTAAAATGGCCAAACTTATTACATTACTGGCTGCTATGCCTGTATAAAGTTGTGGATGTTGTGTTTTCAGGATTATTGTTGGGAGTTTGTTTAAAATGGGACGAATGGTACTTGCTGTTGAAGGCTTTTTTTTTTTTCCCCATTTTATTTTTACCCCCCTCCCCCCTCAAAAATCACGAAATCAGTGAATAAAATATAAATTCCTCCATACAAAAGGCGTAAAAATATATTTCTATCAGCAGTTGCAATTAGTCACTTTCTATATTATGACCAGCTGTCCAAACTTGAGTATATTCCCACTTTTTCCCACTAAAACAGTCCACAGCCACTGAAGCATGAACTATTCTACATCTCCAGGTATGTGGGATAACGTCATCAGTGTCAGATCCTTTAAGTCCAAGAAGGTGGGAAGTGATGCAGCTGTGGATTCATACTGTTCCAGAACATCTTACAGATGCTGGATTTCTGCTTTAGAGCTGTAATTAAAAAAACATAATGATACAATTCCTGTTCCACTTTCACGTTATGCTGGTGTTTGTCATGGCAAAGAAGATGTCTCTTCATATATAAATATGAGGTAAAAACAATGAGGTAAAAACTATTTTCTAATTTTTCCTATTTAATTTCTTTTCTTTAAGGTTTTCACCCTGCTGAAACTTCAAAATAAAGTTTTCAAAGAAGCTGAGTTGGCCTCGCGTCCTCTGTTGCTCTACCAGTCCTATCAAGTGGGACAATAATTTTTTTTTTAACACAAGCTTGACAGTGTTACCCTGAACACGCCACCATCAGGAAAATCGGTTTCTTACTTCATCTCAAACTAAAGTTCATGCAAAGTCCTCAGTTTTTCCACACAGCAATCTCTTCACTTGCTCGTCTTCTTCCTCAAATAAGGACATAAGTCTTCCACATCATGCGGAAGATGACAGATGGTTCCAGTGGTCGCCATTGGTCAGCATGGGTTTGCACCAATGTGTCCCTCGAGACGGCGAACTGCAATCCACTGGATGTTCTAACAACTTTCTTTCTGTGACTTTTCTCTACAATGTGAACTACAGGAATTCTTTTAAGGCCCTCCAAGAGCTGCAGCTGTAATGATGCTGCAGCCACATAACCTATGTTGTGAAAACTGCTTAAATTCTACATAAACCTGTCTGTTTTCACCTTTTTATTTAAACAAATTACCTACAACGACTGAACGTTAACTTGCTAATGATACATGCCATTGCTAGGTGCTACTATACCTACCAGGGACCTTTATTGTCTATCTCATTATTGTGTAAGAAAAGTTATAAAGGACACTCCATACACTCAATATATCTCAGACGACCTGACTATTATAAGCTAAGGTTGAGAATGATGTAAGATCTTTGCTGTTTTTTTTTGTTTATGACTAAATAATTAAATTTTCAACAGAAAAATGGAAATTTTAAGTAATTATGACTAAAAATACTGGTATTATTCAGGTTAAAGTGTGTTTTGTCTCCTTTCTGAACGGTCTGTAACCATAGATGTACCAAAGTACCAAAACATAGAGAATTAATGAAGTGAAAGGCAACAAAAGAAAAAAAAAAGTCTCACAAGGCCTAAAATCTGCCAGTAGCTAAAATAAAAAGCACACATTTTGTTATTTGTGTAATATAAACAGAGAGTGTGATAATTTTCTATAATTGAAAATGTTTACTGTAAAAGATTTATTCTGAACATCAAAGATGAAATTAAAAGTTTCTAAACTTTGCTATCATAGTGATGTAATGTAGGTTATTTGACATGATTAAGCCTTTACTGGTCCTCCTGAGGTGTGAGGGTTTGATTAAAAGTGGACATTTGGTGAAACAAAAGATGCATCATGTTGCATTGTGGGAAATAAAGCGTCCAAGTTTTGGGGGGATTGAGGGATATGAAAGATTTAATATGAATGTTTTTGGCTCTGATTTGGTTTTCTCATCTTTTTCTGATGAATCTCACTTGTGAGTTCTCCAGCTTTCTTCATGCAGATCTACATGAACATCCATCATTTCATGTGGCATTTAGCTGCTTTGATCACATCATTAAAAACAGGCAAAAATGAATCCCAACATGCATTGCTTCCACACAGACAGTTCCTCTGTGGTTCATATACAAATAACTGCACGCCACCGCATCCCAACATCAATTATAACCAGCTTATCACACACATACAGCCTTAAATTATACATATTGTTTTTAGTCCCTGTGATATTCCCTAATTAGTCGGTATCTTGGTGAAATATCTGGTAATATGTGATTTCGCAGTAAGGAGCAGCAAACGAGGCCCAGATGCCTCCTGAATGCTTTGTCTGATAAAGCTAACAGAAGTTACTCTGATCTATCCTTAATCTGTGTGTGCATGTGTGTGAGTCTATACTTATACACAGACACATCCACGGTTGTTTGTTCTTCATTATTTCTATGTCCTGCTCCTGGCACGCTGCACACGCAGCCTGGCAGCCAATTGCTCCCATGACCCTGTAGTCTTGCCACGCTAACAAGCTGGCGACCGCACAAACTGTCACAGAACTGGTCCGCTAGCTTGTACACACACACAAACACACACACACACACACACACGTGCAGCACAGAGAAATGAGCTCATTTTCTCCTCTTTCAGGTCGAGAAACAACAGAGAACACATATTTGCAGAGCTGAAAAACGCTGTGAAACGTTCATGGAAAGCATCCATAAACAAGTCACAGTTTAACGTGAAGAAGTTCATGATTTCCTGCTGAAATGATAAATAGTTGGGAAACACACCTTCATCTTTTACTGAAAAGCAGGTTTTCCCAGCACACAGCAGCAAGAGTGAACAGGTAGGAGAGAAGAGAGCAGAGCGGAGCAGAGACAGCAGCCTTCATGATGAATTACATGATCACCTGTGATGCCTCAGAGCTTTTCGTTCAGGTAGAGAATCACCTCCAGAGCGGGAAGGAGGCAGAGGCCCTTCCCTTTCCTTCCTCTTCCTCCCTCCTCCTCCTTTCCTCATCTCTCACTCCCAACACCACCACCACCATCACCAGAACAGATGTCTGCTGTAACCCAGTAGCTCCCTTTGCTGTAGACACATGGAGGTGCCATCTGGACCGGAACGCTGCTCCTCTCCAGACTGGGGGAGTGTGTTTATGTGTGTGTGAATGTAAATCAGTGAGAAAAGCTTAAATGTAGTTTTGCTGCTGCGCACGTGTCTGCGTGACATTTGCGAGCATGTGTATCACTGAGTAAGCATGTCTCCGGGACAGAAGGCACCTTGTGCGCTGATGACACACCTGAGTGTGTTTAGTTGTGTGTTGTTTTGTTGTTCTTCCCGTGCTGCCTTTCATACACAGATGAGTCAGGCCTGCAGCAGGTGGGATGCTCTGTTCAAACACCTGGAAGCACCAAGACAGGAAATCTCTTTTCTTTCCCTGCTCTCTCTCTCTCTGTCTTCATATGTTGCTCTTTCTGGATTTAACAACTAAATTACAAC
Source organism: Telmatherina bonti (assembly GCF_933228915.1). Lineage (NCBI taxonomy): Eukaryota > Metazoa > Chordata > Actinopteri > Atheriniformes > Telmatherinidae > Telmatherina > Telmatherina bonti. Next base: position 11,713,221 of record NC_136612.1, read on the forward strand.
AGCTGACGGTTTCTGGATCAGATGGCGTCATCATAATGCACCTGAAGTCATGTAAGACATGAAAGTGCACCCTCTTTGAATTCAAAAACTGATCAAATTTGGCGTTTTGTTGGAAGGTTAACCAGGAAGAAGAGTCTTCTCTTCATGGCAGCTGAGATTAGCAACACGGTTTCTGAGAAAAAGACTTCTGGACTAACGTATCTGGTTTTTTTTAGTAATTAGCACAGCATATCTACACAAACAGCTCAATCCAACAGGCAAGCACGGTGGTGGAGGGATGGTGATGTGGGTTTGCTGCTTCAGTAGCCGTGTTTACACAAGTTTTCTGAAAAAAAATGCTTCATGTAAAGATACTAAAGTTTTGGAATATTTTGATCCAGTCAGGAACTTGGATCTAAAGGTCATTCTGTTTGAGACGGGTGGGTCATGTTGGTGTTTGTTTTTTTCCTATCGATGTGTATGGAAACACACACTGTCAAGTTCAGAAGAAATGATCCTTGTTGTACGTCAACCTAGCATGACCACACACGTTACGGCTTGTATTGCACCATTTGTTTTATATAGTAAAGTCTATTTTAAAACAAAACTGAATATGAGTGCTAGTAAAACAGTTTTCTTTCATCAGAAATTGCTGATTTTTGACTTCTGAAAATCAGACAATTCTGTCAAAAATCTGTTAAAACATGATGCATGCAAACACGTCATGACACCTTTTCAGGGTCCAGCCAAACAGATCTGATCATAATAACTCAATTTAGGAAACTTTGCGCAGGTTAACATGGGAAATGACTGGACTATGAACTGATTTACAGTCAAATGTGCTGTCATCTGTCTGACAGGTAAAGACTGGTGGATACTATGTCATGAGAATTTTATCTAGACCTCCACCAGAGAGAAATGACATAGCTTCAAAGGTAGCTACGTTTATCTCTGCGAGGTGTTTATAAATAACTGACAAACATTTAACTCTGTCAGGTTTAGCTTTCTGTGGCCGAAACGGGGAACTGCTTTAAAGATGGAACAGCTTTAAACACAGCTGTCTCCGGGTTTTCTTTGTCCTGTTGTTGGTTTTTCTTCATTAGGAGAAACTACACTTTGGTAAACTCAAAAGTATGGACAGGCGATGCTTTAATACTAATGCCGGTGACATTTCTGGGGCCTAACCATGTTATGAAGTAGTTGTTATCAGCTAAAGTTGTACCTTTCAGGCAAGTTATTTAACGCTAAGTTGACATGTTACATTAGCCACACATGCTATGTAATGCTAGCTTTTTGGAAGGATGTAGCAACCAACAATGTAATAATACGTGAGAACAATAATGGATTGATTTAGGACATCTTTAATGCAATAATACCAATAATGTAATCGTCCCTTTAACCAATTTCAGAAAACAAATCAGTTTTTCATTTCATTTCATTTTCCGAACCGCTTATTCCAATTCAGGGTCGCGGGGAAGCTGGAGCCTATCCCAGCTGGCTTTGGGCGACAGGCAGGGTACACCCTGGACAGCTCGCCAGTCCATCGCAGGGCCAAATCAGTTTTATTACATTAAAGACTGCAATTTTTACATATTGAATGGATTTTTTAAAGCTGGGCCAATAACCAACCAACAGCGTCTGAACTTGTAACATTATTAGCAACATGTTATTATATCATTAGCTCTAATTTTCATTACATTATTGGCTATTATTATTAATGGTTACGACTGCATGGGAGTATGACCTGCCAGAAAGAGCTGTGCACAGACAAATGCTGCAAACCTCAATGAAGTGAAGCAACACAGGACTGATAAAGTTATACAGACTTCATCAGAAAATAACTGAAAGCTCCTGAGTTATGAGCTGTAATTAGCTTTAAAAATGCAAGTTCTACATTCTGGCTTAGTTTTTGTTAAATAAAAGCATTTTGCAATCTGTATAAGGATATATTTACACTATTTTAAGATTCCAAAGAGGGCACATTTTACACTGTGAGTTCTCTTTTTTCATACAACTAATTATAAAAGACAGTACGCTGGTTTCAGAGATCCCTCAGAGATGTCTTTATCCTGCTGCAGATCTGATTTTTTTCCTACAAATTCCCAACAGCATCTTTTCAGGCAGACAGGCAGTGGGTGTTGTGGAGCTACCGGGCTACCAAAAGGCTTTGGCGAGCCCAGGATGGACAACAGCAGACATCTGGCAGCAACACAACCCCACCCAGCAGCAGCATAGCCGGAGAACAGGACACAAGAGAGGGTAGAGGAGAGGAAGAGGAGAAGAGAAAGATGAAAAACGTAGACGAGCTCTGAGAGCTCACAAGACGTTACAAACAGATAGAGATGTACACAAGTTGAGGGTGGTGTGAGTGGAAGTAGAGCATGTATACATGTACACAGTATAATGTTTAATGTTCTAACCATGGTAAGGAAACTGCACTCCATCGCTCTCATGCTTAATCTTCCTCTCCTGCACACTGGCCAAATGGTGCTGCACTGAAAGGCCAAACAGGGGAGAAGGGAAGAGTTAACAATGGAAGAGGGAGAGGGGAAAAAGACAGAGACAAAGAAAGAGGAGGAAAGAAAGAGAGAGAAATAGGGGTGGTTAAATTATGGGCAAATGGAGACTTTAATGTTATAGAGTGCAGCAAATGCCTATAAAATAGTTACATCATTACCGCTGGAAGTATTAAAAAAGCAGCGTGTAAGTGGGACTGTCGTCATAAATTGGAGAATACATGAAATCCAGCAATTTAACAAAACCTTTAAGTCAAATACTACACCCCAGACATACACATGAAGTCACATTGCAAATACATTTGATGAGGTACCCATCATGGTGTTTAAAAGTGCTGTAAGCCAAAGAGTGAGTTATGGTTTCAGAGGAGGATGGGTGGTTATGCCGGTGCTGCTCGGCGGTGACGCTGAAGAAGACAACAGAGAAGGGTGTGAATGGGGAGACTAAGAAGGCATCTGGAAAATGGGGAGGAACAACCTGAACTTTTGGAAAATAAGTAGTCGCTGTGAAAATGGTTAAACTGAGTGAACGCAGCAAGCTGTGTTTCTCACTGCTTCCAGTCTCTGTGCTAATCCAAGCTGACGGGACGCTACAACTGGCTTCATATCATCTGCATATAAAAGTATGTTTTTTATTTGATATCTAGTTTTATCTGCTGGGAATTATGGTATGATTTCTTTGTTTTATATGACAAAGTCTTGTTCCCTTTGAAGCAGCACGATGAAAATCTTTTATTTTTCCACAATTTTCTGCACCGTCCTACTGAGGAGTATGTTGCCTACCTCCTCCATCAGAAAACATTATCATTGTCCCGGCCCAAGTAAAGAAAGAAAGAAAAAAAAACTGTAAATGTATGATTTAAGCCTTTACAACCAGACCTGAGAGAAGTTTGGGATAAAAGTCACATTTTTTTTTAAATCTGAAGTTTTTATTTGGTCATTTTACAAATTTAAAAAAAAAAACAACAAAAACCTTTTTTGTTTATGAATACCATTTATTGTCAGCTGACAGGTCAAAATTGTTTTAGTGTACTCTTGTGCTTTCTGGTATATATTAACTGTTTATAGAGCACTCAATGAAATATCTTAAAATCAGAAATTTTAACCTAAAATTGTCCTTCTGGTATGTACAAAGACTTCCATTCAGTCGTTACATTAACAACAACAACAAAAAAATTTGTTTCATGCTGAATATGAAAGAAAACAAAGTGATAAAAAATAGTCACTTGCCCCATAAAAGGTTAAGGGGGAGGAGACAAATACAAGTACAATGTAAGTACAATGGGGTTTTAAACAAAGTTTCTACCATAAAGTGATACAACAGGTTTCAGAAAACTGTATGTATATGAAGTGGTACATTTGACTGTAGATGGTCAAAATTTAATCTCTGTATTTGCGCAGGGTGCAGAAAGTAACACCTTAAGAAAACTCACTCCGCTTACAATGGAAGAGTTTGTAAAAAAAACAAACAAACAAAAAAAAAAAAAAAAACGGCAAGAAAGGAGTTTTATTTTCCAGAAATCCCAACAAATGCTGAAGTAATCATGCCAGACCAGTAGGGGGAGATAACGACTACACTGACTATATATCATAATACAAGAGGAAAAACACCTTCAATGGTGACATCTAAACCCCCGAGTTATTTGATCTTGTAAATAATTTACATAGATGGAGAAACAAAAAGATCAATCTGATTGAAAGCAGAGCTAGCTGGAAACTAACTAAACAGAATACAGGCACCATTGTTGTTTTATTCAACACAGTACATGGAAACAGTGGGCAGCCTTGTTTGTCTTCCATTGCTAATGTCATGATCAGGTTGTTTTTTTTTTTTTAGACATGTTTAAATGTATCCAGATGTTACTGTTCATTCTGGAAAAAAAATCTTTCTAGTCCTTCATGGCTGAACTAACCTGATTAGTCCCCCAGTGGGGATGTTTGCATAAACAAAAATGAGCAGAATTGGGTTGCTGTTTCTATAAAAAGGTCTACATCTTCAATGGTATGATCTTACAAAACTGATTACCTACCATAAACTAAAGGCAAAGGGTGAAAACTGGACAAAATGGCTATTAAGGTCAGTTTCTGCTCGACATATAACATGGATAGGCAGACCGATGGACAGTTTTGTCTGTCTCCTGCATGTATTTTGATTAATTTCCAAGGAGCTTAACTGTCACTTGATGCAGAAAATGGAAATCCTGGGGGCAGTGTTGAGTTGTCTAGTTAACACACAACAAACAAAAGCAACAAACCAGAGAAGAAGAACAGGAACCGGAAGGAGATGACACAGAAACCATCAAATAAAATGCATCCGAAGAAAACGAAGGAGTTCAGACCAGTAAAAAGAATCTTCAGATTATTTTGCTTCCAGCGGTTTTAGACAGTGGTAAACCACTTTATAGTGGTGCATTACTGGTGTCAAAACATGGAGGTGAACTCTGAACTCAACACTGTCCACTGGTGGATGAACTGACTTAACAACCACAACAAAGTAAAAGTCCCGTGGAAAAATGTATGTGGTGCATGTAACAACATTCATAATGGGCGTCCTCATTTACATACATAAGGGAGCAAAAATAGGTCTTTATAGTGGAACTGAAACTCCTGAAGTAGTTCTGAAGTCTGATCTCATCTATATTCTCTGAACTTAGCACAAAAAAGTAAGGAAAGTTGTGTTAGGTCAATCATTTCTCTCCTTTAATAATGCAAGTTAGTACTGCATTATATTTAATTGGGACGCTTGCTTGGTTGCCTTTACAATCAGGTACAGCTGTGCTCATAAGTATTCATCCCCTTTCATTAAAGAAAAGGCTGAATTTACAACAGTCACTCAAATAACTGGAGACTTAAAAAAGGAACAATAACTAAAAATCTGCAAAAATATAATTTAGTAATAAAAGACACTGTTTTTTCATTTAATTGAGTTGAAGAAAGAAAAACAAACAAACAAACAAATTGGTCCTGGACAAATGAGAGACTTTTCTGTTGAACAGTGGGACAAAATACCTGTCAACAGGTGCAGAAGTCTGACTGAGAGGAACAGAAAACACCTGACTGGAGCGGAAACATTAAAGAATTCTTCAACAAAATATTAGTTTGTGAGTGATGTAATATGTAATAAATTATCTTATTTGTTTGCTTTAAAAAAAATAGTTCTATTGAACCAGAATTAGAAAATAATGTCATGATTTTTATACATTTTTTTTATTTATTATTACTTTTTTTTTTTTTTTTATCAATTTCAGCTTATTTTACAGGCAGCTGTTTTTTTCCTTCTTTAATGAAAGGGTATGAATAAGTATGAGCACAAATGTATCTTTAAAGTATTGTGTGGATAGTGCTCCTAAAAAAATGTGCCAAAATCCCACCGTGTTTAGTCTTGTTTGAAATTCAAGTGCTGCCAGATGGGTGTCAGTCACAAGCCCTTTTGTCGACCAAGCTGGTTCCAGTGCTGGTTTGGAGCTAGACTAAGCACTGGCTCCTGGCTGTCAAAACTGGTTTTATTCAGGTATAGACTCTTTGCTGGGCCAGAGCTGAGAACAGCTTCATGATGCTTGCACCAGCAGACGGGGTTACCTGGCCAAAATAAGAGCATTGAAACATGGACTAAAATCCTCATACCGGGCTCCAAGAACAAGCTAAATTGGTCCACATAAGAGACTCAGTGTATCATGGCTTTATGGTTGTCCATGGAGATCCAAGGTAAATTGGACGGGGTAAATTGGACAAAGCCCGTGTTCGAGCATCTACAATGGGAGATGGCTGCTGCTAGCAACAAACAGAGCTTTGACCAGGTAGTTAACGATTAAAAAGGCTTATAAAAGATTTTAAGGACCAGAAAAGGGAGCCAGTGGCAAAGTGCAGTGGCAACTGATGACCCAAAATGAAGTTACATTTTGAAATCCTGAACTCTGTTCTTGGTGACCGGCTGGTGAACCTAACAAATGGCGCCCCGAACTCTGCCATCTTCCTGCTCATTTACGTTTTAGATGACGTAATGAAGCAGCATTGACTAGACTCTTTCAGTCAAAACGAGAAAAGGTTCTTTGGAAACACCAGAGTTGAACCAGCGAGGCAACAGCACTAACTATTCTTTGGTGAAACAGAACTAACAAACTGGCACCTGATTGATAGGTAGACACATCAGAATGGTGATCCCATATCTCCCGAACCTTGGACCTGATTCCATCTACTGGGATGACAACAATCTCCCCCAAAGATCCAGAATCATAACAGAAAACTTCCACAATTTGAGAGTGGAGAGCATAAAATGACCTGCTGTGAGTCCCACCCTCAACCCAACCCAACACTCGTGGGGTCAGCTTGGGCGAGTTGTTAATGCCAGAGTGACCAACACAACCACTCTGGTTGCCCTTTAGCCACTCCGCGTTGAGGAACAGGATGCCATCCCACAGCCAAATGCAATCAGACTGGTGACCAGCGCTAAACTGTTTTGGCTGTGTACTGATGTGCTACTGAGGTGTCTGACAGGGTAAAATGGACAAAATGTAAAAAAAAATAGGCAATATGTGTTGAACAAGAGTAAATATTGTAGGGGATTTTTCCCCCTTTTATGATGGACTACCCACATGTTTAGCTGTGCTGCTCTTCACAGAAATACAGTCCTTCCAAGCTATATTTCGCTGCAAAGGTGACTAAGCAATATAATGCAGCAGTAATTAATATTATTAAAGAGGAGAAATAATTGACAAAACACAAAATTTCCTTTGCTTTTTACTGTTTATTTTTTAGCAGTTACAATAAACGGCTTAGCAAGACAACAGCTGTCTTTACTTACTAACACTGCTCAGACACACCAATTGCTAACGCACACTTATTGGCGTCACCAACTAAAATAATAATGTTTTAGCCTAACGCTAGCTGTACTCTCATTCTGTCAACTAAATTCCTCTTAGCTTGTTATCAGTGATATCCCTCCTTTAAGTTAACCATCAGATTGAATTTCCCAAAACATCAAGCTATCCTTGCAAATAACTGAAACAGAAACATACCCTTATGAAATCTTGATAACAAGCTGGCCCAGCTGCAGCCCAACAATTCAACAAAACAGATAGTCAAGAAATAAAGAAGTATAATTCTTTTGGAGTTATCCCAAGCCTGTAGCTTTATCTCCTACATGATACTCACACATTTATATACCTACAGTAAAGGTTAATGTTCCTACTAGAGCTGGGCAATGATGATATATATCCTTTGGATGATAGAAATGTCTACCACTTCGTATGAGGCTCTATCGTTTACGCCACGACAAGGTGCTTTACTGCAGTATTTTACGTCAACATACGCCCTAAAGCATGCACGCTGCAATACATAAACAAACATGGAGAAAGACGGTAGCAGATGTGTTTCAGAGCAGGTAATTCATTAAAGGTCGACTAGCCAACCAAAACTGATGAGCTTGTTCATAAAAGAGGGACATTTCTGTTGCATGGATGCAGTTTTAATATAAAAAGACGTTGAACCGACAACAGACTAGCTCACAGTCCCAACAACGGACTCTGACACAACTAACTCATTTTATCACCTGCACAGGAATCAGGATAAAGAATACGGAATAAAGAATAGAGTCAACCAGCAAAAGCCGCAAAAACAGCGTCAAGTGGAGGCGAAAGCTCATAATAAACTCCATACGCAAATGTTACAACAGGTATTTACCCCTGAAATGCCATAGTTCCTGCAGATGGAAGGAGATCACTGCTGCTGTTGCCAAGCAACATCTGATACATAACTGATGACTTACTCTAAATTACACAAACAATTTTATATCATTATGTATATCGTTATCGGGATTTAAATTGAGCTTTATTGGGATATGAGATTTTGGTCGCCCAGACCTAGTTCCTACTAACATCATGAGAACTAACAGGGCACAATATTTCTACTTCTGCAAATGCTCAGACATCTAAAATGTGTTCCTAAAAGTTTAACTCATAATTATATAGATAGATTCAGACTGATTAATTGAATTCCTATATATCTGTGAGATTTCTGCCTCCTTATTGTTGCTCATTCAAAATTTGACAGACAATGCCCAAAATGTTCATTTATCCTGTTGTGTAATGGGTTATATGTCATCTCTCAGCACTGCACAAGAAAGGTGGAAAAGGTTTCAGGGTAAAAGAAAAAATAAACTTTTCAACCTACCTACCCATACTGAGAAAATGTTTCTTTGTGTATTTTAAGTGGCTATATAAGACAAATAATATAAGCTGGCTGTGTCAAACAGAGCATTTCTGTACCTCAGACAGGTTTGTTGTGATTGGTGGAGTCTCATAAGTGTTACGTGGAGCAGAAGTAGTGAATGGAAGATGGCTAGAGTGAATGGGAAGGGGAAAGACATGAAGAGAGTGGTAAATGCAGAAAAGAGGCAAAGGGAGATGAGAGTGGAAGGAGGTGAGCTGTGGCTACTGCCTCATTTTAAGCAAGTTTTGCATCAAATTATGGAAACAACATGCCTGGAATTGGATTTAGAAGCAAAGTTTGACATATCTGGCAAATACAAATATTTGCTTCCTTGATGAATTATATAAGTTGCTTTTTTTTGGCCAATGCTTTTAGCATTAACGACACTGACATAATAATTTGATCATTTCGGCAGGGAGTGTAGAGGTTACAACGCTTTGTTCAGTGTTGCTGACACCCTGAAAGATGATTAGTCGAGCTTAGCTTAGCATCAACGCTGGAGGCAGCCTAACAGGGGTCGGCTTTTTAATGAATGAATGAAGGAATTTATTTACAGGGACGTGGACCGTAATACATTGACCTCAAAGGTAAACATATTTGGTACTGGGCTTTAGCAAAGCTGCTAATTTCACCCTGCAGTCACTGGAGAGTTAGTTTTTAAAGGTGTGCACTAAGAATTAAAAACAATTTAAAAAATATGACTAAATAAATATTTCCAACACACTTAATACAGATAACACTGAAATCAAGAAAAGACTCCAGGAAAGACCTGCACTTGGCCAGTAAAGTCTATTATAAAATTAACTTTAGGCTAACCTCTCAGAGCTAGCTTGTAGCATTTAGTGACACTGGTGTCAAATTATAGCAAATAACTGATTGACCAAAAATGTCAAACTGGTTCAGGCCAAAAAAAAAAATCCTATTCTGAAAAGAGATTCACTAGAGGAGAGATTTTTAACATGTTTTGTCCTTTTATTAATTTTATTTTCAGGGCAGACCACAGCCCAGCTCCTGGACATCCATGAGCATACATTGAAATGTGAGGGGGCAGTTGAAGCGGGGGTACCTGCATCCACATCGTTAGGCCAACCACTGGACTGAGAGCTGCTGCCAGCCGCAGGGGAACGGCCTGAGTAGAAGACATCATCCACCGGGCTCTCCATCTCGCTGTCATCAATGGACTTGCGCTTGTTGGAGCTGAAGAAAAAGCAAACAAGTGAGTTTTCTTGGTTTTAAGACAAATATTATCTGGTTTATCCAACTTTCCATCGAAGTCACCACTGGCTGATATCCAGGACTTTTAGCATACAGCTTGTCGGACATCTGAAGACAGATGTGGCTGCTTATTTCCTCCATTGTGAGACAGCGATATGTTAAAATCAAATGAAATAGAAATCTAAAATGTCACTTTTTCTTTTTTTTTTACATCTGTTTTGGTTCATACTGTTACAAGCAGGGGCTGCACGAAGCAACACGACTAGAGACAGCAAGACAAGCAGAAGGCTCAAATTTGAGTAGCATGCTGCGTCTGTTTTGGCCAAAAACAGCCTCACGCTCCAAACCAACTGGTGGGTGAAGCAGGAACGCATTGTTGTGTGAGTTTGCAGATTCCTATGGCTCCATACATCTGTGATCAATAAAACAAAAGGGACTTGTGGACATGCAACATGCGTGTGTGGCTTTTGTTTGATTTTTGTGCGTTAGTCTATGTTGCAGTAGCGTCAAGGGAGATATTCTGCAGTGAGTGTTAACTACCTCCGTGGGAGACTTGCATAAAGCTCCATTTCAGTCCTGCAGCATTAGATGAGCAGGAGAGGGAGCGATGGAAGAGACAGACACAAAGACAGATAAGGCAGCAGACAGGGCGGTGGGATGAAGAGGATTAGTGATGAGGAAGGAAAAAGTTGGGCAAGAAAGACAACAATCAGAAAGTAGAGAAAACTAGGCATAAAGAATGCATTAGAGGTTCAGAAATAAGGAATATTAGTGCAGAATGTTCTATCTACAGGTGTATTTTGCATGTATTTGTACCTGGTGGAGGGGGTGGAGGTGATGGAACGCCGTCCCAAGGTCACCTGGTTGATGTTGTAATAGCCAGGGCTGTCCAGGTCTGCCAGAGAGAAGTTGGGGCCTGTCGCTGTGGCCACTGGAGCTGAGGAACACAAACATGGACACCACGGCTTTATTTCCACATATGATTGTTATTTTCATGCTTCGTGGTTCCCAGTTAATGAATCCCAGTAACTTTGAAAGCATGATGGTTTATTTGTGCCCAACACAGGGTTCGTGTTGCAAGTGGCTGAACCACCAAAAGGCTTGACAGATGAACTCATTTACATGTGTGAGTTAACCCATTTAGAGTTGGTGCATCATATGGCATCGTATCATTTATCCATAGGAAGTCTGGATGAAGAACGCCTCAGGTCTGAATGACTTAAGCGGATGAAATCTTCATTTTTCTTCCAGCTATGTTGTTTTCATTTATTGTTATGATGTAGTTTATTTTTGTAGTTGAAGTTTTCATGACCTGTGCTGCTGACCTGTCCAAAGCCGTTCCTGTATAAGATGTCTTGATCTCAAGGGGGTTTTAATCTGGTTTAGTTTTGATATCATACATTAATAAATACTTTCTGTTATTGTGGTAGGATATTTGGTATATATTGTAACCAAAGACAGGTAATTTAAGCACAAATACTATTACAGAGCTGAGACATATAGATTCATTTTCCTTGTCTTGTGTTCTGGTTTAGCTAACAGCGAGTTGCTAACACGCCTTTGCTTTTCCATTTAGTCCCTATTGTTCACTAGCTGTGGAAAAATCTACATGTAGTATGCAGTAGTATACAGTTTTATCATGTCTAGAGAAACGTCACTGTGGAACTTTCAGCCCGTAACAATGTGAAACAAGTTTTCAACACTTGCTAACTGAGTTTTTAGCTCATCTATAGTGTTATCATACAGTTTCTTCAGGCTGAAACTCAGGGCAAATTCACTCTGGCACTCTTTGGTTTGCTTATAAACCTGGAAGTGAAAACTGGTCTGCTTATAAACCCGGGGGTCTTGTTTCACCTGCAGATGAACCTTGGTTCAGTTTGCTAACAGTGTGAAAGCAAATGGACCATCCAGCGAACCAAACAGAGGAAGTGACATGGAGCAAGTAGTAAGGAAACATGTCAGATAAGACTCTGCCTCTCCTGGGGGTCAGACTGGACAGATTTTAGGGAAAACCATAAGTGCATTGATAAAAAGCAGATACAAAAGGTGACCAAGCCTCGTCAGATGTCTCACATAAGGAAATCAGATCAGCTGATTCAATGTCATCTTTTAAGAGGAATTTAAAAACATATTTTTATCAGAGCTTTTTGTAGACATGTAGTTACAGTGGTTTTTACTTTATCTGTACCTTTTGTTGTTGTTGATTTTAATTGTTTTATGTGTTGATTTTTATCGATAATGCACTTTGTAGCATTTGTTTGAAAAGTGATATATGAATGAACATTATTACAAGAACTTTCGTCTACCCGGCTAACCAATTAACCGACTTTTCTTCTTCCAGCTGAATTTTTTCTCCTGGTCAGGGGTAATATTGCCCACTAGTTGAGTGGTTCTTTCAAGTGCATGACATTGTACAAGCGGTTTGGGCTATTTGATTAAATTGCAGCATGCAATCAAACCAACTCAAACAAGGTGCAGCAATGCTTTGCATTTCCTGACTAATCGAAGCAAGTCTCCCAGACTGTTCTGGTGTGGATGCAAGATGTTCCATCAAACTCAAAATGTTAATCTTTAACAAACTGATAGAAACATGTCTTTAGCTTAAAAAGAGGTCCACTGTTTGTTCATATCTAACATCAAACTTACATCTGGTGACAAAGCTAAGTAGTAACAGGTGGATGTAATTGGTGGATGGACCTTTAATTTTATGTTTCATTCCAGTCGTGGTAGACTGCTGCTATGCAAGCTTTACCTGGAAGATGCATAAGCGGACCTTTTTTTTTTTTGCTTTACTTTCTTGAAGGCTGTTGGTTTTGTCTCTACGTGTTTTTTTGTTTTTTTTTAGATTTTTACTGCATTAGCATCAAAGCAGATACTTGTTACAAGGACTTCGCAACAGTAAAGCTATTTGTATAATTTTTTTTCTGGTGGTCTGCAACAGTTTGGTAAAATGATGTCACTATGTGTTGGTAGTGATACATTACAACCAGATGCTAGTTAAAACAATACCAATGCTCATCCAGATGACAGAAACTGCTTGATTGCCTATAATTAAGTGGCCATGAACAAGCTAACCAAAATGCTAACGCCCATATAGGCACACAGCATCCCTCTGATAAGTGCAGACAAACTTTTTCTTCCTTAGGCTGGCTTTCTTTCAGACAAAGGCAACACCCTGATTGACCCATTTCTTGTAATTAGATCAGTGTGACAATCAGCTAGAATCATTCCTAATCAGTCAAGGCAGGGATTTTCACAAGTCACCAGTGGTTTGGAGAGTGACGTGTCCTTGTGACGGCTGTGACTTTTAAATTGCGAAGTGAACTGAAATATTGTAGGTTTGGTTATTTTCCACTGGGCTTGGGTTACGTTCCCACAGAAAAGAGGAAAAGTGTTTGGTTTCTCAATGCAGACCATTTACCATGTCGAGTAACCATAAGACGTGCAGTAGGTGTGACTTAAGACAGTGATTGACATTAGAAATTACAGCAATGACTCACTCTGCGACACGCGGACCAACTCGGCTACATTCCACACCCCTGAAGTCACGAAGCAGTCCTGGAAACTCAAGTGGCCTGTACAAGAGAGAGAAAAGACGAGTGTAAGTATGGATTGAACAGTATATGCATATTCCAAACATGCACAACATTTCACAAACATATGGGTGGACACACTCGGCACAGACGTAGAGTACGAGCTGAAAAACAGATGTATGGAAAGCTTGACACACTGCCGGTCCATGTCATCCAAGGAAGCCATGTGTTTTCTATGAGATACAATCGGCATTCGGTTTAAGAGATTTATTCTTTTTGACCGCTGACATTTGAGCATGCATAACCAATCAGGTTAAACAATATTCTAATCTCCACAAAGAAAGGGTTTGGTGTATGATGCACTTTGCACTGGGATTTTTGTTTATGTCAGGGACACACGTATCAAAATAGGCATAAAATATAATGGACAACTGTAGAAACAACCAACTACAAGCAAGACAATCCACAATATTTTGTACTCTGTACAAACGGCTCATTCTACGGGAACCTTGAAACAATTATTTTTCCAAACAAATTTCCAAATATTAAATGTATGTCAAATATTATATTGATCATATATTAAATATTAAATAAAAATGGCATGTTTTTTTTGAGAACAGGAATACTTTTAATGCGATAAACTCAATTTCCAGAGAAGTTGGAAAGGTTCTAACATTTTCATTTTTTAAAGTTGGCTATAGCAAACAAGTCATATTAAACTGTTTTCAATATCTACATGGCTTTTAGAAAATTTTAATAATTTTAAGAACAACATATGCAAGCATATACAAACAAAAAGTAATAAAAGTATATTTATATCAGCTTTCCAAGAGGAATCAGTCATTTGCATTTTTTTGTCACTGTGTTACCATGAACACAGTGAACTTGATTAAACCAGCAAGTCTGTTTAGACTTGCTTTGTTCGGCTTTTATTGAAGGAGAGTTGATGCACATCTGGGCAGACAGAACAATCTGTTCCTAATCAGCTCATAACAAATACGACTTATCAAATGATCGGTCAGCTTTTTCTGCTTTCAGACAATAAACACGACCACTGACATGTAATCACAACATAACAAGCTGAAATACTTTATATGGCTTATCTCAGATTTTTACTAGCACACGGCCGCGTCAACAAGTTTTCTTTGTGATTACAACTGTCAGGTTTGACACAACCTAATGATAGCACCATGCACACCAGTTAATCCAGTCCAAATCAGATAATAGAAACAAGTCTGATGTGCATTTTCTGTTGAGCTACATTTCCAAGGTTTGCTTGAAAAGCTGCTTTTTCCATCAAAGCAATTTCTTAAACTTATACTCACTCTTAACGACACACTGCAGAACTTTTGTCAATTTCCCCGTCATGCACCCCTATCGACGGCTAATTCAGCGTCCATCTTGTAACCTTCTTCACCTGTTAGCTCTCTCCAGCCAGCAAAAGACAATCTGACTTGTTTTGTTCCTTTCGCTCTTTTAATCTTCCTGCGTTTCTTTGTTGAATTAGCAATGGCTGCTCCAAACAGCCAGTGTGTTTTCTAGTGTGAAGCTGCAACGTCACGTAGCGTCCCAGATAAAAAAGGTGTATAGTGTCGGTTTCTCAGCCTTGGGACGCTGAGACATTTTATCTCTAGAAATACACAGGAAAGATGTCACTGTCATCAAACAAGTCTGGAACACAGAGTTTTGAGGTCAGAAAGTTATGACACAAGAAAAGATGAAATAAGGTACTAGCTAGGAATGTGTGATAAATAGCTAGTTACAAAATTGGTTCACATAAATTAGATAAATAAAAAAAGTAAAGATGTCATTTTCTTTACCTTAGCCTTTCCCAAGAAAAAACAAACAAAAAACAATATAAAAACTTGTTCAAACCAAAAGCAAAAAAACAGGTAGCTAACATTAGCGCTTAGCCTGGAACAAACAGCTAACATTAGCGCTTAGCCTGGAACCAACAGCTAACATTAGCACTTAGCCTGTAACAAACAGCTAACATTAGCAATTAGCCTGTAACAAACAGCTGACATTAGCGCTTAGTCTGGGACAAACAATGCAGAGCCTAAAAGGCTGACATTTTACTTTAGGATCAATTAATCAAATTCCCTTATGTGAATATAGGAACAACATTTAATAAAAATGTGACTGATAATCTTATGATTTGTGAACAAACAGCTGTTTATCACCCACTTTGGGCCGAGTTTTAGCTAGACTCCATGTGTTACCTTTACACAAAAAGTGATCTAATATAAAATAATTTACATTTTCCTGGTTAATTAAAGGTAAAATAGCCATTTATAACCCTCAGGCCTACATGGTGTTTGTATTAAGGACTGAATCTTCAGGGTTGAGTTGATTTCATGTCCACACCCTTCCTCCTTACCTCCTCCCTCCTTTCCATTTTATCTTCACTCCAACTGTCCATCATACTTCTCCTTATCCCCCTCACCTCTCATTTTCATTTCAGTCCCCCAACATTTTCCTCTTGTTTCTCCATCTCTCGCTTCATCTCTCCATCCCACCCGGGGTTAACCACAGCAGGGACAACGCATGAGGTCAGCACTCAGCTCGGCAGTGGCCATGTGGTTCCCATCTTCTAATAACGTCAGTGTGATTTATGAGTGGCCCGCCACAATCCAAGCACAGCCCCCACGCTACAGTACCATCAACTCTCCTAACCATAATAAACTCTGCCCCAAACCTGCCTAAACTCACCAACACATAGAGGCCTGTGTGTCGGGGAAGTGAGAATATACGTGTATGAATTTAAGTATCTGAATAAATGCATCTCTGTGTATGCACAAACATATTTTATGCATATAGGCGTATGGAAACATAAGTACGGCAGGACGTACTTGTGAACTCACCATTTGGTGGGGGCTTGACGTCTGCGTCTCCTTGCTGGTTTGAGTTGTCTGATTGTCCTGATTGTTCTGGAAGAGAGGGAGGAAAAAAAAAGACGAAACGTTAGTCAGGTAGACAGATGTCTGGACATGGCCCAAGGTGAGGGGGAAGGTCAGTATTGGAGGAAACTCTTATAAATTGATGGAGAATTGGCGCCTTTTTTCATTCTTTCCACTGAGATGTCAGGATGAGACTAAAGATGGGCGCATATTTCCAAACAGGTTCAATTCCAGTTGAAAATTATTATAACGCCAAAACAAAAGGTCACTCTGGGAAACAAACTCTTAAGGATTGATTTATAGAAATTTAACATTATTTGGCCATAAAATATAGAGAACATTGTTTAAGGCAGATCGTTGAATCAGGCCCTAGAAAACTAATATATTTTCATGGGTTTTGGTTATCTAGACATGATCTGAATCTGCATGGATTTAGGTCACACTTCTTTCTTAAATGTCTGAAAACACTTTCAGTAAAGGCCTTTAACTCGTTAATGTTTATATAACAGCACTTCATCACGTTTCAAACTGTGTTTATGACTCCTTTTTATGGCACACTGAGATTATTTATGTACATTTCTGGCACCATGATTGCCATGCAGCATCTCAAAGCTGAGAGACCACATCTCATAGCACTGATCTGCTTTATGCTACCGTGTCACATGATGGCACTGGCCATTTTGAATGCACATCATGGCTGACATAAAAGACACGCAAGAAGATATCATCTGAGGCAGAGAGGAAATAATAGAAAGAAAGTGACAGAGCAAGAAATAAGAAGAGTCAACCTTTGACTGACTTTGACTAAGGAGATCTCATAAAAGAGACAGGATGAAGACAAGTGCTGAATTAGATGTCTTTGTGATGTTCAACAGTAATAAAAGTTTTTTGGTGTTACTTGGAGTCTGCACTTTACCATATGAAATATTTGCTCTATCAAACTGTAGATGAGGCTGTTAAAGGGTTAAAAGATTATATCAGATAAACTTTTCTGAAGACAAACCCCAACTTTCCCATTGCTGCCGTGTAAACTGGGATCCAACAAATGCATTGTTGGGACTTCTTCTCTGGTTTGTGTTGAACTCAGCAATCTTTCTTACTTCTTCTCTTCACACCTACATGTACACTCATCACTTTATCATCACAACTATGAGCGCTGCAGGTTGGCACACACACACACACACACACACACACACACACACACACACACACACACACACACACACACACACACACACACACACTCTTTTACTAAAAGCCTTTGACAGCACAAGTTGAGTAAAGAGTTCCCAGGAAAGCTCAACTTTTCCACTAATGACTTGTAAAGTGTACATTTTTAAGTTACGACCATTATTTGGATGGTATCTCCTGAGTTTGCCTCTACATCTATAGGGGCAGGCAAACGGAGAGCTGCCTACTTCAGCTAGTTTTGTTTGGCCCGCTGGCTGCCATTCTTCTTTAGATGTGTAATGCAGCCTTGCTGAGTTTTATGGCTGTATCATATATACTATTTAGGCCAATTACCCCCACAGTGTTTAACTTTTAAGGGCGCCTTGGGCCAAGTCTCCCCAACTAGAACGTGGCCGTCTTGCAGTCAGCATTAGGCCACCCAATCTCTACATCTTCTAAAGTCCAAATCAGGTTCTTAATCTTGGGTGGCAGTGGTATATTATGTGCCAGTAAAACTGCCGCACCATTCACCTCGTCTACCCGCTGCCAAAACCGGGAAAACAAAAAGAAGAGACACGAATTCACCTCCCCGTTTTACGCCAAACAGAAAAGGGAGGAACACTCAAAGGACGGAGATTCTTTTTGGGGTTTTTTTTCGTATCACCCGTCCCTCATCTCACTGGGAGTCAGATCCCATCTTCAGGTCCTTCTCCCTCATAGTCTCCCACACTTGTCATGTCTCTGAATCCCTTTCTCTCTCGTGCTGTCGCTCTGTGGAATCCTGGCAGCCATCTTAGCGCTTGGCAGCCATCTTAGCTTTGGCGGTACCCATGCATTCCTACTAGCTGACGGCACACCCACACATACACACAAACAGACACACATGCTCTCAAAGCTCTCTCCCTCTCTCTCTCTCTCTCTCTTACACACACACACACACATACACACACACACGCACACACACCCAGCCTCAATGGCCTTAAAGATAAAAAAGACCCACAGAGGATATGCAATGCTAAAGGAGGGAGGATAAACCACTGGGATGCTTGTCTGCAGGTGTCATATCTTTAGGACTAATGGTGCGAAATCACAAACTTGCAAAGTACAACTAAGTGTATTGGATCAATACTCTCAATAAAGCCAAATCGAATCATATTTAGCCTTTTTGCAAGAATAAAACTGTTGAAATCTCAGTTTTAGACTTTGAAATCCCCCCCCCAAAGCCAAAATTTTGTGCATGGTTGTCATGACAACAAGAGACAGGCAGGCTTACACTTAAATTCCCTAATGATGAGTGGTTGTCGAAGCCTGCATGTGCATATGTGCCACTGTTTGGCCTGGCAATTAGTTGGAATGAAGATAATAATATAGCTTACTGGCAGGAGCTCAGCGTGTTGTTTTGTTTAAGTATCTCTTGGCAGCAAACAGGCCGACAGCCGCTGAGCTACAATATCACAAGGCTGACTTTATTACTATATCAGTCGCTCTCCGTTTTATGGTCCTAAATACACTCCTCTGATGTGATCAACCAAATTTTTTCCTCAACTTTTGCGGGTTTTGTTGGCAAAATGTTGAAAAGGACTGACTCATCTTTACTCCAGAGCGGATTTAAAGACAGTCACACAATAGTTCAGATGTGTTGGGATAAAAGTTTGAGGAAGGTAAATTTGATTTGCAATGTAAGTATGACACAAGTTCGCATCTTATCATGGTAAGGATTGGAACGGTGGTTTCTAGATGGTAAACTTCTACCTTTCTGATACTAAAAACGATAAATAGGGGTTCAGGACTACAGTGTGAAACCTCACGATGAACCATGAGCCGCAGTCCTGCTGGTCTCAGGACCATGAAAAAGACAAATTACCTCTCGGAAGGTTGTTAAGTCCCAGCGTTGGGAATGATCATTTTAAACACACAACAGGCTGACAATTTGGTCTAACAACAGCTCCTTTCATACATGATACATTACATAAATGGCTTCATCAATCTGTTAAATAACTAGCAGTCAGTGATACACATTCTGGTCACTTTGGGTTCGTAACCCTTCGTTCAGACGAGCCAGTCAAAATGACAGGAAGAGACACCTGCTATAATTTTCCATTTGCATGAGACCGGACAGTAAATCAAGTCAAGTTTAACATAACAAGCCTCACAGTTTTCTCACTATAACATATGACTGTAAAGATTAATAGTCGTGCACTAAGTAAGCAGAGGTTGTGATTAGGCCTGTTAACAGTTCGTTACGATCATGAGGATTTAATTAAACTCCTGCAACAGGGACGTTAATAACGTCGGCTAAATTTGATGTTTACTTAACTTGAAGGCGCTGTGCGGTGGAGTTTTTCAACGTAAAACTAAGTCAATCTAAAGTCTTCTTCTATGAGGTTTGCAGGGACAGAGATTGTCTTAATCAGCAGTGGACGAGGATATATTGATAAACGATCTGATGGAGTAGAAGCTGCAGCTCCAAAATCTCTCAGATGCTGCTAAAAGTGGACAAAAATCAAGATAGAGAAACTTTGAACAGAGCTGTTATAGTTGGTTTATAAATCCCAAATTAACCCACTAAGGTTGCGTAATTGTGTTTGTTAGCGTGACGGCAACAGATTACACTTGTTTAATGTTGAAAGTGAACCACAAAGGTGAGTCCTGAGGGGGGTCTGAGTGATTTTGTCCATCACATTTTTTATTATTTTGCCTCTATATTCTAGATTATTTATCGATTAATTAATTAATTTATTTATTTATTATTATACTCCTGCTTGGTATCTTTGTTTTCAGCACCACTTTGCCTTTATGATCTGAGAATAATTTTTTCACGTTAACTTACTTTATTGATATTTTCGGATCAAAATTACACAAAATAATAATCAAATTTTGAGTATGAAAAAAAATTGCAGCATAGTGTCAGCAGATCCCTTTTTCCTTTATAAAATGACAAAAAGCTGAATCTCTCTGCCCATCTTCTACTTTATGACAAGGTGAAATGCACAACACATTTTTAAAAGAGCCTGATGATCAGTCAACTTGTTTTTCCTTTAACTTAAAGGGAAATAAGTGCTTATGGGAGCTTTTGCTCTTACAGAGAACTTGTTAGGAACGACGTCAGATGGGCGCTACTAAAAGTTAAATCTGAGTTTTGCTGAAAATTGAATAAAATGTGTGTTTTTATAGACAAAAATCCCCGTTTTCTATTTAAAATGTGTGTTTTTTTAGACAATAATCACCCTTATCCATTTAAAATGTGTGTTTTTATAGACAAAAATAACCGTTTTCCATTTTTTTAAAGCTGAACTTCTGAATAAGTGGATTTATTTGACACAGAAGGCATCCAGTCTGCTGGGTAATATCAAATAATAAAAGCCACGTTCTCAGTTTCAGGCACCATTTTCATATTTCCCCTTTAGAAAAAGAACAGAAACTTCTCCTGCTCTGGAGGATGCTTCTGCCACTTGATGTTTTAATTTAATCAATTCATTAGTTCCCTTTTTCCAATTTTCTTCAGTGTTTTTCCTTCTACGATACCAATCCATGCATGAATATATGATACAGACATGCATTTGTTCCTGTTTATTTTTATTTAATTTCTACATGCAGATCTGTGTGTGAAGGTTTTCAGCTGTGTGTGTGTAAATCCTTGGCACGGTTACAAGAACCTAAATATATATTGTGTCTGAACTCCGAAGGTGGTTGTACAGGGGTAATTGCGTGCAAGAAGCATGACGCCTTCAATAAACGAAGATGCTTCATCCTGACGGGGAACAATAGAGAAGCTGTGTGTTATTATATTATTATATATGCTCTATAGACCACCTGCAGGGAGAAATCACTGCCAGCAGACCCCCAATCCCTGCAAAACCCTTTGTGCACGCCCACACCGATAACACATGCATGACACTGACTGGGACATACATACCCACGTATGTTAACGTGTAGGTTCAAGTGTTAGCACGTGCACATGGAAAGCACATGCCTCCAAAGCACAAACACACTTTCTCTCTCACACACACACACACACACACACACACACACACACACACACACACACACACACACACACACACTTACGCAATGTTCAAACATGGATGAATCACCCTTATCTCCTGCACACAGTCGCCCCAAGGCCCCCTGCACATGCCCCACTAGAGATAATGCAACAGACACACGCGGGGCATCAAACACACCATGCCATCTCTCTAATCACACACACACACACACACACACACACACACACACACACACACACACACACACACACACACACACACACAGAGTTCATCTGATTCCCTGGTCAATATAATGTACAGTCACTGCTATGTGTGTGTGTTAAAGTTAACACTGGCTATACATTTATCACACGCTAGATACAGACTGTGGCTAATAACTCACACCCAGGCTAATGTACACACACTTGAAAATCACACTTATGCAATCAGGCACTTCATCTTACACACCAAAAACCAGCACGCCACACACACACACACACACACACACACACACACACACACACGTAAACGAATCATTAAGAGACACTTCAATGTAAAATCACACACACATGCTCACTTAGTACACTGGCAGCCATCGCTGGCGCTAATGGACTCATTTTCCGGCACGCATTCATATCGGAGAGCACGCCGCGCACGCTGTGCTAATTTACCCAGCAGTCGGCAGTGTTTGTTTGTGTGTCGCGGGCGCACGTGAGCAAACAGGCCTTGTGTAATTTAATGTGCACAAAGAGAAGAGGATTTTGCAGACAGTCGATAGACTATAAAAATTACCATCATCATTCCCGAACCGAAGATAAAACGGAACGGCTTTGGATGTTAAACTTGGCAGCGGGCTGGAAGGACACAACGGTTTCCATAAATCAGCTCCTCCAACGTGCACCATTATCATGTGTGTCTGATGAGAACGAGCTGCAGCTTTCCTGCATCTTCCTGCAGCTTCGCAACGACACCTCCACCCCTGGTCTCCCTTTCAACTCCACCACATGCATGCAAACATACATGCACTATTTTTAGCAAGAACAGAAGGTAGGGGGGGGTACTAGCAACAGCTGTCCAGATGTAGCTACAGCATCTATGACTTGTGTATGTGATGGCGTTAGTCTGTGTGTGTGTGTTTGTGTGTGTGATGACAGATGAACAGCAGAGGGGGATTGGACTGTTTAAAAGATTGGTTTGGTCTTTTAAAGCTGGAGTCTTTATGGATTTAACCAATGTTTAGACAACAATCAATGACAAGGACCAAGTGCACCTGCAACAACAAACAGCAATTAGCTAAAGAATTAAAACAAGGTCCTGCAGCCACGTGCAGAGATGAAAAGACTTGGATTTATATATCTTCCAGACTAATACTGGAAGGCATATTCAGTGTTCATGAATACACATGTACTAAAAAAACAGCTAATATTTAACACTAATGATAGTTTCTCTGATTGTGTTTCATATTAAACAGCAGAGGTAAGTCTGTTAGCACGTCCTGCTTTCATGGACATCAGATACCAGTGCTGGGAATGGGATCATGTCCAATTTGGCAAAATTCAGCAACTGTATGGATGGAGTTTTGCTTTAGCTTCATCAGCAGTACTGGATTTTGGACATATTAAAACAGTTACGCTTCATTTATGTTATTAAATATACAGACACAACTTTCTTATGGAGCTTATGGAGATGTATCCAGATGTATTAAGGCCTGTTTATGCTCGATAGAGAGGTGGATATGCAGACGGACAGACAGTTTCGTCTGTCTCCTGCATCCATTTGGTCCAGTTTCAGGGGGTTGAATCATCCAGCGGTCCATAACTTGATGCAGAAAACGGAGCAATACCACCGGAAGTCGCGGGGGGCAGTGTTGAGTTGTATAGCTGACATGCAACCAGTGAAAAGAGAAGAAGACACTACAGAAACTGTGAAATAAAAAGCATGAAAAGGAGACGCAAAAGAAGCTGAGGGGAATAATAACAACTGTAGACATGGCTGGACAGCTGAAGACCACAAACATCAGCCGGTGGTGAACTCTGAACTCAGCACCGCCCTCTAGTGGATGAACTGACTCTACAACCACGGCAATGTAAAGACACATGGAAGTATTTTACACACATAAGGCCGCGTAAACAAAGCAGTACCACTGGAAACTATGGGGGCAGTGATGTATGGTAGACCTCATGGGCAACAGGAGAATGGAAGGAAGAAAAGAAAGCCACAACTGGCTGCACAGACCACCAACGTCAGCATCCATATTGCATCCTACGTGACCTGTTAGCACTGCAACATTTTAGTCTTTCTATGTGAACGTACATTTTTATGGTCTCCTCCACCATCATATTTGCCACAGTGCCAGAAAGATGTTAACTCTGCATTTTCCTCTCATGGACATATCACAGACCAACCACACCAAAGTGTGAATGTGGGGGCAGTGACATACACTTTTTGCATTAGTAAAGGCAGCATAAATGAGGCGTCTTTCATCTCGATTTGAATAAGTTTGGTATCAAGTATGGGGTTGATGATGTTCCTCCAGTCTCACGTAAAACACTGAAACTAAAGTGTGTAAAGTGCTTCTTTGTAAATGCTTTTATAAATACAAGCAGTGGACCTGTGCATATATATATATATATATATATATATATATATATATATATATATGTATAATATCTATATCTATCTATCTATCTATATATATATATATATATATATATATATATATATATATATATATATATATATATATATATGTACAATATCTATATCTATATATATATCTATATATATATAGATAGATATAGATATCTATATATATATAGATAGATATAGATATAGATATTATACATATATATATATATATATATATATATATATATATATATATATATATATATATATATATATGTATATATATATATATATATGTATATATATATATATATATATATATATATACACACATATATATATATATATATATATGTATAATATCTATATCTATATCTATCTATATATATATATATATATGTATAATATCTATATCTATCTATCTATATATATATGTATAATATCTATATCTATCTATATATATATATATATATATATATATATATATATATATATATATATATATATATATATATATACACATACATACATATATATAAATATATAATGTGTGGAAATAGCAGCCATTAAGATGAAGTAACAACAAGTAACATAAAAATGCATGTGACTGTACATAACTCACTGGCAGTATAACTGCAGCCCACAGCTGGTTACCACTTGGACTCGCTCGCTCTCCTCACCCTATGTGTGCAGTGTCATTTAAGGATAGCTCTCCAGACACGGTTCGCTTCACAGTTAAATGATAGGTGCCTCCTCCACCGACAGCTCTACGGACAAACCCTGCACTGTTCTCTCCCCTCCTTCATCTTTGTCTCACCTCTCCTCCGCTCCTCCTCAGCTTCATTAACTCTGTTTTTGGATAGTCCTCCTTCTCATTTAAGGTGGTGTGTGTGTGTGTGTGTGTATGTGTGTGTGCACCAGCAATCTCAGGCAAGTTAAGCCAAGTCAATCTTGGTCATCTGGCACTGATGCAAATTCAAAAATAACCTGATGCATTGAATCCGACATGATTCCCCTTGTGTTTCTGCATCAAGAACACAGTGAAGGCTAGTGGCCGTCTTTTCACATCGTGCCTGAATGTCTGGACTTATTCAGGTTAGTTTCAGCTGTTAGGGCTTAGTTGTAGCACAAGAAGCTGGGATGTGGTCCAGACTTGGTTGCACTCACATTTCCCTGTAGGACCTTTTCTGAATGCTCATAGAAAAGGCAAGGAGGGAGTGGGTCTTCCCCTCTGATTGGCTCTGATCTGCAGATATACACTGCATAGAGTGTTGGTTTAAAGAACAACACAGACAAGTCACATTTTAGGGTGGGAAATTTAAAAAAAAGAAAAGAAAAAAAAAAGAAAAAAAAAGAAATATACGGATTTATTTAATTCACAATTTTTAAAATAGATAAAAAAATCCTTTTTTTTTTTCAAATAAATGAAAATAATCCATTATAAAATTTTTGGTCATTTTTGTTGTTTTTATTGATCTTTTTATTTGTCTTCTTGGGCGTCATAGCAGCAGAATGATGGTCTGGCTACTGTGGTGTTTTGTTCCTAATAGAAATCATGAAAAATGACGAGCAGAAAAAGTTTTGTACTTTATGTTTTTTTGTTTTTAATCTACAAAAATCAATCTTGAAAATCGCAGTTTAAATAGAATCGAGACCCTAAAAAATGGAATGGAACTGAGACAGGATAAAAGCATATTGTCACAGCCCTTTTTTCTCTCAGTCATCAGATAAATCAACACATTCCTGAAACCTGCTGTAATAACTCTAAATATCCAGGCATCTGACGTGGAAAACACTCAAAGAAACGCAGAATTTGACCATGAAACTGGATTAAAATACAAAAAGGGAAATATTGTGGAAGTATCACACCAATTCAAGGGGTTTTTATGGTACCTGAGTCAAATGAAGAAGAAATGCTGGAGTTCCAAAGTTATCCAAATAATTATGAAATTCATCACCACTGGATTTTCTAAACCTCATTCTTGTTTGTAATAATTTAAATAACCCCATTACATATGAGTAATGATCCCTTTACTTTTCATACAAAACATTTATTTTATTATGACAACATGGAAAAGCAATATTTATTTTTTTTTACCAGATGTTAAGAGCTAAGATAACCCACTATGTCCAGCTGAAGCAGTGATGGGACAACAAACAGCAAACCTAGTAGTAGAAATGGCTCCAATTGGTTTACTTCCACAAACTTCCATTAAAATTTATTAAAGTCACAGAAAATTACGCTCGACTTAACGGTAGGGTAGGACCTTAAAGGGTTGAAATGTCTCAAAAAGTGCTGTTGGGAGTGATGCTTGGAAAACTGGAGCACAACTCTGTTTTTTGCTGGTGCACCCCATTTAAGACCCAAGTTTTCAGTAGTTTATCAGTGCAGAGGAAGCAAAAAGTTGGTCTAAAGCTTTGTCATGTAGAGGTCAGATTTAGTGCAGATGTTATGGCTAGCACTGATATGGACTTCAGCCAGCACCATGAGAGAATAATGCAAATATAAACTATGACTGGTGGATGTATAGCTGAGATTAGTTGAGATAAAAAGCTACTCTCACACAGAATCTGTATATTGCAGACTATATATAGCAGGGGTGTCAAACTGCAGTCCTGGAGGGTCGGTATCCTGCAGGTTTTTGTTGTCTCTGTGCTCCAACACACACCTGACCGACACTCAAACAGATTGACAAGAAGCTGCTGGATCCATTGATTTGAATCCGCTGTGTTGGTGGAGGGAAACAACAAAAACCAGATTGAGAGGACCTGAGACAGCCTCCTTAATCTGTTACTGTTTTCATTAGTAAGTAATTATAATTGTGACGTTGCTGTAATTCATACTTTTTGCTGCCTCCCTTGAAAAAGAGGTTTTTAATCTCAATGGGACTTTCCTGGTGAAATAAAGAAAAATAAATGAATATATACATCTTTTAATATGTATCTAAAAGTATCTAAAAGCTCAAGCTTGACGTATTTAATATTTTTCATTATTTTGTCAGATCATGAGGCTGAAATCAGGTGAAATAAATGCATCAACAGATACAGAACCATAAAAGTCAACCAAACACAAGGAAACAGATTATTACTAACAGTACTTTGTAGAAACAACACAGATCAACAATGACCAAGCTTTTTCTCCTCTGCAAGTCTTGGTTTTCAGGAGAAAAAATACTGACATTGAAACAAACACACAACATGAAATACTTACATCTACATACATATACATACTGTACATATTTGTTGTCATTCAGCTGTTTTTCCTGTACAGCATCACTGTACATTAAATATGTCTGTGGTTTTACTCCAGCCATAGAAGACCATTATCATTATTCTTCTCACACACACATTAAGCTTTCTGCTCCCTTGCTGATCTTTGGCTGCTCCTGATTCGACGTCGCTGTCAATCTACGCTCTCTGATTGGTCGAAAGTTTGACATGAAGTAGTGCCATCAGCATCTCTGGGTTAAAATCAAAGTTTCTTAGCAACATTACAGTACACAGTACAGAGCACTTTAAAGTCTTATATTTTCTCAAAAACACGGAGCGCCTTATAATGTGGTGCGTCTTATGTATGTACCAAGTTCCAAAATCTATAAATGTTGTTGTGTGACTTTGATGAGCGCTCCGCTTGTGTTTCTGACACGCTGCTGATTTAGATGAAAAGCGGACATAACAGAGGGCAGCATGAGAACGTCAAAGGGGAAGTGTGGGCGTGAAAGGAGACGCTAAAGGGATGTCCTCAGTAGGTCGATAGTGCCGGTATATGTGGATTAGGGGTGGGAAAATCGAATTGAATAATCTAAAATTGTTATTTCTTGCTTCACAATTTTAACCGATTTTGTTGTTAAAAAAAAATCTGTTTTTTTAAATAAATAGAAATAATCCATAATAAAATTTTTGTCATTTTTATTGATCTTTTTACTCGTCTTCTTGGGCATTATAGCAGCAGAATGATGGTCTGGCTACTGGGTTGTTTTGTCTTCATTGAAATCAAGAAAAATGACGAGCAAAAAAAGAGTTTTACACTTTTTTTTGTTTTTACTCAACAAAAATCAGCAATATCGACAAATTGTGTGAATTGCAATTTAAATTGAATCGGCATCCAAAAAATCGGAATCGATTCCAATTGGGGCAAAAGCATATCGTCACAGCCCTAATGTGCATTATGCAGAACAGCATCGGTGTGACTAAAGACCATTCATTAAAGTAGCACTTGCGAAGAGACATGCTTACAAAGCACAGTTCAAACTGCAAGCTATCAGCTACACGGACAAACATGGGAATCAAGCAGCCATGAGAGAATAATCAATTAATCCATGGTTCGCAAGTAGAGGAAGCAGGAAAACGAGCTTCGCCAAGTCAAGAACAGGAAGCTGAGTTTCCGCGGAAACAAGGCGAGGCGGCCCGAATTGGAAAACTTGAGCCGATTTGGGGTTGGCGAAGGAGCTCCAACCGCTGGACATTGGTGTAAACAAAGCATTCAAAGTGAAGTTGCGAACGGCGTGGGCGCAATGGGAGACAAATGGCGAACACAGTTTTACTTGGACTGGAAGGCAGCGCCAGGCGAGTTACGCCACAGTTTGAGTGGATTGCGGATGCTTGGGCTAACGTGTCTGCTTGCATTGTTGTTCGAGCTTTCGCAAAAGCCGACATAATTTGTGAGGAGCCCCAGGCAACGACACTGACTGACAATGACGAGCGGGAACATTGCTAAATTCTTCAATAAAGTACAACTGAACTCAGTTTTTCTTCCGCTGCCTTTTTTAAAACACACAAGCAAGCATGTTTTAAGCTAGAGTACCAGTATGTTTTACCATGCCCACGCCCTAAAACCCAGTGCAGAAATAGCACCCGTAACTGAGAATGCGCCTTTTAATACGGTGCGCCATATGGTCGTGAAAATATGGTAATTTGAGTCAGGTATGTTGAAGAAAAGGAAACTTGTGAAGCTCTGGTCCTTGAAGACCAGAATAGGGGATGCCGGTTCATTAAACTGGTATTCTTTAGCTTATATTTCAGTTACCAGATTATAACCATCCCAGCTGTAAGGAGGGGGTTTTTAGTTTTAATGTCTCAGGGAATAGTGGAGACTAATCACGCTGTATTGATGCTTGGGCAAACCTGGCTGCTTGCACTGTTGTACGAGTTTTCGCTAGAAGCCGGCATCATTTATGAACCCGGCGTGTTCGATGGAGAATTAGCCCAGCTGTTCGGATACAGAAGATGAGGACTTTGCTGGATCTGTGAATGAGGATTGATCAAAAAACAACATGAAAACATTGATAAATTCTTCAATAAAGTAAAACTGAACTCAGTTTTTCTTCCGCTGCCTTTTTTAAAACACACGCAAGCAAGCATGTTTTAAGCTAGCGTAGCGGTATTTTTCACCGTGACCGCGCCCTTAAATCCGGTGAGCCTTATCTATGTGTTAAATACAGAAATAGGATCCATAACTGAGACTGCACCTTTTAATACGGTGCTCCTTGTGGTCGTGAAAATACGGTAATTGTGATCTTTATTAATTACAGAAATATAATAAATAATGTTGTTATTATGGATCAATCATTATGAATTTACCACATTATCTCTGAACACTACATTATAGTGGATAGAAAACCTTGTAGATCGCAGTTTTAAGGGTTAATAAAATAAACTCCATATCTGCAGACAAAAATACAGACTTCGGAGTGCATCTGAGCTCATTTACCTGACTGATCTGTAACTTATGGATACACATAAATCCCAAATATAATGTAGGATTATGCAGCCTGTCAGGAAACTCTGCTTGGTATCGCTAAAATACATGGATACATCCTCAGCCCCTCTCTCCAGCAGCACCCCCAACCCATCCGGCAGCCTCTGAATAAAGAAGCCGAACAGCCTCCCCAATTGGGTTTCGCTTAAGAGGTTTATCGGTATGTTGCTAAACATTCTGACCTTTTTTTTTAATCTTTAATGCGCTTAAAATGTTCCAAACCCTCCTAATCTCTGCGGCTATCCCACACAGATGTTCACCCGGCTCTTTTATTGGACTTCATTTTAACCTTGTTTTTTTCTTTCCTCCTCCTCCTCCTCCTCCTCCTCCTCCTCCTCCTTCATCCCCCCCCTTACACCCTTTCCTTTTAGTTCTTTCTCCAGTTTTTGAAAAGTACTCATCGCCTTCTGATCGCCTCATCGCCGCCCCTCGCATTTCAATCTTCTACGAGCAAATCTCGTTTTGAGCCTGGCTCTTAAGCCCGAGGCTTCTGATTGGACGCCGCGGTACTGGGAGGTAGTAGTATTTACTACGACGGTAGAGCCCAGCTCAGTGTGACCGCATTAAAGTTCAGAGAATTGTGCAAATGCCCCCGGATGTTTCATGGGAATTAGTTTCATTAGATAATGTACAGTTGAGTAAAACAAGATAATAACAGGGATGGGGAGAACGTTGTGGTTATTCCTGCTGAGCTGTTTGGACATCTGGAACAGCAGCTTCTACACACACAGTCATTAGCTTTAGCAGCGTAATTCTCCATGCTTTCTTGTTTTAGAGTGATATGATACAAAATAAACAAAAGTTTCATTTAAAAACAGAAAATAAAAAACTAAAAATGTTGAAGTTTTTTTTTCTAAAAAGACTTCCTGGATCCCTTTAAAACTAGCCAGTGTTCTGTGACTGGAGTAACGGCCCATTTACCGTCACTGGAGCGGCTCATTTTTCCTCACAAATTAAGACCGAGCTTTCACAAATGGAAGGAATAACACTGTTTTAGGATGGATTTTCCTTTCTGCTATTTTTGGCACCTTCTTGGGAAGTTTATTTGGCTTCCTTCTCCACACCCTACCTATTAAAGCAGCAGTCACAGGCTACCAGGCTAGCAAATTGTCTGTTTTTTCTTCTTTTTGATGCACTGAAACATCTTTCCCAGTCGGTATAAATCAATCTTTGTGCCCACATTCAGTGGAAAAGTGACAATGGTGCATCTCCGTGTAGTTGTGTGAACGTCTGGCATGTAAGTGCATGTGACAGCGCGGCATGGGGCCATGTGATTAATTGTGAAATGTGTTTCCGTGCTAGTAGTGCTGAAGTGTGAATGTGTGGGCGTGAAACTATAAATACATGGTTTTGGTGGCTACGTGATGCGAGATTGTGTCTTCTATATGTTTGTGATCGTGTGCGAGTGCAAAAGATTTCTGGAGAGCACATGTTGAGGCGCAGTTGGAGATAAGCGTGTAAACATCTGTGACTGACAGGCTGTGCAGCAGAGTGTGGGAGGGAGACACTGTTCTTTTATTAAAACACACAAGCGTGCATGTGTAGCATCTATTGGCCGTGCTGTGGGAGTATTTGCATGTGCACGCTCACCCACCCCCTTCTTCTTCTTCTCAGATCCCGTCTATATGTGGGAAAGTTCAATAAACCGAGGGAGATAATTCTGCGTTAGATGCACATCTGTGTTTGTGTGTTTGTGTGTGTGTGTGTGTGTGCTACGTGGCCGCCTGGCCCGAGCCCTGTGCCAGCAAGGAGCAGGTGTGGGGAGGCAGCCTTGCATTGCCCGTTGCCCATCTGCGTAGCCGTCTGTGTGCCGCCTGCGCCCTCTCCGTGCCAACGCCACACAGAGCTGGGGAGCCGGGGGGTGAGAAGGGGTGAGAGAGGGCCTAAAGGGAATCAACCATGGGAGAGAGAAGAGGGCAAGGGGGTGGAAGGATGGAGGGAGCTGGCGTGCTGCCCATGTGTACCCCCCCCCTTTTCTCCCTGTTTCTTTTATCTCTGCCTATGCTGATGAGCTGTGATATACGGGGGAGAGATCGGCAAGAGGGGGGAGCACAGAAGGGGGGAAACTCTCAGCAAAAAAAAAACCTCCTTTTGATCTAAAGCTCATCTTCAAAGCTTTTACTATAACACTTATATAAAAACGGCCTTTTCCCACCTTTGATTTGAAGCTTTCTGCCATTTCTACCCCTAAAACTCCAGACTCTTCCCCGTATGGTCAACAGTTTCTCAGAAACAGTGGTGTGCGGCGCGGTGGAGTAAATCGTGATCAATAGCTAAGCCTTTAGGTAATCAGAGGCATTTATTTCCCGTCCAGAAGATTTATAATCCAGCCTGTAATGTAGAGACTCGATATGGTAAATCCATAACACCTTTATTTATCACATCATCATGATTTTTTAGTTTATTTAATCAGATTAATTGATGGGAAATGCAGGAGAGATGTGAACGATTGAGCAGAACAACCCTAAAGGTTTCATTATAACAGAGATCCACATCACTACTACGGTGTTAAAGGACCTTCATTCTGACCTGAGATCATGATGAAGCCAGTCAGCCTTCCTGTCAAACCTTCCACCAATCAGACAGCTTAAACCATCAACTGCGGTCCTCTAGATGCACTGTCCTGCAGTTTCAGTGTTTCCCTGCTGCAAAACAACTGAATGAATT
Source organism: Telmatherina bonti (assembly GCF_933228915.1). Lineage (NCBI taxonomy): Eukaryota > Metazoa > Chordata > Actinopteri > Atheriniformes > Telmatherinidae > Telmatherina > Telmatherina bonti. Next base: position 11,745,780 of record NC_136612.1, read on the forward strand.
TAATGTTTCAGTATCAAAGCTTGTTCGAGACTGTTTTAATTAGAATCAGGTGTGCTTCAGCGGAGAAACATGGAATATATGCAGGATGGGCGATGAAGACTGGCTTAACGTCCAATCAGGAGCAGCCAACCAAAGGTCAACAAGAGAGCAGAAAGTTCTGTGTGTGTCTGAACAGTAGAGAAGTCGTGGTCCACTGCGGCTCGAAGCCGGGGATCACCAATCCTGGTCCTGTAGGACCGGTGTCCTGCAGGTTTTCCAGGTGATCCTGCTGGAAAATTCCTGTCTCAGACTCATACAAGCTCTGCTCATGTCTGCTGAACACACACTGGCTACGGTTACATGATGTTTGTTCATTCGGAATCAATCATTTGGAATTAAATAATTCAGGATTAACGTATTCTCCTACGAGTTTCCATGAAAATAATAATTCAGAATGAAGGTTTACATGAAACACGTCCTCACTTAATTCCTCTTTAGAGCGGCGGGTTGGGAAGGGTTCTGATTGGACAGAGGGTGCACGTATGACGTATGACGTATACCAGAAATAAACAAAGTTTGCTCCCTGCTTCCTGTCTTTTCAGTCATAACTTGTAAAAACTACATAATAAGTACCAGTTTCCCAGCTATTTTTATTATAAATGTGAAGTAGCAGCTCAACACCAGCATACTACTTCACTTTCTGCAGCAACTGAGAAGGAGAAGAAAGATAGACCACCGAACACGGGAGGTAAAACAACGCGCGTCATCGGGACAGGACAAGGTAACGAGCATGCTCAGAACGACCGGAATTAACTTAGAGCGGAATAAAGGTTTACATGACAGAGGAATTAAATAGTTCGGAATTAAAACGCGAATAAACCGGCCACTTACATCAGCATTAAGTTTATTTCCAAAAAGAAATTTGCATTAGGAATGAGTGTTTACATGGTCGTTTTTCATCAGTTTAAAGCGGAATTAAATTTTATTCTGAATTAAACAGGAATTAAAACTCCCATGTAAACACACGGATTGATTTGAATCAGGTGTGTTGCAGCAGGGACTTTTGTAAAACCTGCAGGACACCGGCCTCGCTCTAAGCCAAGATGTTTCTGATGCATGGTGGTGCCAAAAACAAACTGGTTTTATGAGGACAGGAAGCAAAAAGTAGCTTAAAATAACCAAATAGCAAAAACAGTTGGAAGAAACATGCGTACTTATATTAACGTTTTCTGTTGTGTGTTTGTTATATTTTTTCTAAAAGCCAAGATTTGAGAGAATATGTAGACTTGGTCTCTGTTGATCTGTGTGTTATTTACAAACTACTGCTGGTAATAAATCCTGTTTTCTTGTCTTTGGTTGGTTTTTATCTTACATGCATTTTTTTTTTTTTTTTTAAATCTAAAAACAGACCAAACAACAAAAAAGAGGATTTTTTTGGTGTGTGTTTTAAGGGTTAAATGGAAATGCATACGGAGAGGTGTTGTTCCTCCATTTGGCCTGCAGATGTCACTTGTTGGCAGCACGCGGGCAGCAACACATGCTAAAGAAATCTGCCTCTGCAGGGGGAAGAGAAAGCAGTGGGAACGATTTCAGCAGGAGGGGGGAGGACGCAGAGAGCTCGCTGGCGTGTCGGGCTTCGCTAAAACTCCTCCCAACAAGATGAAATATCTGACACTCCAAAGACTGAACTGAAAACAAAATTATTTTTAACACACACACACACACACACACACACACACCAAAAGGTGTGTATATTAGTTACTTGCAAACAGAAGTGGAAGATCTGAGGCCCCCCAGCTGCACTCTGTCTTCTGATATATGCATGCATGTGTGTTTCAGTGTGTGTGTGTGTGTGTGTGTGTGTGTGTGTGTGTGTGTGTGTGTGTGTGTGTGTGTGCAGCGGGGTCCGGGCACAACTGGGAACAGGGATCATGTGATGCCAGTCTTTGCCAGGGAATGGGGGGAGGGGGGGGGGGGGGGGGGGGGGGGGGTATGGAGGCCAAAATAAAAGGAAGAGAAGTCAGGACAAGAAAAAGACATGAATGAAAGAGGGGAAGAAAGAGAGATAGATTTTGTGGGTTGGGGGCGGGTGGGTGGGGTGGGGGTGGGTGGGGATTTGGGGCTGTGGGAACGTTTTGCCTCACCAAGACAGACATACGCAGAGAGAATAAAAGAAGGCATGAGAAAGAAAGAGAGGGAGACTGGCTGGCAGAGCAGGAGAGGAGAGGAGGGTACAAAAGGGGGCACCGGACAGGGTGTAGACACAACCAGAAGCCGGCTCGACGGGGGCTCTGCCATCACACTTCCAAAACTCCCACTGTAACCAGCACATCTCAGTCACTGGGCTTGTGGGCCTCAACCTGGAATGAACTGGTCTGTGTGTGTGTGTGTGTGTGTGTGTGTGTGTGTGTGTGGGTTGTGGGGACTCCACTGGGAGCAGAATGCATGACCCAGTGAACTCTGTCGTGGGATTTCATCCCCATTCCCCACTGTGTCCCTTCCCCTCAGGAGAAAGTGTGAGTGGAAGGAGCAGGCAGGGAAGATGGACAACATGGCGCCCTGGTTGCCCATCAAGCCTGACATGTGTTGTTGTGTCAGCTGATTGGGTTTATTCCTGTATGATGGCTCAACATCTGGAGGCTACAGACAGAGTGTAGGGGCTTGGTGTAGCCAGCGGGCAGCCAGAGGCTAAATTAAAAAACACTGATTAAAAAACCCACAGTTTGTTTTTGACAAACGTTTTCCGTCTTTTCTGCCCTCAGAGCAACGCCTTACATCCAGTTTAACTGGTCCGAGCAAACCAGACTAAAAGATCCAGGGACAGAATCTTGTCCTGGATGGACGTCCTGGAGAGACTTCCTTTCCCCCAACATCCTCCGCTGAAACCAGCGATCATTTGACTTCCTGTTGTCTTTCCATCGTCTCCAACCAGTCTGTCCACATTGGTCCAGACACCTGCTGGATATTCCCTCTTCTGCAGATCATCTTGATAAACTCTGTAAAAGCTGATTGTGTGTGAAAATCCCAGAAGATCAGCAGCTTCTTAAATACTCAGACAACAACCATGCTATGTTAAAAATCTCTTCAGTCCCCGTTCTTCCTGATTCTGACGCTTCAGTAGGTCGTCTTGAGTCGTCTCGAGTTGCTGCCTTGTGATTGGCTGATTAGTTAACAAGCAGTTGAACAGGTGAACCTAATTAAGTGACCACCAGTGCAACCTCGTGTAATAAAAACACATGATGAATAATAATGTACTTTATCATAAAGATGTTGATAAATTCATTTATGTGACTTGTTAACATCGTAGCTAGAGCGCAAAGTTGAACTTTTGTTCTCTAATCTTCACATTGCATGAAAATAATTAAATTTTTTCCTTATAAAACTGTATTATTTTTCACAAATAGAAAAAAAATTATGTCTACTTGTTTCAAAAGCACATATGTATCTTGTTTATTGTTGTAAAAAAGAATGGAAAAAATACCTTTATAGTGTCTTTTTCATTGCCTTTTCATAGATTTCTTGAAATATAAAAAAACACACAAAGAAAGATTTATTTACAGTTTTTCTTTGAAATGTTTTACTGGTGAAGTATGTATGTGCATGTGCATTTCTGTCTGTATATGTACGAGCTTCATGTGTGCATATTTATGCATGCACCTATATGTATGTATATACATCCAAGTACATGTAAATGTGATCGTACATAACTATATGTATTAGAAATTTAATTTATTTTGTGGAAATTATAACAAGCAGTTAAAATGTGGAAAATTATTCATGTATAAAGTGAACAACCGGAGACATATGGCATGTTTTGTTATGATAATGATTTTTTTGTCCTCTTTAATTGAGAAAACCAATAACCATTTATTGGTGCGTTATGTTTTCTTTAGAAAAAAAAAAAAAAACAGGAGCAGAATTTTCTATTTCTGCTCCTTTTCGAGCATGGTGTTCTGTTTTTGTTTTGTTTTGTTTTTTTGTAAAGTCTTGTTTACCTTTTGTATGACCATGTGAGAAATAAATAAGAGATATGATATGAGATCTGGGGTGCTTTCTACCTTAAAATACAAAGTGAGCAACACGACTCGATCGTCCTGCTCCGTCCCGCTTTGCATCTTTTACCGATTCGTCTCGCAGACAAACAGAGCGATGATCTTCTTCGTTGAGAAATAGCTCAAACATTTCCCCGTCAGACACATCATTGTCTTATAAATGCAGGTTCACCAACAGTTTATAATCTTGGTGTTTGACCTTATGGCATACACAGTTTAGACTGGCTTAAATCCACGTCTGGGGACATGACACGGTTTGTTATCAGTATGACAACATGGCAAAGTAATTGCATTTGCTCTGAACTCATACGAGCTCATTCTGCTTTTCTAAAGATATGTTCTGCAGAACGTCGAAGCAAAGGTGGGCGACCAAAAGGGAGGAAACGTACAGACCTACCAAATCCCGATTGGTTGATGCTACACCTGTTAGCACACATGTTCAAACAGGAGGAGGGATCAGAGCATTAAAGAGATGGACACGTCGTCATAACTGAGCAGATAACTCCATCTCTCTGCATAACAGCACATGGAAATCAACAATGTGTGCAATGAGACTCCACTTTCTAATTACTCCTCAGCGGCATCGTACTTCACTGAAAGTCAGGCGTCGAATGTCTGCCAGCGTAAGTCTGCTTGGCGGTGTTTAAATAAAGTTGTTCCTCTTGAATTGTAACACAATGTCAACAGAATATCATTCATACAATTACAAGACGGCATTGTTTGCTTCACACTCTTTATTTACACCAACAGGCCCTCAGTCTGACGCAGCGTGGGCCAGAAAACACTCAAGATTTATTTTGGGTTTGTGAACTATGCAAATAAATGCTCCCAAATCTATCCGGGGCTTGGAGAACGTGTTTTATGAGCGCTGTAAAACTCCACACAAACACATAAAGCGGGCCTGTAAAAATAATGTGCGCTCTGCATAAATGCTCATTTGGACTAATGAATTAGGGGAGCGATGAATGGCTGTGTAAAAGTCCACATCCTCCCTGGATGATGCCAGTGAAGGTTTAATGTATGCGGGGCACGATTTGGGATTCGGCTGAGGAGTCAGTTTCTAAAATCTGCCTATGCGTGCGGTCATCACTGCAACACCTTTGCGAAAAGTGTAAAATCTTTGTTTTGGATGAATCTTTGACTAAAAACTCGACATTTATGCCCCGATGTTTGAACTGTGGAGTGCATGGATTACAACACAGCCAGAGTTTAAGACTCATTTTAGCTCAGAGGCAACGCACAGCACAGTTTGATCTAAAGTGGACCAAACCAGTCAAATAATGCCATGCTACATATCACATGCATGATGAAAACTCACATTTTCCTTATGTTTTAGTGTAAATAAGTACATGAACCATCCTTGTGGTTCATGTACTGACATTTCTTAAGGAAAAATAAGAGCACTACCATCAATATTTTAACTCAGTTTATTATTTAGACAGAAGTATTGGTGATAGAGAGCAGGGCTGGGCAATATGGCCGAAAAATAAAATCTCCGATTTTTTTAAACCAAATCCGGTTTCCGATTTTAATCGATTTTTTTAAACTAATTAACTAATGAAATAACTACAATCATAATTAGATAGTTTTTTTTAAACATGTAGGTTCCAGTCTGTTCATATTTGATGCGTTATTAAATTACAAGTTTAATTAATGACAAATGACAAAAAGCACTTTTTTTTTTTACTGGTAGGCAAACATTTAAGAAGGGTCTTTGTCATTAATTAAACTTGTAATTTAATAACACATCAAATATGGACAGACTGGAACCTACATGTTTAAAAAAAACTATCTAATTATGATTGTAGTTGTTTTTTTAGTTAATTTATTTTGAAAATATTGAAAATCTTTCATACTCCACCTTTAAGGCTACGCAGCTGTTTAGTCCCAATCTCTTCACATTGTATGTGTTGAAATGTTCTAACTTTTACTATTAAACCAAGTCCTGAGTTCTACTGTTGTTTCTTCTACTATTTGCTTCCACCAGACATTTAAGAATCACCACCATTAAAGACGTCTTTCAACCACATTTCGGCCTGGAGGATAATGGTTCCCAACTATCCTTTCAGTTCCTTCCAGTTTGTAACCCAGTTTTAGTAGTTTCTTCATCTCCTTAGATGTTTTTAATACTTTATGCCAATGATCTGTTGTTCTGAAACAGTCTTTTTGACTTCTGCAGCATGTTTCAGGTGGGGTGTTTTTTTTTTTTGGACAGGGGTTTTATTGATACTAAGAATGCACTGATCCACTTTTTGGGAGTTCCGATCCAACACCGATATCTGAAACTTGAATATCTGCCGATACCAAACCTGTTTATGTGAACATTATTGTGACTATGGTTATTATTGCTGTTAAAACTGTGTAAGATTTCATTAGGTTGTAATAAATGACCCATCCTTTCTGAAGTTACCTCACCAATACAAATATAATATTCCAGATCTAAGAATTTCAACACGTTTTATTCTGATTTGGCAAATTTTACCTAAATACAACTATAAATGCGTGGTTTTGGAAAAAAGATCGAGCTTTTTGTGGAACAAAAAATGTCACATTTTAACATTCAAGGCATTTATTTCTTTGAAAACATGTCCGAAGCATGTCATCAAACACATCTGCGCTAGCTTGTGTGGTACCGGTACATTTATTAGTACCAAGTACGATGACACATGCTTGGTATTGAGCCGATACAGATACTGATATCTGTATCGATGCATCCCTAATTGATACATTAAAAAAAAAGCTACCTCATGTGTACAAATTTAGAATTTGTTATTACTCTTATATTAAAATAAATTGTGGTTAATTCTATATAATCTTCAAATATGCCCACTTCATCCTGCCGGCCAAGATGGACCCTCTGGTGAGCCAGTTTTGGCCTCCAGGCCCCCGCCTTACACGTACAACAGTTGGAGGTCGCAAAGTTGCTAAATTATCAAGAGATTTAACAGCATTTTTACTAAAGACAAACCAGATCTGAGACCTTGACACACCATGGTGCACTTAAACAGACACACACACACACACACACACACACACACACACGTGCATGGCTGGAGGGAGCTGTTAACATCCGTCCTTAAACTTGTGGAGGCTTTCTCAAGAAGACCGGAACAGTCCAAAGATCAGCGATTCTAGGAAAGCATCGGCCAGATCTGCATACCTCCGGCATGAACTGAAGATTTATTCGTTCAGCCGACAGTGAGAGTGAAGAGAGGAGGAGGAGGAGGAGGAAGAGGCAGGCAGACAGAGAGAAGCAGATGAGGCCTGAGAAAAAAACAATCAGCCAAATGAGGGCACAGATAGAAAGGGAACCTTTGACCACCAGCTGTCTAGGAGTCACCGCCCAGCTGCATTTGTCAGTCTGTGTCCCCGCATGAACCCGACCCGAGAGGTCGCTGACTCCGCGTGCAGCCCCGTGTTTGTGCAGCGTGTTCTGCATGCACGCACAGAGACTCGAATTAATGACTCTTGTGGTGTTTCGCGTGCGTGGTCAAGTGTGCGAGCTGTCTGTGTCAAAGCTGGCTTTATCTCTCAGGCTGATAAGGTGAGTAAACAACTGATCTGGTCTTCCTGTCTCTGACATGCTAGCTGATAAACACCTCCTGGCTGAGCCAGACACTGGGGCACTGGGAGAGATGGTTCACATGAGTCACCGGATTCAGCTTCAGCTGCAGCTGCAGACCTTAAAGAGTGAAAAATCCAACCCAGGAACGCAGCGCACGTCACCATGAGCTGCTGCAGCCTCACGTGTGACAAGCATGTAAGCTTTTCATGCATCAGGCCAATCAGATAAGCAGCATAAGTGAATCAAAAGGCATGCCTGTACATGTCAGACTCAGAGGATTAGCCTAGTTCGGACAGCTTACCGCTCCACTCAGGCTCTCCTTCGGTAAAGCTGATAATTGGAGATTTATTCCTACCATCTATCAATCCATCTATTAACTTATTAACGCAGATGAAAAGCTCTAAAACCCTCCTTCCTCAGCAGAATCAACACGGTGAACCGAGGTTAAACGGACGAAAACCCACTGAGCCAGTCTCAAAAACATATTCATCAATAGGCAGCGGCGAGCTCGGCCTTGTTGCATCACCGTCAAGTCAACCTGACCTTGTTTGGAAATCTGAAAGTAAATAACAGGAATATTTTCTTCTTATGAAACAGAGGAAGGAGATGACTTTAAGTCGGGCCAAAACGTCTTTTTCATGTAGTTTTGACAGTAAAATAGTCCATAAGAGCAGCGTGCAGTTAGTGTTGGTTAATAAATCCTAAAATTGCTTATTTTATATGTGAACTAGGTCACATCGTTGTCATGATGGTCTCTTGTTTTGTATCTTATTTCGTAGTTTCCTGCTTTATTTTGTAGTTTTCCCCCTTTAGTTCACTTGAGTCTTGTTTCGCCTTCCTGGTCTCATTAGTTTCATCCATCTCACTGATTTCTTGTTCTGTGGTTTAGTATTTAGACCCCTTTGTTTCTGTGTGTTATTCTAGTATGTTTAGTCTTGTGTTTGTTTAGGTTTAGTTCGTGCCTCTTCTGCCGGGGTTTAAAGGTAGAGTATGTAAGATTTTCAATATTTTCAAAATAAATGAACTAAAAAAATAACTACAATCATAATTACATAGTTTTTTTTTTTAAACATGTAGGTTCCAGTCTGTCCATATTTGACGTGTTATTAAATTACAAGTTTAATTAATGACAAAGACCCTTCTTAAATGTTTGCCTGCCAGTAAAAAAAGGTGCTTTTGGTCATTTGTCATCAATTAAACTTGTAATTTGATAACGCATCAAATATGGAAAGACTGGAACCTACATGTTCAAAAAACTATCTAATTAGGATTGTAGTTATTTTATTCGTTAATTTATTTTGAAAATATTGAAAATCTTACATACTCCACCTTTAAATAAATAAACCTGATTCCCAGAACCTTCCCAGCAGTCTGCCTCAGCCTCCTGCATTTGGCTCCAAACCTCTACGCCATCGTGACAATCTGAGATTCTGACTGAGATCACATTTTATCTTTTACACCTAATTTTAGTTATAAAAACACAGTTAAACATGTAGCTTACTGTGACATTTTGTTAGGATGTCTGCTAAACTTGAAATGAATCGAGAGATGGAGCTTCACGTACGTTCTCTTTATTGCTGAAAAACTAGTACTGCCTTTTTTTTTCACAACCAAACCTGCATGCATTCCTCTTGCGACCACACCAACGTGATGATGTAAAACCTCTGCGCCATCTTATGACCACCACTAATAAATGGCTCAGTCTGATGGCTTGATCTGAACGTTACATTTACCACCAGTCCGTAATGGATTTGATATAAAGTACTATGAGTTCCCTGAAAAGCACTTAATACATCTAATCACTGTCTGATTGTTGTTATTAAATTCTTTTTAGGTCTTTCTAGGTCCATTTATTCTCCCTTATGTACGTAAATGGTAACGCTGGTTTCAAACGTCATCATATGTCGCCCCCCCCCCCCACATACTTCCATGTGTCTTTTATGTTTCAGTGGTTGTTGGTATTAGTGAGGAGTTCAGAAAACACTTCTGTGTTATTAGCAATCCTTACGTTCAGAATAATTATTTTGTTTAGTTTCTCTTGTCTAATGAACTTTTCTTTGAAATGGCCTTTTCAAACTGGCCGGGCAGCCAAAGTACGAGTTCGCAAACAATTTTTAACGTTTGGAAATTTCAGACTGAAAAAAAGTTGGTTTGAAGCCTGAAAAGTCGATTCTGAACAGCCGCCAGAAAGATAGTGACCCCAATATGACGTCATCAGTGGATAGATGCTTCATCTAACTGCTGGGGCTGCTCGATTCTGACAAAAATTATAACCACAATTATTTTGACTGAAATTAAGATCTCGATTATTTAACACAATTATCCAGTATTTATAAACAACGCTGCGCGTCGTGGTGTTCTTGACTCCGTGTCGTGCATTATAACCGTCTAATGCACGGTTCCGAGTTGTTTAATCCGCTTTTACCGCTTATATAGGAACTATTTTATGTTGGTCTCGATGTAAGTTTCATGCCAAACAACCGCTGTCAGGCTGCAGCGCGTTTCTCTCATTCACCTGTTAAAAGACAGCTGATCTGAACCAGCTGGTTAACGCGTTGCTATGGTAACGCCCTGTTACAGTGATTTAACTCTCCGTACTATGTAGCCTATATGAAAGTAATGCAGCCAGTTGTCACATCAATGGTATAAACTATGTTTAGGTGAACTTCCACAACCTACTGCAGTTATTCTACATCGACCTGCAGCCGGAGCCGACTGAGACTGGCCGCCTGGGAGTGCTTTAGGACGGGAGAGGCTCCCGCTGCTCCTTCCTTACAGTAACTGCAGAACAATATGTGCCTTCAAGTCAGTCGCCAAAACACCAGAAAAGTCTCTAATAACTCCAGTAAAAGTTGCTAGATTTGTCGCTTTTAACAAAAAAAGTCTCCAGATTTAGCGAGAAAGTCTCCAAGTTGGCAACAGTGTCTGAATGAAAGCAAAGCGGCTGTGGGAGGAGTTTACAGCACAGCGCTGCAATGCCAGAGACGCTCGATTAGCAGCTGAAGACAGCAGGAGAGGAAACTGCAGAGAGAAAAATAATCACACCCTTTTATTTTTATGATCGTTGAAAACCCAGATCGTAATTAAGATTAAAATCTGATTAATCACCCAGTCCTACTGCTGTATTACTTCATTCATTCATTCATCATCTTAACTGCTTAATCCAATGAAGGGTCGCGGGGAAGCTGGAGCCTATCCCAGCAGTCTTTGGGCGAAAGGCTGCTGTAATACTTATGTTTCAATAAAGTTTAAAAAAAAAAAAAAAAAAAAAGTGCCAAAACTAGCTGTCAGTGTTCACACAAGTGCTGAACTTTCAATAATGTAAAATAAATAAAAATAAAAACTGCAAAACAAACAAGAAAAAGTCCCAAAAAGGAAGAGAATTAGCCTAGCCACTAATCTGTATCTGCTTTATCTCTTTCTACTGCAATAAATCATCAATTATTCCAGAGTACAGACTAAAGTAAACCGCAAACCTTTTGTGGTAAATATTGTATAAAATTAGACAAAGTACATATTTCAACGGCATTAGAGTAGTTTTACTTCATTACAGTCTGAATTTTCTTCAAGCGTATTTTTAATTAATATAAGAGCTCATTTTTGCAGAAACAAATCTGTCTGTAATCGCTTCGGATATTTCAATCTGTCTGTGGTGTGAAAGTGATTATGAGACGTTTAACGCCTTTATTTTAAGTGGATCTGCTGTCGACATCTTCTGCCTCAGTAAAAGGGATGAAATGTCAGTGCGGTGGCTGGCCGGCGGTATTAAACGGAGAGGATGTTGATGTTGAGGGGCAGGCCAGATGAGCCTGCATCTGTTTGGCTCTAGCTCAGAAATGTCTAGCGTTTCACACTACGCCTCTGGGATTGCTGGCTCGGCCTCAGCCAGAAGTTTATGAAAAACAGAGTGAGACGGGGGGGCAGACAGAGAAAAGTTTTTAAAAAAAAGGTGGGGAGGAGGGAGGGAGGGATGACAGGAGAGATGAGGAGGAGGAGGTGGGACAGCTGAAATGAGAATAGGAGCTGGTTTAGATGATGATGTGATGTTTTCCACTGTGTGAGAGAGTGTGTGAGGGGGTTCTCCTGACGCCCCCGAGGAGCCCGAGGGCCCCCTGTGGGATCTCTGAGTGGATTCAGGTGAGAAGCAGGTGCAGCAACATGTTAAAACATCACGGCCGGGGGACAGCGAGTGTGAGCGTCTGCGTTGGTGCTCGTTTCAACCGTTCCTGCCTCGACGCATGACGGCGAGTGTGTATTTTACACACAGCAAGCAAGCACAAACGCCTGTGTGTTCTTCTGGATTAGCGTGTGACAGCCGGCCCTGGTCGTCCACAACAAACCGGCTCCCCAGAGCCTGATCTGTGTTTGGGTCTCCATCTCAGCTGTCACCACGCCTCACACAGAAAACACTGAGACACGGCGTCTTTACATGAGACACATACACATGTTCAGCTTACTCAAACAAGCCAACCGCAGGAACATCCTGGGGAGTTACTGTCCATATGAAGAAAATATGAAGAAATAAAGAAAGTGATTTAAGAAATAATTTAAGCTGAATAACATGGAGGACAGATGTTCTTTATGAAGAGAAAGAAGTTGACTGTAAAGTCTTGGCCGAGACGCGAGGTCTGATCTTCACCTGGTGCTTAAATCTGTAAATGACATCATTTCAATAGGAAAATGGTAAACATAGAAGCTGTACTGCAAAAACCTTCATAAAAATCCTGTTTGAACTAAAAAAAAACATTATTCCTCCTTTGGCCTGAGCTACTTCTACACTAGGCTTTACACTGGAAGCCCTCCACTATTACTACTATTAAAGGCTGCATGTGTGGATGGGATAGTTGCAAAGGATCTACTTTAGATCCTAAAGTTAGTTACTCACCCAATACACTGCAGCTCACTGAAGAATAAATAAATACATTATAAAACTGCATATATTGTAATAAATAACTATGGTATATCATTGTTATCAATGATAAACAGCAAAGTTGTTAAAGGTGGAGTATGTAAGATTTTCAATATTTTCAAAATAAATTAATTAAAAAAATAACTACAATCATTATTGGATAGTTTGTTTAAACATGTAGGTTCCATTCTGTCCATATTTGATGCGTTATTAAATTACAAGTTTAATTAATGACAAAGACGCTTCTTAAATGTTTTCCTACCAGTAAAAAAAGTGCTTTTTGTCATTTGTCATTAATTAAACTTGTAATTTAATAACGCAACAAATATGGACAGACTGGAACCTACATGTTCAAAAAACTATCTAATTATGATTGTAGTTTTTTTTTTTTTTTTAATTTATTTTGAAAATATTGAAAATCTTACATACTCCACCTTTAATGTATTATATCTTTAAATATAACAAACAAAAAGCCAATTAAGATAAAAATACAGATTATATATACATGCCTATGGAAGTAAAAAAAGAAAAAAAAGTGTCACTGCTCTTTAATTTTTAATGACTGTTAACATACAAGACATATATGTGCACATCAAAGTACTGATAAAACTAATGAAGACTGAAAAAGCCTGTGTAAAACTGTGCTCCATCAGTAAAATGACCCCCTACATGTGGTACACGCTGGACCACCTGCTTCATAAGAGCATTTGGACTCTCTCCGTTCTGGTTTAAATAACTGAACAGAAAACTGCAGGGAAGTAAAAGAGAATGAAACAGAAGTGCAAACACTGGTATTTCAGTAGATACTCTAACTAAACTGTCGTTGTAGCTGCTGTTTGGCTGCTGCATATGGTCGGGATATCATGGAGGAATGCTGATGCTAATGCTAACGGTGGAATCTGAAATGTTGCACAATGCTGTCAACAAAACACAACCTAAACTAAACTTTTATAAACTTACCAAAGCAAAAAGATCTGTGTACAAACTGTCTGTAACCTGCTCATCAGAGGATTTCATGTTTACTGAGCAACATATACGGTTTTCTGAACATTTAGCTCTTTCATTGCTTCCTGATTCAACTCTGACGCTCATGTGTCCATGACGGTGCTTTTAGGGTCAACACTCCAGCTATGCAGCCACAAATGCAGCTAACTGCGATATCCCGAGTTTTTTTCAACATTTCCATCCCTACCGCCCCCACATACACACTCGCATGGACTCCCATAGGCTACTTGTCAATAAATGACTTTATATGGACGCAATTAAAATTAAATAGACATATATGAATTACATTTCATTTGACGGAAGTACATTTCTGTGAATTTACTGGATTTATATTTGTTGTGAACTTGCTCTGTACAAGTAAAACCTTAAAAAAAACACACACACACACACATAGAAGCAGAATGAATCTCTTCAGCAGTCTTAGCTTCAGTAGCTCTTTTATTAAGACTGGAAAACACCGACCAGACCTCTCATCCCACATCTTCCCACCTTAAACCACCAGTCGAACGTCCTCTGCAAACCCAGGTTATGTATATGATTCTGTAAATGTGTATCTATATACTTATATATCACATGTATGTGCTTTTTTTTGCATGCATGCATGTATGTAATCATGCATTTATAAATATGTACAGATTTTGGTTGTTGGCAGGCTTATTAGAACAGGAATAAATATCCAATTATAAATACAATTTGGGACTTATCAAAACAAAGTTTTAGTAATGATTGTTTATTGATACTGAGGAAGGTGTAGGAGTAAATAACTGCACTACTCCTTTTTGAGTATGTTATACATTATGACTACAGGCGGTCCTTGAGTTATGCGGTTTTTAACTTTACGTTAAATAAACTGTTATATAAATGTAAATTTAAAAAAATTTGCATGTTTTGAAGTTATCTTACGACGCGTGACACAGAGGCTGAGACGATGCATCAGTGTGCCTTAATTACCTGCACTGTTTTTCTATTAATATGATGTATAATTAGATAGTTATTTAGTGATCAAGGGTGCAATATGGGGTATTTGAGGATAAAAATCCAACTTACACAGAATTTCGGGTTACGTCGCAGTGGTAGGAACCAAACTTGTTCGTAAACTGAGGACTGGCTGTTTATCATGTCTTACTTTTGGTTTGGTTTTACTTTCCTGTTTCAGTGATTTCATTTTTGTTATTGTACAACATGTCTAAAATAAAGGATTTGTTCATCTTATACCATAGTCAGAAAATTTTTTAATGACAATTGGTGTGCATCATTTTCGTATAAATGCACACGTAGTTTACTGTAACACCCCTCTGTTACGGGGCGTCACCGTAGCAATGTGCTAATCAGCTGATTCAGAGAAGCTGTTTTTCTAACAGGTGACTGTGAGAAACACAATGTAACTTGACAGCAGTTGTTTTAGCATAAAAAGTACATCGAGGCCGACATGACATAGTTATTATACTTTAGCATATTTAGTAAGTGTTGTAAAAAAAAGAAACAAAAATATGTTATAAAGATTTACTGTGTGGGAACATGGAGGTTTTCTTCCTGTTAAAGGGGAGTTTTTTCCTTCCCACTGTCGCCGCGTGCAGCTCAGGATGAGGGATTGGATCGAAGTCATGACTCGATGCAATCAGTTGGTTTCTATTATAGGATATGCATGAATTGGCTTGAAATGATGTGTATGTTGATTCGTGTGACAACATTGTTGTGAAGTGGCGCTATACAAATAAAGTTGAATTGAATTGAATTTAATATAAGCGGATTAAACAACTGCATTACCTGGTTATGATGCACTGCGTGTCGTGGTGTTCTAGATGCTGCGCCGTACATTATAACCATGTAATGCACGGATCCTCGTGGTTTAATCCTTACTTATAATGGTGAGATGCTTTGACCATCCGTCTTGTCGTCACAATCTTGCTTCCATGTATTTATTGGTAAGTTTCACAACCATAACTTTTTAAACAATGCACAGTTTCCACCTGCAAGAGGTACTTCTTTGTAATAGCACAGTGATGCTAAACAGCATGTGAGAAAGCAAACAGAAAAACAGCGCCCGGGCCTCGCCTCATCCTGTATTGCATCTACTGTATCTGGTAAAAATTAGCACATTATGTCAGATCTCCACCTATCTGGGTTCTTTAAACTGCACTTTCAACTAAAAGACCCAAGCTGACTGGCAAAAAAAGTGTGCATCCTGCGTTTTCTGGAGTGTTTTACAGTCTTGGGAGAATGACTTGATGAAACAATTATTGGAAAGAAGTCAGAATGCAATTTGTTTTAGTTTCCTGTTAACTTTCTTGACCCAAAGTGGATGCCTTAATCTCCCGTCCATCTGGTATCTGAGGCAAGTTAAAGCATCTTCTTCTCCATACAAACCTTGTTCCGCTTGTTTTCTATGCACTATACTCCACACTTGATGTTTAAAGTGGATCACACAGTGCAACTTGAGGTCATTTGCCATCTTCCTGCATGAGTTCTGCTTTTCTTTGCAGACTTGCACTCATCCAATTAAAAAATCAAAGTAACATTTAAGACCGTTAAAGGTAACACGAGCCGAGATCCTTCCTTTTAGGTTTGGAACTGCTTTTAGACCCTCCGCAGTGAGACTGTGCACGAACTCGGGCCTGCAGGAGGGAGGTGGCAATGTGTTTATTTAACTGTGGGCTGTATCTGGCCATCATTATCTCACACTGCAGAAGGAGAACTGTAAACAGATGCTTGCGGCCCACTCTGCTGCAACAACATGTCTGGCTGAGGCAGCAGCAGGAGTGGGAAAGAGAGGGAAAGCTCTAAGGATGCTGAGGTCAGAGGCAAAAGATTGGGAACAGACTGTGGCAGAAATCTGGAGGAACAGGATGAGCGTGAAGCTGCTGGTTCTGTTGCGATGGAGTCAGGAGTTAGGGTTGCAGGATTTAGGTAGGGGTTTATGATCCGGCCTGCAATATCATCACGGCGGAGAAAGATTGGCTTTGTAGTGGTCATAACACTGGAGGGACCCATATCAGTTCAAGATGCTCTTGCCGGAAAGCTCAACAAACAGCTAAAGTGAAGTTTTCTCAAAGCCGCGTGGCCTAAACAAACTGCTACGGAGATGAGGAGAGTATAAAACAGGGGGATGAAGACGAAGGAAGAGAGAAAAAAATGAAATGGCGTCTCCGTTAGTTACAGTTAAGAGCGAGCAAGAGTCAGATCTGCTGCTTTTTTCTGACTTTAATCAAAAGCAGAGACGCCCTGAAGTGGAAAAAGCATGACGAAAAACAAAGTTTACATGAGCTAAAGGCTGAGAAGGGGGAGGCGGCAAACGGGGGGACGGGACGGGGGGGGGGGCAGAGACAAACAAACAGACAACTACTGACGAACAGCTGTACCGAGCATTTCAATGTCAGAGAGGGTGAAGGAGAGAGAGAACCCTAATAATATAAATGGAAAGTCCACATTTTAAGCATGGTATGGAAATATGGTCCTCATTTCATGATTCAATTCCCGCTCCCTTCCTCTTTTCCTCCCTCTCTAACTACCCCTTTCCACCGTGCTCTCTTTTGCAGCTGCAGCCGGGTTATAAAAGCCCGTTAAGTCACTGGGAGACCAGTAAAACGGATCGAAAAATAGCAGGAGGGAGGTCTCGGCCCGAGCCAGCGACTGCGTAGAGCGAAAGGTTGACGAAGAGAAAAGCAAAAAAAACCAGAACATTTCTGTGAACTTCGACTTCCTTCTTCTGCTAATTCTCCCCGACTTAAGAGCATTCCCATAATTTACTGAAACATCATCAGCCTCCACTTTAATCTCCAACTCATCTTCCCCTCATCCCTTCCTCATCCCTCCCTTGCGTGTGCGCTCAAACGACATTCTGAGTCTCTTGTTGACAGTCTGAGAAGTGACCAGCAACCCGGTCGGCCTGGATCTCTGCAGTCCCTGCAGGGGGAGAGGAGGGGGGGGGGTGTTCAACCCGGCCTCATCCCCTATGTCTTCCCCTCATATGGGGCCTAATCCCAGCGGCTTTACATCTTAACCCCCACCCCACTCCCTTGGCTCAGGACCTGCGCCAGGGAGAAATTAAAATTTTGCCCTAAGAAGCTGAAGACGGCGGCTTTTCTATGGAAAGTAACACAACACACCACATAACTCGGAGCATATCTCAGCGTATTAAAGCCACGGTCTAACATATGCTCCTCCGCTGCTTCCCGTGCAAAGCTTTGTCCTCAGCTGACATCCTCATCTGCTTTTGTTCACTCCGCTATCTGTCAAGGTTATTTTTCTCTACTTTCTCGTACCCAGCTCCTTCTCTGCAATCCACTTTCCCCTCCCTGTTCGAATCAAGTCAGGCCAGGCAGTTCATTATTTCAAATTTACGGCCTGTCCGTTTGGCCTGCCTCGAGGAGGAATAAAATCAGGCTTTGGTTGGCGTGGTGATCCGTGGCCAAACCTGAACCCCTCCTTCTACCCCCCTTTTTTACAGTTTAATATAAAGTCATATCAAATTAAATTTAACGCATAAAAAAACTTCTCCCGTGTGCCAAGAGCTCTGCGTAACCAAAATACACAACTCAAATCAGCGTGCACACATGCACAGACTTGTAACCCAACACTTAACTGCCCTCTGCCCTCTTTAGGGGGAATAACTCAGTATATGTGTGCATGGAAAGACAAAATAAAATGACATTTGCACATATTATAGAGACTATGAAGACTTTGTGTAGCAGAAAAGCGAATATTGAGAACTTCTAAGTGTGTGTGTGTGTGTGTGTGTGTGTGATGTCAGCGGCTTTGTGTGCATAATGTGTATTGATCCACGTCTATTTACCCACCGCCAACACTGCTGCACAACAGAAAAGAGAAGGCTGTATTTTAAATGGATCAGGCTCCATGGTAATACAAAATAATGAAGCTTGTGCTATATCAAGGCCCTCAAAGCCTTCCTATCCCTACATGCTCATTGGCCCTTTGGGGATTTCAGCCATTTGAAAAATATTTTAAAGAGGCCCGATTGCCCCCAGCTCAGCGGCTCAGAGAAGCCTTAAAACCCTGCAGCTAAATCCCGGGGTTATGTAAGGTAAAGCCCTAAATTTCACCACGCCTGATGTTACATATTACTGTAATTGCAAATGAAAAAAAAGGAGAGGGGGAAAAAGAAAAAACAGACGAAACACAGGGTGGGTGGGGTGAAGAAAAGTGGAGAAAAGGGGACTTTGGGGGCCAGTGGAGGGAGGAGAGGAGAGGAAATGAGGGAGGTGTGAGAGGATGGATGGATGGAGTTGTGGAAAGAAGGAAGATGGGATCTGATCAGGGGAAAGAATGAGAAGTGGATGGCTTTGACACACCAGGAGCCTTTCACTTTCCTTTAGTTTTGCTTTTTTTTGTGTAACTCCATCTTACATCATCTGTCATCATCAGCCCTGATGTCCGGCGGTAAATAGAACCAGAAGCATAAATGTAACACATTTTCTGACATCCATCATGTCATTTTTATATGTTTTTTTTTTTTTTCCCCCCCATTTCACGCACACAAACATATATAGTTTGTGTGTGTGAGATTCATCCCTGCATATATGAATCTGAGATGTATGTGTAGGAGGATAAGACAGTTAACGTTATGATCATGGTGCATGATGCAATGCATCATCTGAAGCTGTAAACAGGGTTTAGTCACTTACATGAGATGTTTCTCCAAAGTAAATGTGGAGGTTCTTGCAGAAAGCGACATCTGAAAAATTTAGGGTCTCAGGAGCTCATGAAAAGCTTCTTTTAAATCTACATATACAAAGTTAGGTCATTTAGCCCCTGAAAACTCTGTAAAAAGCTCTTAAAATTCTATTGTGATTAAGCTTGAGACATGCTAAGACCAAGAGGCAACCTCCGGCGGTTAAAAGTGAAGCCTATGCGGAAGTGCCAAAAACTGCAGTTCCCCCTCCATCCCCTAGGGGCTGCAAAACAGAGCAAATCCCCATAGACTCCCATGTTAAAAAGACCAACTTCACAGCAGAAATAAACATGTTTACAGCCTGGTTCAAAAATCCATTTTAGCTTTAATAGGTCAGGTTTACCTTCATGACCATTCACGCCATTTTTAGGGGCGTGTCCTTTTGATTGACAGGTAACCAATCTCCCGCTTCAAGTAAGAAGAACGTAGAACAACCGCGGTTATTAACAACGTGACTTATCTTTAGCACGCTTACCTCCGTTAGCTGGTTAGCCCCTGATAGTTCCAGGTTAGCTCAATTAGCTCTTATTTAACTCGATGTCAATCATCCATGACCCGCTCACAGCCTCCCTCTCAGCTCCAACTCTGTTCTCATTTTTGTATTTTCCTTGAGAGACGACAGAAATGACGCTGCAGAGATGATGATGGTAGGAACCGCCCAATGAGCTTCAGTTCAGCTCTTACGGGTGACGTCACAGAGGCTCCGTCCATTTTTTTTATGTACAGTCTATGGTTAAGACAAAGCCAGCTTTCTTAACACTCCAGTCCACTAGTTGTGTACCTCTGAACTGGTCACTAACCACCAAGAAAACCCAATTACTCAACTGAAATACAATAACTTGCCAGGGTACTGAGGAAGGAAACTAAGCAGAAACACAGAAGAGATTTGGAATAACTGAAGAGAGCCACCAAAGCTGAACCAAGACAAAAACCAACCTCAGGTTTGATTCCAAAATTGTTGAAAAAGTTGACTAAAAAAAGACCCGCTTTTTCACTGATACAGAAGGGGTTTAAATTTGGTTTAATTGTGAAAAACAGATTAATACTACAATCAAACTTTTTGGTGAACATTCACACAAGGACTAATTTGCTAAATAACCAGAAAAGGCATCACCACGGCAACTTATCAGAAAACATGATAAAAACAGGCGGATGTGACTTTGTGCATCAGGTCTTGCTGTTTAAAAAGAAAATCAACATCTCATAGCAATAGAGACCAAGTAAACAACATTAAATTCTAAGTTTAATGCAGTAACACTGAGCTGTGGCAAATTTCTGAGGCGTCACCTAGAGATAGCTAATTCAGCCTCCATCTTGCATCCTGTTTCTTCTTTGAGCTCTTTCAATCAATTAAAGTCTTTCTGAGAGTCTTGTCTTATCTTTGGCTCTGTCCCTTTCTCTCTATCTTCCTTTACTGATAATGTCCTATCGTGTTACTTTGATTAATCAGCCATAGTGCACGTTCAGATTGGCATGTGTTGATATCCACCTCCTGGCTTGTATTATAAAGCTGCTTCTAAGTGATGCCTAACTTTTCTTAGCCTCAGAACGCTACCGGACAATGATGACTAC
Source organism: Telmatherina bonti (assembly GCF_933228915.1). Taxonomy (NCBI): domain Eukaryota; kingdom Metazoa; phylum Chordata; class Actinopteri; order Atheriniformes; family Telmatherinidae; genus Telmatherina; species Telmatherina bonti. The sequence goes on from NC_136612.1 coordinate 11,766,551, forward strand.
AGGAATGTGAATACTACACGTCAACGTACAAAGAATTCAAGTCAGCAACATAGATTTTTAAGATAAACAAGTTACAAGGTGCTGCTTTTACTATTTTTGTTTTACACTGTGGTTATTATTAGTATACCTTTTGAAAGTAACAGCAACTAGAAAAGCACTCAGAGACTGCAAACCTCCGCCAAGGCCTTTAAAAAGTTCCTGGATCCAAATGGTGATCCGGATCACCACCAAAATTAAATCAGTTTTTCACATGTTCAAAAACTCCTGAGAATCCCTCAGTAACTTTATGAGTTATCTTGAACACAAACAGACAAACAGGCTGCATGGTGGCACAGTGGTTAGCACTGTGGCCTCACAGCAAGAAGGTCACTGGTTTGTTCCTTGGCTGGGGAGGGATTTGGTCAGTGGCCTTTCTGTGTGGAGTTTGCATGTTCTCCCCGTGTATGCGTGGGTTCTCTCCGGGTTCTCCGGCTTCCTCCCACCATCCAAAGACATGCATGATAGGTTAATTGGTTACTCTAAATTGCCCATAGGAGTGCGTGAGTGGTTGTTTGTCTCTGTGTGTGGCCCTGCGATGGACTGGCGAGCTGTCCAGGGTGTACCCTGCCTGTCGCACAAAGCCAGCTGGGATAGGCCCCAGCTTCCCCGCGACCCTGAATTGGATTAAGCGGTTCAGATAATGAATGAATGAATGAACAAACAGACAAATGGATAAATGCTGTTAAAAACATAACCTCCTTGGCGGAGGTAAATATAAACTGTGTGCTGTGATCAAGATTAAGATTGGTCAATTTAGAAAATAATATAATTAAATTTCAGCCATATTCTACAACCTCATTTCAAACTGTTCAATAAAAGAAACAAACTTGTGTTTATTTAACTTCTTGTTGAAAGTACAGTATAAAACATTTAATCACGAATCTTAGCGATGCTTAGAGCTACATGCAGAATTAGCTTTACAAAATGGGGGTATTAGTATGTTAGATATTGGGTGTGTTGGGTTTCAAGTAACATTAGAAGGAACTTATCTAGTCCAAGACTTTACAAAGGAACTAAATGATTATTTTGGCCATGCGTCTTTTCCTCGAACTAATACGGTACAGGGTGGATCAGGTTGTAGAGGACTGATAAGTCGCTCCTCACTAGGATTATCCCACAGCAAGAAACCAAGCAGTACCACCAACAAGTAAGTGTGCTTCAGTTGCTTTCTCTGAAATTAATCAAATCGTTATTCATTGAATCAATCGTATCGCGATTAAACATGTGATTTAACACACTATTAAAGATCTGTTTGTAGGCATTTTTGTGCTTTGAAGTGTAACTGTTGTGAAATAATCAGATTAAAGTTGATCTACTTTGATTCACTGATCTCTGTCCTCCTTCAACCTGGAGCTCACTTAACCACCTTAGCTCATAGTGCTAGCTTTGTGTCCTTAGCTAAACTATTGTGGATATTAGACCTTAGATAGTTGAGACAGAAGGAAAAACAATGTTGGGAATACTCGATAAGAAATGTTAAGAGCTTCAAGTCCCTCCCGAAACATCTGAGTCATCTCAAAAGTAAAATGTATCTTTGCGGCTATGTTATCACGCGCAGGACCCGGTTTAGTTCACCTTGGTTCTGGCAGTTGAAGTGGAGGGAGTTGAGGGAAGGATCACCTGAAAGATCCTTGTTCTTGGAAAAGGTTTCTGTGGTTAAAATGTGCTGAAGTACAGCCAAGACAGATGGAAATGTCATCAGTTTTGTTGGAAGATGGTCATAAAAATTAAACACTGGACAAAATCTGCCCTTCCAAAAGGGCCGAATGAAAAGTCGCCCGTGGAAACCATGAATGTTTGCCCCAAATTTTATGCCAATCCAACTACAAGTTGTGAAGACCTTGTACTAAAAGACAAAAACACAAGTCAGGCTGCTGATGAACAGAACGGCAGTTTAATGAGGATCCATCAATGTTGTTGACTAACCAACAAACCAGACAAAAAGGTCTAAATTGAAGTCCGCAGACGGCTGGGAGAACTGGCTCTAAAGAAAAAGAGGAAAAGTAATTGTTTAAGACTGTGAAAGCCTCTGGGAACCATCCCCAATGCGGGACCCACACAACATTACAGACATGTAACCCAGTCTGTTGCTATGCCCATTAAACATTATAATGAAATTAAGCCTGCATTACCACTGGCACCAGGGACTGGATTATACCCCACTGTGGATTACAGGGCCGTCGGCGCTGTAAACTCAAGGAAGGTTAGACTGAGTGAGTGATGAAGAAGGTTAAAGGAGGGGAAGCTAAATGCCACTCACGTAGATCACTCACACTGTCTGTGTTGTTGGCTGCCATCCAAGAGGAGGCCAGTCAACAAAAGGGGCTGCAAGAAGAAGAAGGGGGGGTTGTAATGGGCACTGGCTGGGGATGTCAGGTAGAATGAGCTGCAGGGTTGTGTTACTGCAGCGAGGAAGTCAGGAGATCAATGGAGGTTTCTGTTAGATGGCACTTTTACAGCTGAGGATGAACTGACAGCAGACAGACTGCAGCGACGGGTCCAAGGCAGACAATATTAAAGGCTGATTACTGGTTTGAAGTCCCCCAGTTGGCTGAGAAAACGACAACTGTATGAAAAGTTTCCTTTAGCTATGAGTAATGGCTTCAGCATGTTTCAAAGACTTAGACTTTATAAGTACCTGTTCAGAACTGCTTTCAAAGGTACAATGCCTCTCATGATAGATTATTATTAACCCTTTCTTTCCATACGTCTCTCCACTGCTTCAGGCTAAAGGATAACAGTCTAAAAACAGACAAACCACAAAAACGACCCTGCATTTATTAACTTGAGTTATCTGGTCACAAGCGGACAGCACTAGATACAGACGTGGATGCACTCAGGACACACTAAGGACCCTTTCAGATCTGATTGCTCAGGTTTCATCAGCAGTCTAGGACATGTTCATCCACACATGTAAAGCCTCAGTCCTAAGGAGGAATTCTAGGATCACTAATGCAAGTGATGTTTGTTGGATTAAAGAAAGGAAATATTTGTTTGGGCACAAAAGAAGTAACAACTACATGAAACCATTAGAATGAGAAAAATGAAATAAAATGCCAGGAAATGACTATTTTCTAGATTTCTGTAGGTTTACCTGCAAGTTCCCTCAATTGTTTTATCTGATTGTACTTGTTATATATGAATCTTAACACGCTAAATAATGTGATTTATATTGGAGGGAATAAAAATTTCAGTTTGTTTTTCCTACATCTTTTAATTTGGTCGCTACCGAAGTACAGTATGTCTTCAAAGATAAATTGTAATGGCGACTTGTCAGAAATAAGTGTTTACTGAATCTAAGGTTATGCTTTTAGCCTGAAATGCTATACACAGTGATGTATAACAGAAGTAGGTACCTGGAGGAGAGACTAGGGCAGGGGTGTCAGAATCCAGTCCTCGAGGGCTGGAATCCGGCAGGTTTTTGTTGTTTCCCTCCACCAACACAGCTGATTCAATTCAATGGATCCAGCAGCTTCTTGTCAACCTGTTTGAGTGTCGGTCAGGTGTGTGTTGGAGCATGTAGACAACAAAAACCTGCAGGATACCGGCCCTCCAGGATTGCAGTTTGACACCCCTGGACTAGGGGGATGCACCAATACTACCATCGGTATCGGCTCAATACCAAGCGTATGTAATCGTACTTGGTATTAATAAAAGTGTACCGATACCACACTAGTCAAGACAGCGCAGATGTATTTGATGACATGCTTTGGACATGTTTTCAAAGAAATAAATGCCTTGAATGTTAAAATGTGACATTTTTGTTACACTAAAAGCGAGATCTTTGTTTCACATTTACAGTGTGTCAAAATTTAAAATGTGCCAAATCACAATAAAGCCTGTTGAAATAGTTAGATCTGTAATGTTATTATATTTGTATTGGTGAGGTAACTTCAGAAAGGATGGGTCATTTATTACAACCTAATGAAATCTTACACAGTTGTAACAGTAATAATAACCATAGTCACAATAATGTTCACATAAACAGGTTTGGTATTGGCAGATATTAAAATTTCTGATATTGGTATCGGATCAGAACTCCCAAAAAGTGGATCGCTAACAGGTTAGCATACACACACATTTACATTTTGTACACTGAACTTTAAAGTTTTTGTATAATGCAAAACAAAACTGAAAGAGTAAATATTATGAATGTTGCTGGCATAGGAATGTATAGGAAAGTTTGGGTAAATGTTGGTGAGGCCACTGGGACAATCTCCAGATGTAGATTACTATCACCTAGTATGAATGAGGTGTGAATGAACAACGGATCCATCCTTAATGTCACTGTCATGGGCAGTAAAGCACAATAGAAATCTAATACACTATTATTATTGCTATCATCCAGGATGCATGGTAATAAAGAATGTAAAAACAACCAAAAAAACATACACCATTTTACAATATATCATTATTGCCAGTGGCAATAAACAAACATTTATGGTAACACACAATTCATATTTACACATTATAGAATGAAACATTTACGACCTAGTAGCAAGCAATAAAAAAATAACAATGACTCTCAAATACAAACTATACCTTTCAACACTCACGAAAAGAGATGAAATCAGTGCAGGTTAGTAGTCAACACGATAACAGGAGTGCAGCACAACTTAAAGTACATTTAAAGCCAACCAATTGAAGACTACTGAATTTTTTCCAGTCATTGGGCGGGAAGCAGGTACACCCTGGACAGGTTGCCAGTCCATCACGGGACCAAACAAAGACACAAATATTTTAATTACATGAAAAAAAAGAGACCTTTTTTGCTTATTTGTTATTGTCAGGAAACAGCTGGAGACAGAAAAACTTGATACCAAGCACCACACTTCAGAGTTTCATACACTAAACTTTTAATTAGTGATGCTTTTAATTATTTTAATATAATTTATGGTTTTATTGTGTTTTTGTTATTTGGATTTTCTTTTATGCTTCTTTTTCTGTAATGCTTTTAATGTTTCATGTAAAGCACTTTGAATTGTCTTGTACATGAAATGTGCTATACAAATAAACTTGCCTTGCCTCAAACTTCTGATTTACTGGTTGTTTTGACATAAATGCAGCCAGGAAAGCATCATTTAAATGTAACAGAGAAATAAACATGGCATGGCTTGCTTTTGAGTTTTTACTTTTGCAAAACTAATTTAGCATTAGTTCTGTGCTCTGCCCCGATCTTCATGCTAAAACCTCTCTTTTTACTCCTCTCCTACTCTGTATTTTCCCCTGGAACGACGGCCAACATGTGATTTCACTTATCTTAGAGTGAAATTAGAGTGGAGAAGAACAGACTAATGGTCATCTCTCTGTCTCTACCTCTTTTCCTTCTCTCTCTCTCTTCACCATGGCAGGTCTTGATGAAAGGACCTGTATATTTTGCTTTAGCTTCAAATTGTGCAGCCTGGAAAAAAAAAAAAAAAGAAAAATCCTGCAGATGTGGGCTTGCCACACCTACATACAGTTTCTGCCCTGACAAATGAAAAAAAATGAAGCATTTGCAGACAAAGATCTATAGTTTCTCCGCTGTTCCTCTAAACAAAAGAAAAGCTTCTTTCCAACGCGTGATCCTATTTTAGCTTCCCTTCAAAATACGCCGATCCTGCTGGACTCATCGCCTGAACGAGTTCTGTACAAATCACAAACAGGGGACACGTTTTCTCGTCCTTCACTGGCTCAAAACTTTACTCTTGTGGGCATTTACAGCTTGAATGCCTTCAGTAAAACTCGTCTTATGTTACTACACCTCCCAAGTGACAAATTAAGTCATTAGTGGTAATCACCGACTCTGTGGCTGCCACAGATGTGGTACTCCCAGATGTGCAAACCTGCTTAGCCAGCATGGCCAGTTGAGAGATAACACAAGCATGCCGGTCATTTCGGTCCAAAAAAAACTCTTTTTGTTTTCCTATTGGTCCCACAGCTGGTCCAGTGTTGTCTTTAAAGTACAGTAATACCCATCAGAGAATCGCAGCATGCCCTGGGCTTTCTGTCATCTCTTTACTCCTTCCTGCCCTTCCTTTGGTGACTTTATGAGACATGGAGACACAGTGCTACATCTGCATCGGCCATCATTGCGAAAGTTGAGGCTCAAAAGATCTCAGGAAGCTTTAAAACAACTGAGAAAGCTGATGTTGTTGGTTAAATGTATTAGATCAACAGATACTTCAACTAAAAGTGGAAAAAGGTGCAAAAAATATTGGTATCTATGTCAATCAATAACTGAAAATGTGGAAAATAGAAACAAAACTTAAGCTTACAATGAGTATCCTTTCATGGAAATGTAAGGCTAGTCATTGTCTGGGTGAAAGCTTTATTCCCAGTCACTCCTCAAACCTACAGCATGAACGTGGATCTCCTGCTTTTGGTAGGTCCTAAAACTAGAAAATATCCAGCTGATCATAAAAACATGTTCTAGGCTTAAATCAAACCAGCTCTCTAAGTCATAGCATGCTACATGCACCTTTATGCAAAGTTTATGGACTAGTAAAGTTTATACTACAGCAAGATGTTGTGATGTTTGCTCTGTTTCCATCTAATTTTACAGTGAATTTTTAACAAAGCCTCCAGAGTGTTTTTCATAAAAAAGCATGAACCATATATCAAATACAGGAGTGGGTAATGAATTTTAATTTTCTTTTAAATAATTATTGTATTGTCATAAATCTAAAAGTTTATGTGACAATCTTGTTTTTAACCAGCAGCTGTTTACCAGGTTGTTTGCCAACCGCCTGGAGAAAACAACCAAAAAAACCAAACAAACACAATAAAAAAAACTACCTTACATTTGATGGGTTCTGGTACAAAGTGTGTGGTACTGTGAGATTCTGTGATAATTAAGTACAAATATAAGGAAACAAACAAATAAAAAAACAACAACAAGCAGATCAAAACTGGAACTTTCAAGAAAATAAATAGGAATAAGGTTCAGGTCAACCTATGCTAGGTAAAGCTAACGCATCATGATACAATGCAAGGTAAAACTAGCGCACCATGATACAATGCTAGGTAAAACTAGCGCATCATGATACAATGCTAGGTAAAGCTAACGCATAATGATACAATGCTAAGTATAGCTAGCGCATCATGATACAATGCTAGGTAAAACTAGCACATCATGATACAATGCTAGGTAAAACTAGCACACCATGATACAATGCTTGGTAAAGCTAGCGCATCATGATACAATGCTAGACAAAGCTAGCGCATCATGATACAATGCTAAGTATAGCTAACGCATCATGATACAATGCTAGGCAAAGCTAGCGCATCATGATACAATACTAAGTATAGCTAGCGCATCATGATACAATGCTAGGTAAAACTAGCGCATCATGATACAATGCTAGGTAAAACTAGCGCATCATGATACAATGCTAGGTAAAACTAGCACACCATGATACAATGCTTGGTAAAGCTAGCGCATCATGATACAATGCTAGGTAAAACTAGCGCATCATGATACAATGCTAAGTATAGCTAACGCATCATGATACAATGCTAGGCAAAGCTAGCGCATCATGATACAATACTAAGTATAGCTAGCGCATCATGATACAATGCTAGGTAAAACTAGCGCATCATGATACAATGCTAGGCAAAGCTAGCGCATCATGATACAATGCTAGGTAAAACTAGCGCACCATGATACAATGCTAGGTAAAGCTAGCACATCATGATACAATGCTAAGCAAAGCTAGCATACCATGATACAATGCTAGGTAAAGCTAACGCATCATGATACAATGCTAGGTAAAGCTAACTCATCATGATACAATGCTAGGTAAAACTAGCGCATCATGATACAATGCTAGGCAAAGCTAGCGCATCATGATACAATGCTAGGTAAAACTAGCGCACCATGATACAATGCAAGGCAAAGCTAGCACATCATGATACAATGCTAAGCAAAGCTAGCGCATCATGATACAATGCTAATTAAAGCTAGCGCATCATGATACAATGCTAGGTTATACTAGCGCACCATGATACAATGCTAGTTAAAGCTAGCGCACCATGATACAATGTTAGGCAAAGCTAGCGCACCATGATACAATGCTAGTTAAAGCTAGCGCACCATGATACAATGTTAGGCAAAGCTAGCGCATCATCATACAATGCTAGCAACATGGTGTTAGCCCATACACAGGGGTATCTGAAGGATTGGTTCAATAATTCTAAGTGATTACCTGGTTAAGAGGAAATGGACCAGATTGTAGAGTTGTCAGAAGATGGTGGCAAGCTCAGTTGTTTCAGCTTTTTACACTGAGATTATTCCTTAATTTTTTTTATTTCAGAAATTGAGGAGTTTTTTTTTTCCTACCATGTATTTTCACATTTAGCTCATTCTAACTTCAAATTAAGCATAAAAACATTGATGGAAACTTGAGCTTCTGCTAAAAATAAAGGTTTTTAACAATTTAGTTAAATGTTGATTTTGGCTGCAAAAGAAGAAAAAAGTAGTAGACTAAAAAACGAGTTCTACTGCAGCTAAGTGAGCTACAATCAGCCCTTTAATGCTCCAGTTCTGCTTCACAGCTCCCTAGTTGTGAGAGCACTCGTGCACTAAAGGAAAACTTAGTGCAGGAAGTACCTCACCAAGAGTAATCCCACTGGCATCATAAGATAAAATAGAAAAAATAGAAAAGATAGAAAAAAGAAAGGAGGAGGGACAGAGAGCAAAGAGACACAGCGAGCCAGAAAAGGAGAGGGGAAGAGATTGGGGAATGGCTGCTAATGTTTTCTGCAGAAACTGGCTCCTGAATGTTCCTGTAATTGGTGTGCTTTGAGAAGTTGGATCTTTCCATTTCAGCCCTCTTTGTCATTCCTCTCCTCTTTTTCTCTTCATCATTTCTTCTCCTCGTGCTCTGCCTCTATTAACCTACAGGAAGCATGTTGGAAAAGTCTCTTTTTCAGAGTCTCTGTCTCCATCGTTTAGTGAAGCCAAGTCGAAGAGGAACCGCAGAATGGATAACGGTAACGCCGAATGAGAGCGAAGAACAAGCCTGGCCTCAAAGGAAGGCCCTGATTATTCCAATAAAATGTTAAGTCAGCGCAGCTTTAAATGAGGGCAGAAAAAAAGCCAAGATCAATGTCAGTGAAGAAACACAGGTGGCTATTTCATGATCGCTGCCAGCCAGGTTTTCCACATCAACATTTCTTTGTGCTTAATATGCTGCTTAGATGGCCAAAAGTCAATGAGGGTTAGCCAGCAGCAGTAGACATTGTCATCTTCAAGTGCAATGAACTGTAATAATGTTAAAAATGTTCCTATTTACAGTAACCTAAACTGTTTTGACCTTTTTCAAAACACTGCTGATGTATATCTTTCATGTTTCAATAGTGTAACACTTCCATTACACCAGTTTTATATACTGTGCCGGTCATGGTAATACAAAAACCCCCAGTCTTCCTGGGGTAAGGCTCAGAGGGCCTCTGTGGCATGAGCACCTTTAAGACCTATGGATTTACAGCTGAAAGAGGAGAGATAAGCTCGCTTAGTAGAGCATAAAGACTACCTACAGGAGCAGAGGACACACTGATTTAGACGGATTATTCCCCAGCTATATGATCCATTCATGACTGTGTGTCTGCATGTGTTAACCCGACAGAAAATAGGCCACTTTTTTCTTCCTACGCAGAAGGGGGTGATGAGAGAAAAAAAAGCTATTTGACAACATGGCTTTTTATGCACACATTTTTGAAGATGTAAAATGTTGGTTTTTCTACATTTGGTGTAATAAATGAAACTTTTTTTGAGACAGGAGTGTTTAATTTAATCTTGAAAGAGAACTTAGACATTTTTTTTTACATCAAAGGTGGTTTATAACACGTCAGGTGTCCATATGTGGAAAAAGGTCAAATCTGAACGAACTCGCTGCTCCTTATTGCTGCTTGAGACATGAAGCATGAGACTAATTTAGCTACATTCACCAAACATGTTAGTGGTCTAGCTGAACTGGGGGTAAAGGAGGAGAAAGAGTAATATAATAAATAAAACATAATTTCTGATTCTAAGACATGCTATTTGAGCCTCTTACATATTAATTTCCATCACAGTCTTCAGTACAATGTTCAAATAACCTGTAAAATAGCTATTCTAATTCATCAAACAGATTTGATGCAATTCATTGGTTTACTTGGTTAGGCAATTACTTTTAAAGAATTGGCTTATATGAACTTTGATAGAATTTAGAAAAATGTTATTTATTAATGACAATTAAAATATTCTTGGGTCGTAAGTACACTACAATAAAATTGTTTACACTGGCCTGCCTATAATAAGTGTGTCTTGAGATGGCTGTGGTGAATTGGCATGATACAAATAAATATAATCTTAATTTACCTTACAAATTCTGTTTACAGGGAAAATCACAAGATGTACCATGCAGTTTCACAAAAGTCTATCAAAAAATTTCACGTAACTAAACTAAACTAAACTAAACTCAGTAACTAAACTAATGATTTATTCTTTGGTATTCAAATGTCTCTTATTGTTTCCAGGCATGTGAATATAGCATGATGGCAAAATATTATTAACAGACGGAGTTGAGTATAAAGTCCAAAAAACATCTATACACACACAAAACGCATTGGTCACACATCAAACTGAGATATGAGTTTAAAACATCACATTTCTATTAGTTTTGTTTATCGCAATTAACTTGTTAGGGGCCCTGCGATGGACTGGCGAGCTGTCCAGGGTGTACCCTGCCTGTCGCCCAAAGCCGGCTGGGATAGGCTCCAGCTTCCCCGCGACCCTGAATTGGAATAAGCGGTTCGGAAAATGAATGAATGAATGAATGAACTTGTTAGGGTTAGTCATTTAAAGTTGTGTAGTTAGGTTTAGGCATTTAAAACAACTTAGTTAGGTTGAGGTTTTTAAAAGTATAAGCTGTTTCAATTAGCCTTTAAAAAGTGATGAGGTTTAGATGATTAAATGAATGCTGTTTAAAACCATTTAGTTAGAGTTGGGTAGTTTAACATATGTGGTTAGCTTTATAGATTTAAAACCACATGGTTAGGTTTGGGCATTTTGTTAGGGATAGGCACTTACCACGTGGCTAGGTTTGGGCATTTAAAACAAGGTATCAATTAAATCCCTTTAGGCATTTGAAACTGTATCGTTACAGATAGGCATTTGAATACATGTGGTTAGATTTGGCCACTTAAAACTATATGGCTAGGTGTTGGGATTAAAAATATATTGTTAGGTTCTGGTGCTACAATGTAGTTTATTACCATTAGCCATTAAAACATGTGATGGGGCATTGAGCTGTAGCTGTTACAGTTAGCCACTGAAAATCTAGACTTTTGGGGACGTGCATTAAAACCATGAGGTTTGGTTTCTGAAAGACTAGGTTGTTAGAGTTAAAGCTAGTAGTTTTAGATCCTAAGAACTATTAGGTCAAACCAGGCATTAAGACTTAGGTAAATATGGTTAAGTAAACATTATGGCTCAGCCCTCTCATAACATCTGCCCAATCCAAATCTCCTGCATCCTGCTTATAGATAATAAATGTACAGTGATGCCACGTTTTTACTATTAGACATAATCTCTATTAGATGTTACGAAAATCAGAGTTAGGTTTCAATGGTAAGGTCTCCTATAGACCGTGTGAAAAAGCAGTCGTAATATTCAGGATTGCATGCCTCCAAATCTAAGTGGATTCTATGAAGGATCATCCTATTCCCAACAAGCTTGCCTGACCTCCGGCTCCAATTCTGTCCCTAATCAAAAAAGGACAACCTCGTCTTTTAATCCAGCTCCATAATCACAATTTCTCCTGTTTGCATCAGCCTGGCCTTCGGAGATCTGTACAGAGTGTACAGGGCTGAGCGGGTGCCCTCGTATTACAGCAAATGAATATCTCTGCTGATTAAATCATTAAGGAGCTTTTATTGACAAGCCTCACTAAAACCCTGTCCACTAAATTTGCCGCCATTCTGCTTCCTCTGCTTTAGATTTGGAGTTAGTGAAAGGATGAGTGGTGAGGGGGAGGTCAATGATGGTGGGGGTGGGGATTAACTTGTTTGGGCTGTCCACAGGCTCAAACATTAAGCGCTCAATCACTCAATCACCGGGATCCACACGCTCTCTGGGACTTAGCCTCACAGATCCTACTGACATTGACCGTGGTTGGACCGCTAAATCTATCTGCTCCCAAGCTGACCTGAACAGCCGCTGATGATCCTGTATCTCTAGCTGTATTGACCAATTTTCCATCACTATCAGCAGCTTGCCATGAATGATGATATCAAATATGGAAAGTGGGAGCAGAGAGGTAGAGCAGGTACAGGATTAGAGGCTGGCTTAGCTTTCCTATACTGTACACTTAAAGCACATTTTCTAACTAATGTCCACGACCCAGATTTTTCAAGCTGAAATGGACTTTGTGTACTACTTTTTGTACACTTTACAATTACCAAGTAAGCATTTCACACCCCCTCCATTATCCTTCCTTAGATCTTACACACTCGCCTCATTAATAAGCTATTACAAATATAACTTCATTGGTGCCTCATAACTCGCTTTTTGTAGTTAATTTTTGCCATGTGTTTTTCTTCTGTTCTCACACAGGCACCCCGCTAAACGCACAAGGCAAAAGTCGTCATGAGAAAAAGATTGTGTGTTAAGGAGGGAAAGATCTGAAAGACAGAGAGAGAGAGTCCAAAAGTTCAACTCTACATTTGCTTTCTGATCTTCCAAAACAAATGAACTTTATCAACATCATCATTATCATCCATAACGTCACTCCTCCTTCCTCCACAACTCTACAACTCTTACACTACCAGAGACTTGTGTAAGAACATTTTTGAAAACTTTCCTGAAAAATACAAAACTGCAAACTCCATCCATGACACATTCTTGAAGTACATTAAATGCATGGTCTCGTAGGTTTAGCACTCATAAGACATGAGTTTATTCAATGGCCCTGAAATTGTCATTTAAAAGTATCATAAGCTACAGTATTAAATCCAACTTTCTAGTACTGGGTTGGATCTCCTTTTGCCTTCAGAAATGTCTTCATTCTTGGTGTCATAGATTCAGCAAGGTGTTCGAAGCATTCCTCAGAGATTTACTGAGATTTCTGCCCATTCATGATGAGAATCTCCTGTTCCACCACGTCCCAAAGCTGCTCTGTTGGACTGAGATCTGGTGACTGTGGAGGCCGTTGGAGGACAGTGAACTCATCGTCATGGTGGAGATGATGTGAGCTTTGTGACATGGTGCATCATCCTGCTGGAAGTTTCCATCAGAAGATGCTACACTGTGCTCAGAGAGTAATAGACACAGTACTCAGATAGGCAGTGTTGGTTAAATGATGCTCAGTGGGTGTGCCTTGTCCTTACACCACCTAAAGCGTTGATCCAAAGCAGGATGTTTTTCATGTTTTCCACCAAATTCTAAGCCTACCATCTGAATGTAGAGCAGAAATGGAGACCCATCAGAAAAGGCAACATGAGTCTATGGGGCTTGTAGCCACATGACCAGGCATGACATGAGTTACACTGTGTGGTCTTTTGCTGTGTGGTCTTTTATCTGCTTCAAGGTTGGACATGTTCTGCAAACCTTGGTTGGAACCAGTGCTTATTTGACTTCCTGTTTTCTGTCCATCATCACCAACCAGTCTGTCCATTCTCCTCTGACATCAACAAGACATTTTTGGTCCAGACAACTGCCGTTTGCTAAATATTTTCTCTTTTCCAACCATTCTCTGTAAACCCGAGAGATGATTGCGTGTGAAAGTTCCAGTAGAAGTAAACCCTTTTCCAAAATATATAATTCAAAAACAAATTGCTAAAAAAAACTCCCCAAAAGGTCCTGAGTTGGAGTAAAGTGTGGTTGAGGGTTAACAGTTAATTTAGACGTGTATAACAGCAAGAGAAATGGACGGAGGGATTTTCGACTGGAAAAACGGATGGGAGAAAACACGGCAATCAAACTCAACTTAGTCAAAATAATAAGTTCCTTTGTGCAAAGTAAAATTTCCATACTCTAAGGCAATTTAAGGCGGAAACAACAAACCGCAATGTCCCTGGTTCAGGTTTGGCTGGGGACCTTGTGATGGATCTACTACTTTTTCTGTCATTTCTCCTTCATGCCTGTAAAAAGTCTGAGAAACTCTCGATGGCATACTTAGCAGTGTTAGTGGCCGTATTATACAACCCATACATTCTTTTAAATATTAAGCACAGCTGCCTGCGACATGTCATCGAAGCCATCACGGATCAAAAGTGGAGAGAATATTTTAACCTGAAAGCTAAAAAGCGGAGTGAAAAAGCAAAGTTATTCATGAATAAGACATGAGGTGGTCAAGGAGACGTGTCAGTTGTGGAGATGGGTGACGTCACTGTCGGGCGCCACAAAAAACAGGATCCGAGACTCCAACCCTATAGGCAATTATCAAAGAAACTACTTTTCTGCAAGGGTTGCCAGGCCAGAAAATGCGAAAAAAAAACCCAAAAAAAACCCACAGAAAGTCTTTAAAATCTTTAGAAGCCTTTTAGCTACTTATAAATGCCACATTTTAATTAGGTAAATATAATATAACACACAGAATATGTTAGATTAATGAATGAATTATGCAGACTTTAAGGTTTTATTCATGGAAGTATCTTTACTGAGACATAAATGTTACTTAAGAACAAATTGTTGCATGGAGCCTTTTGTTTCTGATAAGCAACCTGCTGCAACATGCTCCAACACCTACTCATAACAGAGGCCAGATCCCAATCGAACATAGCTGCTACGGGTCACTGCACTACACATACACATCCAGACAGAGTATAGGAAACATCAGGCAATGATTAGGCTAATGTAGCCATTGTACAAGTAGAGAAATACTGTGTGACGGGGCTTTCTATTGTCCAAACCTCGAGGAAAAACTGCCTTGATGAGAGAAAACTGTTGATTCAGGGCTCAGGCCAAGCATGTTGGGAAATGTAGCCAAGCTCTGCAACTCCGACTTTATTTATTTTTATATCATGAGTGAGGTTTTAATTAAGTACTTCATTTTTCTGTGCAAGACTGCCTCAAAGTTTTTCCCATTTTCCTATATCTATTTATTTAAATGTCATTATCATCTCATCTTTATTAGTCAACAGAGACTCTGCTGCTGCAGGGAGTTGATTTAATAATCTATCTATGAAACTGGATTTTTAGTGTCTAATGTCTTCCTTTAAACTGTAACCTGCATACAGAAACAATCTTGTCTTGCATTTGGGCTCATTTTTGATGGTTGCAGCTGACTTTTTCAGTGATGAATCTCAAAGAAAAATGGCAATAATGGAGGCTGAAAGAGGAAACTTGTGCGAGAGAAGAAAAATCTTGCAGAGCTCGAGGTGAGAAAAGATCACGTTGAGGGTTTGGAGGAGACGGAGTGAGATGGAGAGCAAACAAAGCGGCGCTGGTGTCTGTTTTCCCTCTGGCTGGTGATGGGTGACTGCAGCCAGCATAAACACATGCCTTCATGGCTCACACATTTCCTGCCTCCCTCCACGTCCCAGCACTGGGCCACACAGGCTCAGGACACCACAGCGAGCTGCGCGTGTGTGTCAAGACTGTGCGTGTATTTGCATACATGCATGTACGGTATGTGTGCTTGCTGCTTTTCTGGTTAACATGGACATGGAAGTCTTTCTGCTATCATTACAACTTTGTCTGCAGGAACAAATCACATGTAAAACAGTGAATGCAAAGAGAGATATAGAGTTTGGCTTAAGAGGAGGAAACAACCAAGCAAATCCCATCTGATTCCAACATATGTGCTTTAACAAGCATCAACTCCTTACTTGTTAGCGTAGCTCCCCTCCCACGGACAACATTTCTCAATGCACAGCTCTTTTTTTTTCTCACTTTCAGGCACATATTTATACATGTGCGAATGTCAAAAAGATTCTTTTTGTATCATTTTGTAAGTTTACAGGAGAGCAGAGCAGCAATATTGTTTAATGTGTTTATTCTACGCAGCTTCTTTCATCTATGGAGCCTCTTCTCATCCATAGGGAAAACCTCCTGTATCACCTTTCAGTCAAAATCAGCCGGAAAGAGAGCTTTAAGAAACAATGAAGATGGGTAGACAGGAGCGGGGGAGTGTGGGAGATTGAGAGACGATGTGGGGATAAAGAGATGGATGAAGCAAAGAGAGGAGGAAAAACTGAGCCGGGGGAGGCCATGCAAGGGTCTTGGTGATGTATCATTCTGAGAAAGACACTTCCCAAGAAGGTATGGCAATTTTTTTCCAGTCTGTTCCGTCTTCCTGGTGCTTGGAGTCTGCTGTTTAAAACTTAAGATGTTACAGCTCAACTGCAGCTGTGTTGATTCCCCATCTACACTCTAAACTGTACATTCCCAGGCTTGTTTATTCATGCTTGATTTTAGGTGTTAATTTGAGTAACGATGGAGAAACCACCCCCATCCGTCAGCTTCAGAGGAAAAGGATCATTGAAACAAGTCTTTCCCACTCAGCTTGACACGTGGGGTGCAAAATGGGGTTGAGCATGAAGCTAATTTCACCCACAGTAGGGTACAAATGAGATGATTTTGGGGTCTTTAAAACACAATACAACAAAAAGCAAAGAGATCATGTAGGCATCTGCCATCTTGAAAGGATAACGCGTATTTCTACATTCAGGAACATTACTGGAATATGTCTGAAGACGTAAAAATGGAGAAAACAACATTTATCTAAGGTCTATGCTCAGTTCTTCTTTAAATGCTGCACTGACCCTAAACTGTAACCAAGCCTGGACCAAAGCCTGGGAGTATATCTGTTCACAGAGAGCACTGAAGATAAATCGTGTTACTTGGGTTAACGAAAACAGGTGAATCAATGAATAAATGCATCACTTCGGTAGTTCGTTTGAAAAGAAAATGTTATTTGTTGAAGAAAACACAAATAGATGTTTTAGAAACATAAAAAAGGAAAGATAGTAGCTCACCAGACTGCTATAGATGTATTAGCCTCTGCTAACATTCACTTGTGGGCAAATTTCAGTGGTGCAAACAAAAACAGGACATTTTGTCTCAGTGCTCTTTTTCTTCTACTAAAACTCACGTTAATGTATCAAAAAATATTAAATTCATAAGCTGAGAAATGTCAAATGTGGCTTAAGATGTAACTCGCTTTAGAAGATAAACAAGTAGCTTAACACTAGGGGTGGTAAATCGAATCAAAAATCTGGATTTTTTTGCTTCACAATTTTAAAATCAATTTTTTGTTAAAAAAAAATCTTTTTTTTCTCAAATAAATAAAAATAATCCAGTATAAAAGTTTTGTTATTTTTATTGTATTTATTGATTTTTTTTACTTGTCTTCTAGGGCATTATAGCAGCCGAATGACGGTCTGGCTACTGTGTTATTTTTTCCTCATTGAAATGAAGTCAAATGACGAGCAAAAAAAAAAAAAAATAAATAAAAATTTTTATACATTTTATTTTGTTTTTAATCTACAAAAATCAGCAATATTGAAGAATTGTGAGAATCGCAATTTAAATCAAATCGGCACCCAAAAAATGGAATCGAATCGGGAAAAAAGCATATTGTCACAGCCCTACTTAGCACAGTGACAGCATATACAACTCTGCGGGACACACTGGCTAACTTTGCAAGCGAGCAAATTAACCTTCTAGAGTTACTGGGAAGCAGCGTTTATTACAGCTACACCACATTTCTACTCTTCTGTTCAAGGCATACAACTTTATCGGTTGTTAACCTATACACAAAACTAATTTTTAAAAAGAATTAGCATTTCCGTCACATCATTGCTAGGCTACATAGCGGCTAACTGCGTCAGTATCCACACCTCAGATGTCTCAGGTGAACAAAACAGTGACTGGGACTTAAATACACTCAGTCCACCTCTCTCCACCCAGTCAGTGCAGTCATGTGTCACAACATATGTTAAGTATGTTTACTGAGGTCGTTATTGTACACTAAATGAAAACTGATCATCACCAAGCGTATCAGCTTGCATGAAAATTAATATGCGTCGCAAAGGAACTCTAATGTGACACTCGCCTTTCTCCGCCCTCTCTCCCTCTCTCCATCTGTCTGCTTTTCTTTAAGCCTGCAGGCTCCTAATGGCTCAAGTGAGGTCATTCTTTTTGGAGAATGTACCGAGTAACCCCTGTCAGTGTGTATGTGCATGTGTGTCTTTGCATATGTAGGTGTGCATATAAATATATATACTGTATATGTCTGAGCCTGGATAAAATTGTGCACATGTGTGCGTTTTTTTTCCTTGTGTGCCCAGAGCAATTCTGTGCTTTGAGCAGTGGGCTGTTCCAAGCTGTGGTTTAAGTTCAATAAGCCAGATTTGACATATGCTGGCACTCTGTTCATACTGTCCAGTGGTCGGTCCTGCACTCCTACCCTACTATTATGCCTGATGTGTGCAGAAAAAGGAGAAAAACTAAGAGAAAGAGAATGTATGGAGAGATGGCAGCTTAGAAAAATACAGTTAAACTCTTTGAAGTTGCATTAAGGACCAAATTAACAGAGAAAAGAAGATGTCACCTGCTTTGACCATCAGGTGTCCTGAAACATCAGCAACATCACCACAACTGGGATAAATGACAGAAAAGAACTTTTTTTTTTTTTTTTTTTTTTTTTTGGTTTGTTTTAATTCCTTCAAAATAATACCACGATAAAAAGAAAATAAATAAAATTTTTAAAAAAAGGAAAAAAAAAAAAAGAAAAAACAATGTTACCACAGCAGACTTTTTATTCAGACTTCATAAAAATGATCTGGTCCTTATCTTTAAGCTGTAATCAAAAGGTAATTTGTTGTCTTGGAAAATAAGCTGCCATGTCCAAGCTTGGATCTATACCATGTAATGAAATTCACCAAGTGGAAAAAGTGAATTGGTTTAGTGGTCTGAGAAACCAGCAATGATGTTAATACAGAGAATTAACTGTACTTTGCTGTACTGTGCTCTAATCTAATTGACCAGTGAGGGCTATGAGATAAAAGCCTGTCCTCTGTGCCTCCTACATCCTGTGAATGACTACACCCAGAGAAGCAGCCGACGTCCTGCCAGTCTGCTTATATGTCAACCAACAGGATTAACTAACTGCCTGTCCTACCTGCTCACTTAACTGTTTGTCTGACAAGCTGTCTGCAAATAAAAGCCTTTGCTGCCGCCACACTTGTCTCCATGTTGCCTTAGAAGAGGATCTGGCATTAAGAGCTAGCAAGAGTCAGTCTGCTTGCCTGCCAGCTTGCTGCTCCCATAAAGACGTAGGAATGAGGGACCAATCTCATTAGGGGAAGATTAGGCCAACATCTGTTTGCTGTCCCAATGCCACTACTGCTGCTGTGGAGCTATGATGTGTGGGAATGCCACAGCCAGCTAACATGCACACAAACACACCCACTTTCCACACAATCTGAGCTGTTATGAGATACTAATCACCACTGTCATTGGCTCGGAGTGGGAAGGTTTGTGGTAGCCTGACCGAGTTTGTATGTGTCATCTTTGTTCTACTGTATGGTCCAAGCCCACAAACAAGTCCCAAATCACCCAAGGGATATGAGTAACAGACCAAATACAGAACCCAAACAGCTACAAAAGAGAAGAGAAAAGGCAACAAGTGAGTAAGAGACAGAACTAGGGAGGGGTGGAGGGAGGGATTGAAGGAGAAAGAGGAACACGTGAGGAGGTTAAATGTAACAGAGGGTTTATTGTTTGTGGTTCTTCAGGGAGGGAACTAACCAAGCGAAGGAGGGAAAGGGAGCGAGGCGAGGGGAGGAGACCAGGAGGAGGGAGTCAGCGGGAGTAGTGCATTGGCAGAGGCCCGAGCGTCAGGCAGTCCCGCTCAGTCAGCCTGCAGACTGGAGCCTCTCCCTCACAAACAAGCAGCACGATAATCAGACTAATGCTGCTCAGGAGACAGCCAGCACAGTGGGAATCAAACAGCTATGGCACATGATTAAACACTCCGCTGCAAGGAGGTCAACTTTGCACACTCAGATCATTCAAGGCAAAACGCCCAGTCATCATGAAAGATAGACAATGCTCTTAGAAATAAATAGTTCAGCATTTGGGGGGAAATGTTGGGATCTATACCACTCTCATGTTACAATAAAAACCAGAGAACTGTGGAAGAGTTAGCTAACAGGTTCACCATCCAAACCCATTCATACACAATGTTCCCAAGCCACTCTACAACTGTTATCAAAGACTATGATCCTGCCAAAAAACATTTTTAAGGAGTAAAGAATTCTACTCAAAATAAAAAATATGGCATCATTTTTCCCCAACAGTCCGACAAAATGTATTTAATAAACCAGTTAGCATCTTGCAGTATAGACTCCACAAAACTGTCTGAATGGATGTGATGTGCACTCTGCAAAGTTTGCTGAAGAAGGACCTCAGGTATTTGTAAAGAATGCAGCTGGATCTACTTTTCTGTACAAACTACATGATTAAAATCATTTCTAAAGTCCTGTTTCCACCAAGGGTGTCATGGGTCTTTAAACTTTGCCTGCCCAGTCTCTAAGGTGTGCGTGTGTGTGTGTCTGCATGTGTGTGTGGGCGTGGTTTTCTTCTAGACTCCAAAGATATAGATGCCATTCATCAATCCATCACACCAGCAGTACATCTTTCAGTCCATCCTGCATTCAACCCCATATTGTTTAACGACAAACTAGAGAAGCACTCGGAGAGCGCAAACCTCTGCCAAGGCCTTTAAAAAGTGATCGGGATCACCACCAAAACTACATCCATTCTTCTTTTTCACATTTCCAACAACTCCGGAAAATTTTATTGTCAATTAATAAATATCTTGAACCCAAACAGGCAAACGGATAAACGCCGGTAAAAACATAACCTTCTTGGCAGAGGTAAGAAGTGGTATCTGGTCTCTAGTACTTTGAGATTTTGTCGAGTCTTGTTCCTCGTTTAATGTATGTATTGTCTCCCTAGAGAATTGATCCCCAAGTTTTTGGAACAACCTCCTCACTCAGTCCTGCACCACGTCTGCATCCACCAGCACTCCTGACCTCCATTCACCTGTTCGCAACTCGACTAGCTTCATGGACTGTTTTCCTTCAGTTTCTCAGCTCCAGATTCCTGTCTGCTCTTTGGGTCCACAACATTGCCCTTGTGACAAAGAGAGTCCCAAAAAGAAGGACTTCCCAAGAAGTAAGTGACGACTAGGCATTGGGGAATATTTTTTATGTTTCCACTGGCAAAGACTGGGTATGGTTCAAAAACATTCAATCCAACTTGTCCAACTTTTTTGGGTTTTTTGGTGGGATCTCAGTCTTACTGATTCAACCCTAAAGGATAGAGGTCAACAATGTGGAGCTTGGCAGCTGTAATTCATTGATTTCCTAAAAGAATTACGTGAGCCTTGGCAATTAGAAAAAAGCCAGAACAACTGCATGTTTCAATATACGGTGTATTTTTTGTTGTTTTAAAGCCATTAGCTAAGAAGAAAGAACAAACTCTTGGATGGCTACTATTCTTCTCCTTTGTTTCTGTCCTCTGGATTCATCTTCAGTTTTTCATTGAAAGTGAAATCCCACTATTACATAGCCAATTTATACCGCACCCACTCAGAAATATTACAGCTGGCTGTGGAAGCGCAACAGAAATCAGGATTTAGACACCAAACTGTCCTGTCTGAGTTGGACTCCTTGGTTGAAAAGGACACTTGTATTAAACAAAGCATCTTGTCTTTAATTTCATAATTTGATATAGACCAATAGGGCTGCCACTTTTTTTTTTGCTGAATTTAAGATATCCATTTAAACGTTGAGAAGCTTAAAATGCAAGCAACCCATTCAATTTGGCAAAAGTCTGCTTCGGCGGACGCTCCTGTATCAGCTTGACCTAATTCGTACCCCAACAACCTCTTACATAAAAATCTAATCTTGTGTTTTTTACGTCGCTACACAGATGAAGGAAACTAGTGAGCAAGCATGTCTCAAGAGGAAAATCCCAGGAATAAATAATGTGAGAAGCTTGTTTAAAATATTTTGGTTTTTTCATGGTTTTACTCTACAACAACAAATCTATGGACTCTTTTATTAGCTTTCCACTCAAGTAAAGCAGCAGAGAGGCCACATGTAAAGGAGGTCATGCTATTTGGCACAGTCAGTTAAAGAAGGCTCTTTGCCAGAGGCGCGTAAAAATGACTTCACCCACAAGGTAGCAACTTTAAGAGGAAAAGATATTGTTTCTGGAGAGAGGTTTCAGGAATTGACAAAGGAACTGGAGCCTGAGTAAAAATCAAGTGGTGGAGTACAATGCTTATTATAGTAGTAAAAAAAAAAAACCATGCAAGAACATGCCGAAATGATAAGAACAAAAAGATGGATGGATGTTGATAGCACTTATATATATTATATATATAATTTAGGCTTTTTCTAACCCCCAAATAGCTAGGATAGTTATGGCCCATTTAAAGAATGATGTGCTTAGCCTTTTTGGCCACCATCAGCCAATTATGTTGCAGTCAATCTGCTGCCATTAAACAGTATGATATATTAGCTATTGGACAGTCCAGTTTAAACTCAGCAAATTGATATGTTTACAAATATAACTTGATTAATTTACTTAAAAACAACAGACCACTATGAAGTTCTCCACAGTTTTTAAGCAGATTTTGGGTAGTTAGTCCTTAGCAGTGTTATGCTTTGTGCTGCCATGCTAAACACTTACATTCAGTTCGTACAATGTTCTGTAGGTTTGGTTGGTTTAGATAAAAAAGATTAGTTCTTTATTTGAATTTGTTCAATTATGTTTAAATCTTACAGGCCTCACAGCAAGAAAGTTGCTGGTTCGTGCCTCAGCTGGTGGGGGGGGGGGGGGGGGGGGGGGGGTTCGGATTCATATGGTGGTTTTTTTGTGTGGAGTTTTGCTCTCCCTACGTATGTGTGGGTTCTTTTCAGGTACTCCGACTTCCTACCATCATCCAAAGACATGAATATTAGGTTAAATAGTTACTCTAAATCTGGGGTCTTTTAACTTCAGTCTTCATGAGCTACCATCCTGCAAGCTTTAGTGTTTCCCTGGGACAACACACTTGATTCAAATGAAAAGGTTGTCATTTTCTGCACCTGGCTGTTAATGAGTCATTGATTTGGGTCAGGTGTGCCACAGCAGGGAAACACTAAAGCTTGCAGGATGGTAGCTCATGAGGTCCATTGGAGTTGGAGACCCCTTCTCTAAATTTGGCCTAGGAGTGAGTGTGAGCGTGACTGGTAGTTTGTCTCTCTGTGTTGGCTCTGTGATGGACTGGTGGCCTGTCCAGGGTGTAACTGCCTCTCGTCCAATGATTGCTGGGATAGGCGCCAGCTTACCCGCAACCCATAATTGAAGAAAATAAATGAATGAATGAATAAATATTATGGTTGCATTAGTGAAAACACTTTGAACAATTTCAGAAAAAAGGACCTAATTGTGCCTTTAAGGAAACAAAGGATTATCAGTGTGGTCATTTTGACAGGTGCTGCTACACAAAAGGGCACAGAATTGTTCAAAAGAAGGGTACAAGAAGGCCCCGAGAGTGTCGAGAGATTTAATTCTGGCCATTAAAGGTATAAACTAGGATTACAACAGCCATACGTTTGAGGGTACCATCCCACTGACAATCTTTTGTGCCCCTAATGGTACGATTAGGTTGTTTTTTTCCTGTGTAGTAGTAATAGTACACTGACAGCACAATATAACATATGTCCCATTTTACTGTGACTTCCTACAGTTCACATACAAAGCCATACACATACACACAGCAGCAGGAAGACAGCAAGCAGATAATGATCTGTGAAGGGGCCGAGTGGTCTCTCCTTCTCCTTTACTTACTCATTTGCTCTCTGTGTCTTTGACAGATTTTAAGTAAATACCACCAAACAAGCAATTATTTCTGGCAGCCTGGGCCCCCTTTTCCCTTCCAAAAGACATGGAACAGAGGGAGAGGGGGTGGATGAAATCACCCGAACAGATGTGATTTAAATCAATAATACATTATACTGTATGTGCCTTTATTTATTTTTAAAAAAAAGTAACAGGGGGAACCAAACCAAAAGGGCCCAGTGATGACTGCTGCCCTTCACTTGACAGAATAATTGCTTTTAATACATCAGGGCTTTTCATATTTTAATTTCCTTTTACCCCCTGCTTGTCCTTCTTCTGTGTTCCTCCAGGTCTGAGCAATCTCCCAACGTTAAAATAATATCAGGGGAAAAAAAGTAAAAAGCCAAGCTGTCAAACGTTGAGTTTTAACACAAACCATCTGGTGGAACGATGGAGGTAAACAGGCGCAAACAGAACTGGGCTAGGAGGAAGAGTTGGGTGGGTGGGTGGGTGGGTGGAAGGGGAGGCAGCTAAGGGAGTAGAAAAGAAGCAGAGTTCTTGAGAGAAGAGATGTGGGTAAGATAAACTGAATGTTACGGAGGAGGAGTAATGGGAGATGGAGCCGGGAGAGCGTTATAATATATTAAAAAAAGTCAATTTGGATACTCGAGAGCGAAAAGGTGGAGGATGAAGAGGAGGAGGTGGAGAGATGAATTACTTGAAAGGGTGGGGGGGAGTGGAGATGGTGACAAAAATATAATGTGGGAACAAATTAAGGTGCTGTTGTCAAGACTTGACAGAAGGAGAGGAGGAGTGAGAGATTTAAACACTCTTCTGTGTTGCATCCATTACAGCAGAAAGAGGACAATGAGAAGGCGCCGTTCCAAAACATTCAGAACCTTCCTGAATCTTAAGTTACTGTGACACAAATACTGCCTCCAATCTTCTTCCTTTAAACTAGTTTTGCACCAACTTGTCTTTACCATGTCAACATCCATCCATCCATTTTCTAAACCGCTTAATCCAATTCAGGGTCGCGGGGAAGCTGGAGCCTATCCCAGCTGGCATTGGGCGACAGGCAGGGTACACCCTGGACAGCTCGCCAGTCCAACGCAGCATGTCAACATATTATCTTTAAATTTAAGCACATTATCACCTTAATCAAATTACTCTCTAGTGACATCCAAGACATTGTTTCATTTAACCAACAATGAACATCGAATCCCTAATTTGAGTCCTGTGACAGTGGGGCTCGTGTATCCTAAGGGCTTCTTTGGGGAATAAATGTTCCAAATAAGGTCTCCAAAGGCAAGTAAGCCTTGGTAGACCTGTGTAAGATTCATAAAGGCTTGACTACTCAGACCTCTGTATAAGGGACAAACAAAATCATCACTATACCCAGAATTTGGAAATCAGGACCCAACTCTAGATCCAGGCCCTCGGGTGGAATATGCTGGCGAATGCCTGGGGGTCTTATTGGCTAGTCTGCCTCTGCTTTTGATTTGAAGAGGCCATGTGGCAGGTCATGCAATTTATCTTTTCAGACACTGTGGCCATTTCTAATTTCTGCAATGGAGTCTAGTGATTGACATGTCACACCTGGAGTTTACCCAAGGAGATGGAAAGGTTGCTTTAATGGGATTCAATGGAATAGGGGTTTCATTGAGGGAACCTTCACTCTTGCCTCCTGCAGTAGAGCAGATTTTATGGAAAGTTTAAAGGGGAATCCTTATAACCTCACCCACAGACTTTTCTTTTCTGCTAAGACTTGAATTTCTTGATGAAAAACATCACTGGGAACTTTGGATGTCAGTGATTCCAGGTAACCTGTTGGACTTAAGTGCTATCCGTGAACACTGGCCCAAGCACCAGGTACTAAGCATCAGATACCATGTTTAAACAACAGGTAGTCCGTAAATGTACCTGCTACAACATCTCCTTGGGCCAAATGTCAATATTAACTTGATAGTTGTTTAATTTAAGGTCATATATAACAAACACTTGGGTTAAGACATAAGCAAAGCAGTCATCTGATCTGTACTGTTTGAGGTTGATGATAGCTAACATTGGATCCAGACAACTACTTGGGGTGAACTGAGGAAGTGTGGCTGTTGGACTTTGCTAAGGCTGCACCTTGTCTCTGCTCCTGTTCATGATTTTTACAGACAGGATTTGGAGGCTTAGAAGGTGCAAGTCGTGGCATCTGGTATGGAAACTAGGATATCGTGTTTCTACCCTTTGCAGATGACACTGTTATCTTGGCAATTGCATTAGGTCTTCCAGTGCTCACTTGAGCAGTTTGTAGCTGGAAAGCAAATCAGCACTTTTACAACTTAAGTCTTGTTTCTGTCCCAAAGAAAAGACAGCTTATTCCTTTTAGAAGGTGGAAGAGTTTAACTATCGCTGGGTTTTGCTTACGAGTGACAGGAAATGGACTGCGAGATTAACCATAAATTTGATGAAGCTTCTGTAACTTTAAACCCTTTAATAGGGTTGAAGAAGGAGCTTAGCCATATCACAAAGCTCTTAATTTACTAATCAGTCAACATTCCTGCTTTCACAAATGGAAAATAACTTTAACTAATGACCAAATTAACAAGATAGTAAGTAAAAGCAGCCAAAAGAAGTTTTTTAGGCTTTACTTTGAGATCAGAGGGAAGTATGGAAATCTGGACTGATCGTTAACTTTGGAGCCAGTAGAGGTAGTTTAGAAATCTCCCTTAAGAGGTTTATTATTCAGCAAACCCAGTGCTGACCCATGACTCACTGGAAGTATTATTTCACCTGGTTTGTTTGGGAGAAGAAAAGACTGCCAGCAAGGCCTTCGCTGCCTTATTTAATCGCAGTTGCCGCTGTGATCTTGAAATGGACTAAAACAGTTTGGATCATGGATTACTATAAATTTTATAGCCAGTTTTAGAGAGTAAGTTTTCTAATATTTGTGTAGCACATGTGCAAACAAAAAGGTTACATGAAAATCCAGGATCCAAATTCATGGTGCTCATGGTTTACATTGTATATGCACGCCATTTCCTCATCAGCAGAGTCAAAGTAATCTACCAACAACATAAGTGACAAAGAAAATGCAATAAAAGACTGGTTTAAGGTTGGCAATTTAAGCAACTTTGGAAACTACAAATTTGTCTATCACAAGATATGAAGGGCTACACAGCTACAAGCCCTTGTAACACAGCTTTTCCTGTACCGAGAGCAAATTTTGGCATTTTATGACATGGGTTACTGATGAACATAAGACATTATCTTTGGTATTCTAAAGCGGGAAAACTAATAATGCCTGATAAAGAAAATATCCTATAATTCAAAGTATGTGCCATAAAATAGTTCAAGAACAAGATATTTAACTGGAAACTTTTCTTACCTATTCTCGAGACGGCAGAAAGTCAGCAGCAGAAACATGGAAGAAAAAGGAAAAAGACAAATTAGAGTCATGGTCAACTCATGGGATTACAATGGTAAGTTTTTAAGTCTGATTATTTTACCCCCTGATGATTGGCTCAAAGATACTTTATTTAGCTCCAATAAATAAATAAATAAGAAAAAGGAAAGAACACACAACTTAGATCCTGGTTCCAGATCCAGTCTAATGTCTAAAGTTAATCAATTCTAATCTGGCGCATGCCCGACCTCAGGCAAATTTTGATAGAAATATATCCACAACTGTGAGTGATCTTACCACCAAACAGACAAACCAACCAAATCAAACATAAAACCTTGGCAGAGGCACCAACGCATGGCAGAAACATAACATATCAAACTCCTTTGAAGATTCAGTGATCAGCTTTAATTTGTGATGATTTACGTGACTTTAATGGCTTGAATGGTAAATGTAGACATAAATAAACATTTTTTGGCTTGAGGTTTTTGGTTCGGATAGACTAGAAGTGAGGTGCTGCCTCTGATTCAGTTTTCTCAAATGCAGCTATGACGTCCATTTGAGGTTTAAACAATTACATAAAGTGCCAAATCGGTGCGATATATTTCCTATAGATATAACACCATTAGTTTTTGGTGCCATTTCATGGATATCAGTAAATATAATCATATCAATAGATTTTGCCCCTTAAATAGCAACTCACCCTAGTGTGAACCAATATCTGTATTGTAAAGGTAATGTACAATAAGATTAAAACACTTGATCATAAATACCTGTAAGAAAGGCTTTCTTATATGGGATATGATAAAATATCATGGTAATTTAATACATATTGTTCAAGAAGCTGCATTGAACTAGTAAAACACTAAAACACAACATCATTTCTACAACCAGTATTATCTCTGATATAGTCATGTGACCAGGGAACCCACTGCTGCACATATTATTTTCCACCAGAGTCATCGCCAGAGTCCGCCCTTTTCTCTCTCTTGCCAGCACGGAGGTACTAATGCATGCTTTTATTTCTAATAGACTAGACTACTGTAATGCCCTGCTCTCTGGTCTTCCCAAAAAGAGTATTTCTAGTTTACAACTACTGCAGAACTCGGCGGCACGAGTTCTGACAAGGACCAGGGGGCGGGAACACATTACACCAGTTTTAAAGTCGCTGCATTGGCTCCCCGTGCATTTCAGGATTGATTTTAAGGTTCTTTTAGTGGTTTATAAATGTCTTAATGGTCTTGGGCCTTCTTATTTATCTGATCTGTTTTTAAGGTATGAACCCTCGCGGACCCTGAGGTCCTCAGGTACCGGCCTTTTAGTTCTTCCTAAAGTTCGTACCAAAACACATGGCGAGGCCACATTTCAGTATTACGGGCCTCGCCTATGGAACAGCCTGCCTGAGGGCCTCAGGGCTGCAGAGACTGTTGATGTTTTTAAAAAAAAAACGCTCAAGACCTACCTTTTTAGTTTAGCTTATAATTAAGTTTTAACATTCTTATATTAATCCATATTTATTCTTCTTTTTAGTTAATTTTATTTATTTATATATTTTATATATTGATTTACATCTTTTTAGTTAATTTGATTTATTTATATATTTATTTACATATTAGTATAGATTTTATTTTATTTTATTTATTTATTTATTTTTTTAAATGGATTTTATTTTTGTTTTCACTCCAGCTCTCTCCTCATTGGGGTCCTCTTCACCGAGGGCTGCCCCTGCTCTGACTGCATGGGTGTTGCAGTGGGGGCTCTCCCTGTCTGGTGGGTTGGGATCCAGCGCTGCAGCCTTAGGGTTGTGGCGTGGGTCCTGTCTGCCCGGACCCGGGTGGCCCCCATGGTGATGGCCTGGGTGGTCTTGGTTGGGGGTAGCCCTTTGTGTAGAGGCTCCCTGAGAATATCGTTTCCTTATCTGGTGCACATCTGGTGCAAATGCACCTGGCCATTCAACTTCTTTTAACTGTTACAGGGCAAATAGGGCATGAGAAAGGGTGGTTGTGGGTGGGTGAAAGGGGATGTGTATGTGTGTTAGTGTTTTATCTATTTTTATCTATTTTGATGTAAATTGTTTTATAATGTAAAGCACTTTGTATTGTTTTTAAGCACGAAAAGTGCTATACAAATAAAGTTTGATTTGATTTGATTTGATTGACTTAAAAATCTTGTAAATGTAAACAAATTCCATACTTTATACAGAATAGAGGAATATCAATACTCAAAAAAAGTATTCAAATTGATATTTTGACTGGGTATTGATAAGTCCATCCCAAGTTTTGACATATCCTAAGAAATAACTACTGGATAGGTTCAGAGCCATTCCCGTTCTGTTAAATAATTCATTATGATGACTTTGCTAATCCTCGACTGTGAGCACCTTGATGAGATTCCAAATAATGGTTCTCATTTAAAAGTCTATGCTATTACTGAAATTCATTATTTTATCATTTATGTTTATTTAAGCATAAAACATTGCTTCATAAAACCATACAATTTAGATGCCATTCATGCAGGTTTACAGCCAAAAGTCATTAGCAAGCCACGCCCCTGGTTAGACTTCAAGAATGAAAAAACAGACAAAATATCATCGAATCCAAATACGATAACCATCTAAAAAAATATACAATAGATCAGTCCCAGCAATAAAGCATAGGATTTCAAAAGCAGGGGGCAACACAAGTATATAGATGTGTAAAATGTATAACTTAATTTGGTTGCCTTATTTCACTACAGTTCCTCCTTATTTATGTTCAGGACTAAATTTCTGTGTATTCAATAAGATTCCCATCATCCACACTGTATTTAGTGTTCTTTACCAAGAAATAGGAAGTTAAATATAGCAGGTGTTACAGTCATTAATCATCTGCATGTTGCCATTTGGTCACCATGGAAACGTGGTGTCCTGACATTTAATTCATAAACACTACCAGGCATTGCTGGGCAGAAACGTTAGCTTTGCTTAACGGTTTTAGTCTTGTTTTCATTTATTTATTTCATTTATGTCCTGAAGGAAAAGGCCTGCAGGTAACCGATTGCCGTCCGGTGTGTCAACATAACCCGTGCCGGTACTCTGAACAGGACTAACAAGGCATCTCCTTGATAAAAAAAAAAAAAATTGGCTGAGAAAAGGTCCTGCATGAGAAAAGATGAAACAAGCAGGGAGATGAGGAAATGAGTCATTTCTCTTTTCCAACAGGTAAAGAAAGGAATGTTTCATTGTAGCTGTCACAGCTCGGTCGACTCCTCCCTGCCCCGCTCTGTGTACACTCCTCCTTGTGGTGGCATGGCCTCAGTCAGGTGACACAGGAGCTGATGAAGCCTGACAGAGGGTCAGCGACCTTACTTCCTACTCTAATTGGTCCTGGGTGATAAACCGGCCCCCGGGGACTTGGGGAGATGTGAGGCTCAGCGGAGCAGGGAGGAGTGAGAAGTGGAGGAGGGTTTGGGGGCTCGCAAGGCCTCCTCTAACTCAAGCATTTGGTAATGCGCTAATTAATTTTAAGAGTTCGACATCCCCCTTTCTGGCCCTCACTAGAAACAGATGTTAAGCTTGAGAGAGGAGGGGAAAGGGGTGGCGTGTGATATGCTGAACGCTGCCTGGCGAAACCCAGATACGGATCTCCACAAGAGGGAAGAAAGTGTGTGACAGATTATCAGATAGAGCGAGTGCTGCAGAGGGTCCCAGTCATTCTGTCGGCCCCTGACAGGTGAAGCGGATGGCAGCACAATTTCACACCTCGCTGAGCGAATGACAGATTCCTCTGTGTTAGCAGGGAGGGAGAACAAAAACATCCTCCTCAGAGGCTGCGCTTGTTTGTAACGACACAAAAACACAATTCGCAACGATTTATTCTGTTAACACTGCAACTTAAAAACACAAAGGGTCTATTCAAGATGTGTGTGTGTGTGTTTGATGAAATGTGTGTGAAATGGGTGCTGATATTTAAAAGTTAAGATGTCAGCAGAGATTACAGGGCTACTGAGAGAAGGTGACTTTTTCTTTTTGCCTTTGGTGTCAGCGGGGTCTGGAAGTGATCTGTGGACCTGACATGAAAACAGGAGTGTGTGTGTGTGTGTGTGTGGATGTGGGTTAGAAGGATTTAAAGCAGTAAGGGTGGGGGTCCTGGGAGGCCCAGTTGTTGTAACCTCTGACCTTGCAGCACACTTCAGGGCCTCCCAGAAGGCACTTCAAAAGTACCCTGCATGAAAGCCCCTCGTGCCACAGAGAAAGGGAGCGCGAGCAGGAAGGCCATGTCTCAGCTGTCATCGCCGACACGAAGCGGCGTTTACGCTAAAACTTACACACAAAAACAAGAGAACGCCGTCTAACTCTGCATCTGTTTCTGTGTTCATGTTAACGATGACTACAAAGCCGCATATTCGCTTTTCTCCCAGAGGAAAAGGAGCTGCTCTCTACGTTACATAGGGGCTGACATGGGCTCACAAAGTAGATTTTATTACTTTTTCTTTAGTTCTTTCTCATTCTAGTTTACATTTGCTGTCAACTCTCATATAATATTACTATAAAATACATAACAATAAATGGAAGATGGTACAGAAAATAAAATAGATGTAGAAAAAAAGGAAGGATTTAAGTCCCTTAAAACTCTTCTATTCATCCAACTGGTTACTGTTTGGCATTAAAAAAAACAACAACTAATAAACGCTTGTGCATGATCCTAAGCCTGCTTCCGCATTCACATGAACATACTAATCTGACCCAGCCTTTTATCTTCATAGCATATGAAACCGACCTTTTTTCTGACTCCACTGTGCAATAATAAGAAGCGGAAGCTAAAATATACAAAACCACATGCAAGTGGAATTATCCACATGCAGATGTATTCATTTTTTATTCCTTTCAACAATATTATGAAAGCATGTTGGCTAGCTCCAGCTGCCTGAAGCTAAAGGTTGCCAGTTTAGCAGCTGTGGCTGCTAGCTGCCACAGATGTTTAGGGACTGCTAGCATCTGCTGCTTGACCAATGCTCTCGCAAGTCATCCTATTGCAACGTCCTACCGACGCTTCCCGCGGATGCGGACGACATGAAAATGCCATTTCTTTACAGTGTTAGGGTTGCACATTGGTTGTAAAAAAAATAAATGAATGAATAACTAATATTTGATGTATCTTCATGTGTTTTAATAAAAAATGTTTACAATAAGTCACATAGTTTTTCATTACTGTATAATCTCATTACAATAAACAGTGGAGGGTCCATTTGGAGTTTGAGGTCTGAACACCCTTGAGACCATACTTATGTGGATTACAGCTCTTTAACTGTTCTGTTCTAATCACACAAAACTGTGAATTGATAGAAAACTATAAGCAGAATCCTTTTCCGATGAGGTTTCACAGATCGACAGATATAGAAATTCAGCCTTCGGCAGGATGTTTTCACACGGTACCATGTTTCGACGTAACAGCGGTGTTTTTCATTCCTCTGATTGGAAATTACCCAGAAACCTTCAGTACAAACATGAGAGGAAAACTGTGCGTAGTTCATTTAGTTGGTTCTTTGCAGTCCATGCCCACTCGCCGGACAACAGCACACTGCAAGCCAGGAGTGGTTACTCCGATGCTCTACAGCGAACAAACGGGATGTTTCACCGCACCTTTGTGCGAGCAGAGAAATGATACTCTGCAGATACAAAGCAGGAATTCAAAGCTAAGTATTACTGATGACTGAGTTTGCCCATGATTTGCTTTTAATACATAAACAAAACAACTAGCGAACATGTGTAAATACTATTTTTAACATACTGTTACTATTTACATTTACTATTTAAAATAGTTACATACTATTTTTAACTACTTTAAAGAACGTAAGACATTCAACGGAACTATAAAAGAAAAATCAAAGCTGCTATGAGCTGCTAAACAGTTTAGAGTAACGAAAATACAATAAAAAATAGCGCTGTTAGGATGTGTGTACTCCCACCCAACTAAAAAAAAAGACAAAAAACTGCACTATAGCTCTTTGACTTCTGGAAAACGTGATTTTCTTGCAGGTTAGAGGCGCTTAAAAGGTTCATTTCACTTCAAACAATCATAGGCACATTCCCATTCCTCAAATTCATAACCCTAATTGGCCTCTTTCCTCTTTTTAATGACGTCTTTCTCCACCGACATCATTTTTATTTCTCAAAGACTTCCACACAAGCTGCATGCAAAGTGCTCTCATCTGAAAAGCCCGGCTCCTCCGTGCTCCTCATTCCCCTGCAGAGCACTAGAAGTCGGAAAGCAAACTCCCATATCTCCGTCACTCTCCTCTCCGTTTGCTTTAGCATGTGTGGTCCAATCGCTCGGGCCCCTGCGGTTTGGTTCTGACCCAGAGGAGTAGTCCACGCAGGCAGGCTTGCATGGCTGGATGGAAGGATGGGGGGGCAGTTTGATGAGAGTGATGTGCCAGGATGAGGAAATGTGATATCATCCGTAAGCTGTCAGCCTTCAGTGAGAAAGCAGACCTTCAGCACTGTTATTACACCAGTCTCATTCTACCCCACTTGATCCCCCTCGTTCTCCTCATAACCCAACGGCTATTTCTGACATATGTGGAAAACCTCCGCAGGGTTGACGGGAAGCCGTCACGCATCCCATTGACAGATTGTGCACGGGCACACCCGCAGCTTGAGCAAACGTATAAATCAACGTACAGAAAGAGAAGTTGTGTGGACATTATTAATCCCGCACACAAAGAGGATTCCCTTACAACTACAGTGGCACACACTTCCAAGAGACTGGAGACAAATCGCTCATTTACTTTGGCTGTGTCAGCAGCTACACTGGCCAGACCGACTCTTCCGGGATGTCTGCTGGCCCAAAGAGCCGTACAAAAGCAGAAGTCTGTGAAGAAAAAGCCAATTTTACTTTAATTCATGGTCAATCATTTTCTTAATTTAGCATTTTTGAATGATTTTAAGGACCTGAAGCCTGACAATCCAACTCATTCATGTGATCATTATGTTTTACTTCAGCCTACTTTGTAAACATATATTCCTGAAACGTTCACAGAACTCCTCATTTCTGAACAGAAAAAAATTCAGCAAGTAGGATCAGCTCATTTCATCACTTTTTTCTTTGACAAAATGATGAAAAATTACAAATATATTAAACGGAAATTGCTGTTTAATCATTCTATCCCACTTTTACACTCAGATCAAGAAAACATTTTTCTGCTATCAAATGTAAACAATTTTATCTCTGGTTTTACATGGTTTATTAACATCATACCGAAAATTTTAAAATGAAAAATTAAAATCTGCCCTTCCGAGTGACGTTAACAGCAACTAGTTTTTTGTTGTTGTGCCGTTTGAAAAGCAAAAGCGCCATGACAGTGTCAACGGTACCATGGACCTTTAATGGTTAATCAGTTTATAAATTATTACTGTATCAATATTTTCGGTTTGGGTCAATGCCTTTCGATCACTGAATTTAGCCAGTGTGGTGAAACATGCCATATTAGACTACTATTGATTCCACTATCACTGATAGAGCACTGAGCCACCTCTATTTGGTCAATATAAACAAGCAAAGGGTTCGAGCATAGACTGTATATAAAAAGATGGACGGAGCCTCCGTGACGTCACCTGCAGGTTTCTGAAGAGCTGAATTCAAGCTCAGTGGGCGGTTCCTACCATCGCCATCTTGGCAGCATCATGTGGCAGCGTCGTCTCGCCCGGAAAATATAAATATGGGCAAAGACGCGGAGCTGAGAGGGGGGCTGTGAGCGTCATGGTGGATGATTGACATCGAGTGAACTCCAAGCTGCCTGTAGCTAAGATCTAACCGAGCTAACCCGGAGATAACATGAGATAACCAACTAACCGAGGTAAGCGGGCTAAAGCTAAGTCACGTTGTTACCCGGCTAAAAACTGTGGTTGTTCTACATTCTTACTTGAAGCGGGAGATTGGGTACCTGTCAATCAAAAGGACACGCCCCTAGAGATGCCGAATTTCAAGATTAAATTACTTTTAACGGGCGAATTAGAAAAAAAGTTGTCATGAAGGTAAACCTGACCTATTAAACCTAAAATGGATTTTTGAACCAGGCTGTAAACATGTTTATTTCTGCTGTGAAGTTGGTCTTTTTAACATGGGAGTCTATGGGGATTCGCTCTGTTTTGCAGCCCCGAGTGGATGAAGGAGGAACTGCAGTTTTATGCACTTCCACATAGGCTTCACTTTTTGCTGTCGAAAGGTTGCCGCTTCGGTTCGAGACAGAAGCCAAACAGACATCCTGAAACTCTGTGGCTGCCAAATGCTACGACCTTTTATTCTAGTTTCTAGATACACATTTAAATAGTGCCTAAAAGTCAAACCAGCTGGACTAACAGAGTTTTTGTTTAGTTTTTATATGTGGAGTGTGCACGTACTCCCCATGCCTGTGTGGGAAAATGCTTGTACGTCTATAATGTTTATACTTGTTTATACTTCCACTTACATTCTACAGGAAATTATGATCTCTCACAAAGGACAGTGTTAGAGAAGTTTGTTTTTCCCCTTCAACATTACCCCTCAGTAATCATTTTACCCTTAAGTTAAACACCAAAGTAAAAAACTGTAACGTACATAGTGAAAGTAGCGCAACATTTGCCAACGATGACAATAAAATGCTTCTCAGAGTCTGACGTACTCTACATGCTACATGCTAATATCTCTTTCCTCCATTGAGAAAACAAAGGATCAGACCAAATGATGAGAAAAAGTGGCCCAGCCAACCACCTACGAAGCCTTGTCCCTGTTTCTCAGCACCGTTTCTCCAGCCAGAGAGTAAAAACACATGATGCAAATCCCTTCTGTGGTCTGACTGAACCAGATGAGAAAATAGGAAGAGCTCAGTTGTATGACTGCGATGATGTTATCACAACAACGTTGCACCGAGGTAAGTCCAGCCAAGGAGGAAAAGCAGAAAAACACACAGAGTGTGTGATGTAGGATGAGGGGAGGGGGGTGTTTAGTCACTTAGTCCTTCATTTCCTGTTAAGGCACGCTAAAGAATTCAGTGATGTGCTGCAAATGTTTCACAAACAACTGTTGGCCATATTGGTGATCGCAACTGGCAACACTCCCCCCAGTTGGGCTGATTTTGGGTTCCCGACACTTAACAGATTGAGCTGTGTGCTCACCATCGAATGTGTTTGAACTGTCGTTGCAGTCATCTGCTGGGAGCTCTCTGCGTATACTGGGCACACACACATAGTGAAACAGTGAAGCAAACGGCAGGGAACCTGGCTACTTTGTGCAGCAAAACACAGTAAAAAGGCCTCACCTCTCCATCATTCGAATCCTTTCCTTGTATGGCTCAGATTTGGTCAACGTGCTTTTTGCTCAGAGCGTGAATGCATACCACATGCTAAATGTATGCACTGGCAATCGGACCGGGACAGCATAGCATGTTCCTACGCATGCATTAAGCTAGTCGGGGCTGGGACGCCAGCGCTGGCCCCGTGGGATCTAGAGGAAACAGGTCTTCAACTCGACCTCCAGATTATCAGTTTTTCTGTAACTAGAGACCCTGGAGAATATCACCAGCAACCTATAATGACAGACAACATGAATTCTGGAGTCAATGAGCCTAACAAATGTTAACAATGCAACCCCTCCAGCCGTCGCCCCCTTTTCAGCTCCCCAACCACTGGGACCATTGTAGCAATTAGTATAATGAATGTGGTTTTGCTGGTAGGTAATCACATACCCCCCCCCCATGCAGGGGCTTGGCTTTGAATGCTTTGGTTTCATTACAGTCCTACCCTAATGATAAAAAAATAAGCTCACTCACTCCCACTTGCTTTCCCTCTTTCTTTCTCCCCCTCGCAAAGCTCGCCTCCTAACTCCTACACCCTTCCTTTCCGCTCTGTTCAAATCTAAACAAAAGACACATCTGGTCTGTCTCTCAGCCCCCTTCTCTCCCCTCCAGTTTGCTTTCTCTTTAACTCCCTCCTTGTTTTCTACTCCCAACTGTTTCTACTGGTATCAGAGAAGCACTCTGTCGATGGGAAGAAGTCGGGTGAAGGGGCTTTGTTGGAAGGTCAACCACTCGACTTGGACCAGTTTGGCCAAAGCACGAGCTTTTTCTAGGATAAAAAGTGGAACAAGCCGATGACTAGGCCTGTTAGAGCTCTGCCACAAGCAGCAAAAGGGACATATTGATTATTTTCTCCAAAGATAACCCTCCCCTCTTCAGCTGTTGTGCCTAGTCAGCCCCCTTGGGGAGTCTCTAGTCGCCACCGAGCAGAGCAAGTGCAAATGTGCTGAATGCAATGAAAACCTCTGACTGGAGGCTGCTGCTAAACATGTATATGTTCATGCCTTTTTTTTGGGGGGGGGGTGTGCACGTGCACGACCCTGACTGCACTCAGACTGAGGGTTTGGTTATCAAACTGTCTATCTGTCCCTCTCCAGAGGGTCACAGTCTGCTTTCCTTTTTGCCCCCATGAGCTGTCAAACTGCAGCAGCTTCACATCTGGACCCAAGGTGCCATTGTCAAACAACTCTCCTCTCTTTGCCTTTTCTTTTTACCCCTTTTCTTAAACATCTCCTTCTTTTTCTCACTCTCTTCGCAGCTCCCCTTTCTCTCCCCTCCCTCCCTCCGTTTTATATAGAAAAACATTCCTGGTGTTCTGCTCGGCTCCAGTGAAACCTGGTGCTTATTTTCAGTGCCCTAAATTGATAGCAAATGTGAGGACGGATCTCTCCTCTACCTCCCCCTCCCCCTTTAGTTTCTCCCCCAACTCCCTCCTCTCTTTTTGGCATTAACTGTTAGGATACGTGGAACATTTTCAAGACCATTTTGAACCCTGGGGTTTTATGTTTTCGAAGGTGTTCTCCCTCATATTCAGCGGCATGTGTTTTTGTTGAATTTCTGGGGGAGAGAAAGTCTGCAGTCTGAAAGTCTTCTCGCGAGCACGACTGACTCATAGACTTTCTGTTTTTCAATAAGCCCCCCACTGCACCGTGGAAACCAAACCTGGTTAGGCTCAGCTGTCTTTACCCATAATTCAACAACCTCTGTGTGTTTGTTTTTTCATTGCCTGCACATTTGTGTGTATGTGTGTGTGTGTCCCTCCGTGGTTCACTTTCTCCGTCTCTGCAAATGAAACTCTAACTGTTCCCTTCATTTTGATGCAGCCAAGTGAGTTTCTGTTGGACCAAACTGCCCTCTATTGTTATGGATGTGCGACGGGGAGAGAAACGAAGCCTTGTGGATCGACCCTCTGTTGGTGAACCTCTTAACTTAGAGTCACGGTCCTCCTAAAGACTGCTTTTATTTCCAAATGTATGATCAAAAGTTCACCTACTCATCAGCCAACCGTGCCAATTTCCCCATGTTGATCTCTACATATAATGTCATCTGATGAAGCTGTTTCTCCCTCAAAGTAAAGTCAGGACTTGCTGCTGTCTACCTGGAGACCCGGCAGGCCTCGTGCTGTGGTCATTACACATGGAGGGGGAAATATTCCCATGACTCTTGAGCCCTCACGTCATCACAGCTGTCAGTCTTTCTATGCTGCCGGGTTATTCCAGCTGTCTATGTCAATAAAGGCTGAGAAAAAAATGATAAAGAAACGTGTAATGGTAGCCCACCTAGCCTGCAGAAGTTTGCTGAGAGCAGGAGATGACGCCCATACTGCAGCGGCCTTTGAAATAAACTTTTTGAGTGTGATTTTAGGATGTCTGTCAAGCATCAAGTAACGGCTTTCTCTCATCAACACACCCATTCTTTTTAGTGTTAAAATGACTCCAAACGGCGCGGACGGCAAAACATAGCAGCTCACTGCTTTCTATTACATGTAGAGACGGGGAAAATGCAGAGATGAAGTTCACAAGTGAGATTAAAGCAATAAAAAATATGAATTATATTACAATTATTATGATTATTAAGTTGGAAATGTTGGAGTTTTGAGAGAAACTAAATTTTCATGGTTAAGTAATTTCAAACTATATGTTTAGTAAGCTCAGTTTCTAAATGGAGAGCTGGTCATTATTTATATTCAAATAAGTAAATAAATAATAAATAAGTGATAAATAGATATAAATTCAGTGCCATTCGAATAAATGATGGAGTGATGAAAGCTAATGTTTGGGTTTAGCTGAAAAGTCGACGGCTGGGGAAGGTTCAACACAAACTAAAATGACCTGGAAATGTTGCAAATACCAAACAAAGTCAATAGGAATGAATTTAAATTCTTTTACTTTTAGAGTTTTTCTTTTTTTATTGAAAGGATATTACTCAAAGACTATCATATATACGTTTTCATGTTCAAGTTTCCTGAAAAGAACTTGGTATAGCTGAACAGGCCGTCAGTAACGACCAAATTTAGTTGTCATACAGCGGAAATGATGCTTTTTGTCAGGTCGAGTTACTAAAAGTAATGCACATAAACTAAAATCACCTGACTTAAGTTCCAGATTAGAAAAATGTTTTTATATATTTCTAACAACGTAGCAGATTGACAGCAGTCCTGGCTAACTTTTTTACATTGGCAACATTTGTGAACCTGAACCAAACACTTGAGCAACCAGATTTTTGCGGTTTGCCAGTTATAGTTCAGCAAATGACGAAAAACAAGACAAAAATGTGCCTTTTCCTTCTATTATTTGTTCTCATTATTATTTAATGCATTATTTGCAAAGGATGTAGTACATCACAATGTCCATTAGGGGTGGGAAAATCAAATAAAAATAATAAATCTGGATTTTTTTTTTTGCTTCACAATTTTAAAATTGATTTTTTTGTGAAAAAAAAAAAGATTCTTTTTTTAAATAAAATTAATCCACTATAAAACAAAATTGTCATTTTTATTGTTTTTATTGATCTTTTTATTTGTCTTCTTGGGCATTATAACAGCAGAATGATGATTTTAGCT
Organism: Telmatherina bonti; assembly: GCF_933228915.1. Classification (NCBI taxonomy): domain Eukaryota; kingdom Metazoa; phylum Chordata; class Actinopteri; order Atheriniformes; family Telmatherinidae; genus Telmatherina; species Telmatherina bonti. The sequence goes on from NC_136612.1 coordinate 11,806,664, forward strand.
ACTATAAAAAAAAAGTTTTGTACTTTTTTTTTGTTTTTAATCTACAAAAATCAGTAATATCGAAGAATTGTGAGAATCGCAACTTAAATTTAATTGGCACCAAAAAAAAAATTGGAATCGAATCAAATTGGGACAAAAGCATATCGTCACAGCCCACTTACTACTTTATTACAATTCATCATATCTACGTTATTTGACTTAATTCACACATAAATGAGATAAACGTTCTCATACCTACATGGACTTGTGGAAAAACAACTTTCTGTTGCTACACTTCTGCAGAAGTATTAGTGGGATGAAATGCAAATCATCACAGATATAACCCACTGTTATCTGATTACTAAAAGTAAATATATAGATGAATAAAAAAAAAAAAAAAAGCATACAGCCTTTGGTTGCACCTGGGCCTTGCAAAAAGACAGTGGTCGACTAGCTTGGTGGTTATTGAGCCTGGAGAGCCTGGCCTGCCTGTTTGCACTGGCCCACTTTCAGCATTCCACATGTCTTTGTGATTTTCAGCTCCCTGACCTCAGGAGACCCTCCTGCTACTGTAAGTCATACTCACACCAGGAGCACAGATGGATCAGGAGGGAATCTTATTGGTTCCGCGCTGTTTCAGAAATACATTGCATCGACAAATACGGGTCGAGCTGCACCTCCTTCTGCCACACCGACATGAGCGCTGAAGACTCCTGCAAATGTTCAGATCATTTGGATTTTTTTTGTTTCTTCATAATTTAAGGTATAACATGTTTGACATGAACCAATGAGTTACTGCATAGCATCTGGAAATATAGTACAATGTATAAGTGTAAGTCAGACTTAAATCCACAGTTTCATTCATCAGTGTCCACAAACTGTAGCTGAGTAGATGGAGATAGTTTAAGCATGCTGAAATATGGACCTGGTCTGAACTTGGCCTGTAGTTACCATGTGTGCTGTATCTCTGCTGTAATGCACTGTTAGTAAGACTAGTCATGAGGCTCACAACAAAAATGAAATTAGGAGTTCTAACAAGATTACAGGTGCTAATTACAGCCTCATGCTAACTGTCTGGTCAGGAAAATGGAAAGATTTCATCTCACTCCAACCACGCTGGCCATGTATAACACCCCTGTCCTTCCCCATGCACACGGTTCATTACCCAAACAAGCAGATTCTGTCACTGTATGTTGAACTTTCCGTGTCAGTGTCACCTTACTCTGCACATTTCTATTGCAAACATGACTTACGGGAGCAAAGGCTGCTTATTCCAACCAACGGTGGGTGTAATGAGCAAAGTTTTGAAGAAGGTGAAAGATACAAAGATAGGATTTAGCAAGTTGTGAAGAAAAAAAACCCTCAAGAAATGAGAAGTGGTGCCTGCACAAGATTACAGGGAGGTGTTGAGGTGATTAAGGTAAGGGAAGGCAGGGAAAAGTGTGTTAAAAGCCAAATTGAGGAACAAGTAGCGCCTTGGGGCTGATCTAAACAGGATTTACTTGTTGCTGTCCCGAGGTGACTCGCTTCACTCATTTAGCCAACACTGCTGCGGGGCCTATACTCCCAAAGACCTCATTAATTAAGGTGCAGACAGGCAAAACACTCTTGAGTGTGTATTGGCGGTGGATTGGGAGCGTACAGTGCATACACACAATTTTAATGTCTGTAAGAAAAATTTCCCCATTTCTGCTGAATTATCTGACAGAGTCACCTTAAATCAGCGTATCATAAACTCGTATAAACGCTAAGATGATTTCTTAAACAGTCACATATGTACGTGTTTCAGTTTTGCCCCAACAGAAAGGTCTTTGTAACGGGTTTCTATTCAATCAGTCCAGTTTATTCAACTTCAGTCAGTAGAAAAATGTGTTACAGAGAAAAGGACAACAAACGAATCCTAATGCTATAAATTGTCAAAGCAAAACAGAAGTGTGACGGGTGAAGGGGTGGGGCGGCGGCAAGATACGCAAACATCTTACAAGATGTCAAACTGGCCTCTGGGCAAACTAGCTGTTATGAATTTGTGCGTGATATACGTTGAACCCAATCATAAGCGGTCACCAACACCATTATTCAATAAGCCAAAAACAATAACTGTCAGCCACAATCAACGAAGCTGGGAACAAGAACTGGGCCGACTCCATCTCCCAATATATCCCCTCTGCAAATGGAGACCAAACTGTCTGCTCACCCCCTTCCTCACCAACAAAATATTCCTATCTCCGCCCTTTGCCCCAGGGATCTGTGTCAGGATGGTTTACACACTAAAAACAAACAGGCATCCCGTTGCAACAGCAAGAGAAATGGATGTGGGTTTGGACGAGTTGGGAGAAGGAGGGAGGAGGAGGAGGGATGAAGCGGAAAGAAGGAGGGATAGAGGCAGGAATTTAGCATGTTGGAGGGAGGGAAAATGAAAAGGGTGTGGGGGGGAGTGCTGTGGAGGGAAAGAGTGAAAGTTGTCATAAAACGACAATAATAGGAGGCCTCTGTGCCACCCAGTAACCACATCAAGGCTTCTCTAATGACAGGCTGTGCAGAACACATGTGTGCCGGGGAAAGGGAGTGTGTGCGCACAATCTGTCAGCGCTAAAAAATAGCTTACTTAACCAAGCGGTTTTATTCTCAACAAGAACACAATGCATGACGCATGATGCACGCCACAAAGTAACGGCGAGCACATGCAACAATTGATTAACTTTGTTTCCTAAAGCTTTTTAAAATTATGGACAATTAACAGTGAAGCCAGTTAGTGAATGGATTTTTGCACAAAGCACTGCAGATATTTTTCATTATTAGTACGAGTTTAGATGTTTACAATGACCACAGAAAATAGTACATGTTCTGTCAAACTGAAGGCTGAACACATCAGCATCTAATGGGAAAGTCATCTGATCATAAACAGGTCTGAAAATGGGAAAAAAAAAAAAAAAGAAAAAAAAAAAAAAAACAGACCATGCCATCATTTATGTAACAGAAACTGAGCCAAAACACGGAATCACTTCACCAGAGTCCACCTTTACTTTTCAGCAGGAGTAAAGAGGGTGAATAGCCAAATGCTTCTAATCAAATACACCTGATTAACTAATCATCAGCATATTGGAAAACTCTATTAGAGCCGAAGCTTTGGCAGCTTGCTGCTCTTATGCATTCAGGTGTGTGTTAGCAAAAATGCTAATATGCCAGGAATGTATTTAAAAAAGGAAGCATTTGTTGCTGCCCATCAGTCTGGGTGGGTTAGAAGGACATTTAAAACTTTTGAGTCCTTCATGCTACACAGAAAACTTTCATGCCAAACTTTATAGAAGTTGGCAGCCCAACATAATTGCTTTAACCCTTTAAAGCCCAACCTTATAACCACTGGGCAGAAAGGTCCAAGTTTTTCATTTTATTTCTGAAATCTTCATTTGGTCCTTTAACAATACCTATTCAATTCAATTCAATTCAACTTTATATTTATAACGCCACTTCACAACAATGTTGTTACAGGACACTTTACATACACGAATCAATATACACATCATTTCATCTAAAGAAAATGTAAAAAAAAAAAAAAATGTTTTGGTGTTTTCACAGTTTATTACAGTGTGATTGGTCAAAATTATTGTAGCAAAATGTTGCGCTTCAGGACCAGAAATGCCAGATGGAAATACGAGGAAAATGACTGGTTTTGTTTGGGCTGAATACCCATGTAGGTGCCTAATTAACCTGGTAAAGCAGCTGCTCTTTACACACAGCAGGGTGTAAGGTTCAATTCTGACATTTTCCTGACCCACTACTGCTGAACAATAAATCACGTTTTACAGTTTCCATTTAAATATAATGATAAATACTCTGATAAAATGTATAAAGAAATGTATAAAGACAAAGAAAAAACAGGTTTTAGCTGAGAAGAGGTCATTTTGGCCCAACATTAAGTTGGTCAGAACATTTTTGGCCCCAGGTAAAATATAGTAGCTGAACTCTGGTATACGAGCACTCAGATCTTAAGCACAGTGGTGGAAGGGTCATGATCTGGATTTGGTTTGATGCCACATCACCTGGACACCTCGCAATCATCGAGTGGATCATAAGCTCCTCTGCATGACAAAGTATTTTAGAGTCAAATGTGTGTCTGAAAGCGAAATGAAACAGTTATCCCAAACACAGAAGCAAATCTAATATTTGACAATTGCTAACATGTAAACGATAGCCCAAAGGAGACCAGTATGACAGTTCCAGTTAAAAAACTGAAGAGCATGCTTTTTTACTGCTTATAAATTCTACTTACAAACTAAGTGGAATTTATAAACAGTGTCCAAAATGACTTCCTATTAACCGTGCACCCACAGAGCTCTTACGGAGAAGCACCTGTAACATCTAATGCATTCACATGGCTCTGCTACAGATGCAACATTAATGAAGTTGTACATTTTCACTTTTTCTTAACACTTTTAAAGAGGTGATAATTTAATTTTCTGTTATTAATGACGTTGTACGGGCGGTGCTGACATACTGGACTGCATTGTAGTGTAATTCACTCAAGTTATTTAGTTAGAAATAGTTGCCCTGCTGATGTATGTTAATGGATGGGTCATTTAATTTAATGTATCAATGTTTTTTATTTTGCTGCTTTTTGAGTTAAATGTTGGCTGTTGCTAAAATATTTTCATGTGGTTGAGGATAGAGGACGTGTTTGCATGCAAGCCTCAGCAACCCTCAAACAGCTCGGTCTTTGAGCAGATGAACTCCACCAGACGTGTCCAATGCACCTGGCATGGAAATTCAGGGGAAGCACTTGTTCTATATAACCAGATGCATTTCACCACTATGTGCGATAAACACTGTGAGTAAGAAGTGGCAGTATACCAGAGCAAACTTGCAAATAAAAAGCCAGACGGTCGGCGGAGGAATGAGGGCCAGACTCGAATCCAGGAGAAAAAATTCTGTTCTTTTTCACAAACACCTTGCAGGAAAAAAAAACATAAAAATAAAAAAGACATTTCCACAAAAGAAGCTCTGGGGCTTGAGGCTATTTCAGTTAAAAGTTCCAGTCAGGTCAGATCTGCTGGGAGCACAAGTAAGATGGAAAGAGAGAAAGTGGAGCTTTATTTGGGTAACAACTCCCACAAATCAGAATGGGGCAAGAATGTGTGTTATTTAGCTCTGTTTGTTTTGCATTAGGATATGAAATATGTCGGGATTACTTTATCACACATCTGAAAGACCAATGAAAATGAGACGGGAGAGACTAGAAGCAGACTGAACAGCAGTTTTGGGGGTTTTTTTGTTGGGTTTTGGGTAACATATCAAATGTGCTTCGTTGAGACAACGACTTTGGGAAAGCACAAAGAAAAAAACATGTCAGTTAAATGTTGCAGCGCCAAAAAGACAGCCTCAATCTGCATCAATCAACAGTTACTGCAAACTATTTGACAGAAAGATGATGATATGCAGCCGTGGGGCTCAACCTTGTTTTGTTCACATGAACTTGACTTCATTAACATCACAATTTCTTTAGCCATAATGCTATCCATTAGTTTTAGCTAACTATTTCAGTTGGGTTTTTATTACCATTATCAGTGGTTACAACCCAGTTTCCTTGAAACTGGGATACCATAAAAAATGTATATAAAACCAAAGAAATGCAAGCGAATCTGATATTAAATAGCAACTAAATTTGATAAGAATAACACGTCTCAAACGTTTGTGATGGGGGCAACAAAACTGGAAAAGTTGTTATGAAAAGTAAACAGCTGGATGAAGACATTGCAATCAATTAAGTTAATTAGAAACAGTCCAGTAAAATGACTGGGAATAATAAAGAACACCTTACAGAAACAGAGTCTCTCAGAAATAAAGATTTATAGAAACTTGGCAAACTATAAAGAAAACTGCACGTAAACATTGGGAAAGAATCTCAGAATATATGTTCAACATAAAATTGCAAATTTAAAGTAAATATTATAATAATAATGATATGGAAAAAAAATACAGAAAATCAGGACGCATTTCTGTGCCCAAATGACACAGACACACACACACACACACACACACACACACACACACACACACACACACAAAAGTATTGGAGGCCTGTAATCTTGCAGCAGTCCGTTAAAAACAGGCATGATTCTGCCACGGACATCAAGGAACACTTCCAGAAATCACAGTTCTATGTTAAGACTAATCAAAACTTGATATTTGCTTTAGATTTAATGGACACTGCATCATCCAGATTGAAGAGGAAATGGCATATTCAGCTTGTTATCTGAACTTGGTTCTAAAATCTTCATCTCTGATGGTATTGGAGTTGTATTAGTCATTAGTGTGTAAAGCTAAGATCTGGAAAGACACTATCAACGCAGCACACAGATTTCAGAGCACCTGTTTGTGCAGAGTGGTAAAGTTCAGGTTGGTACAGTATGAAGTATTTGTGTGTTTCCATTATAACAAAAAGGGGGCCAATAGAACCAAACCTGACTATTTTAGTTGTAGGGTCATAGGAGAATGGTATGGTTCTATAAGGGCAGAGCTAGTGGTGTCACACAATACAGATCAACGGAAGAAACAAAACATCACTTCTCACAATGAAAGTAAGCATAAACACTCTGTGGTGGTTCAGCTGTTTCACCTCGGTGTTTACTTGACTTTGAATTAAAAAAAAACAAGATACCTGCAAAGAGTCTAGTCGGCTCTGAAACTACGAACACTCCTTCCTAGCATTTCATAGTTAGTTGTGTGTTGTATGTTGGTTGCGTTACAATATGATACTATGCTGTGTACTTGGACTAAACCCCGCCTAACTTGTGAGGGTCAAGCTTGCTCACCTGACCTTTCCTAACTCTACTGTACCATGCTGACTTAGCGAAAAAGAGGTCTTATATTCCCATCTCGGTGGTTTTTCTGAGAAGTCTTTGCATGTTTCTTTAAGACAAAGACAAACTGCATGTTACATCTGTTGCAGTAACAGTACTTTGTAGTGGAAGAGTCCAGATGTTGGACTGATCTGGCTGTAGTCTAGACCTTTCACAACTGGAAAACATTTGCTGTATGATTAAACATTTCAAAGTGACAATCATAAAAGTACAATATCTTTCTTGTTTGTTTACCGTATTGGTTTATTGTATTCAGCTTTAGTTTCCATTTTACACTGGGTTTTTTTTTTTTGGTGATGGAGTTGTATTATTTCAACCACATTATTTAAATAATTTAATATTTTGAGAAAAGAACATAAATGACTAAACTAACCCATTGTTGATTACTATACAGTTTTTTTTTTTTACTTAAATAAAAAATGTAATTACTATACAGGTAATCATCAAGTTCAACATGGCTGCCAGTTAGGTAGAGGAAAAATCCCACGTCTTCATGCAAAAACCTTGTGAAGGGAAGTTTTTATAAGTTTAGATTGTTTTCTGAATAACTATATATCATTTTTTTTTTTTTTATAACAAAAAATCTTTTTATTTGCAGGCTGTAAAGAGTCTTTAAATAATATGACTTTACGGATCATTTGATACAAAAGCATATTGGTATTTACACAAGTGCAATTAAAAAAGTGAGTGTTGATTATTAATATTTGTGAAATCAACCTATTAATTTACTTTTAACTAGAAAACTAACCAAACTGTATGGATGAAAGTTTTCATTATAGAAGACTTAAACAAAAGCAACAGGGATTTTTACTGTTCTTGCTAAAATTACCACAAAGCGCATTTAAGTAGACCAGGAGGAAATGTCAAGCTAGACTACATATTAAAGTTTGAAACATAAACTAAGATATTTCCCAAGAAAACCTAAATCTGTGCTGAAAAATGATGAGAATCACATATCAGTGTGTTACTGAGGCAACTTTGTTTTATTTGGCAGAAATAAAGAATCATCTTAAAAGCACTCGAGATGCTCATTTCACTTTGAGAGTCATTCACTGAAATATTCTAAAATACAACAGGCAGGACCCCTGAGCAAGATGGCAGATGGTTTATTGGAAGTCTTACTTTGCAAGATATCTTTAGTTTACTCATAACAACATGGTCCTTATCATAATGCTCTCCTTGTGAAGCTATTGTGATCAGGCAGTTTGCATCCATGCCAGAATTTTCCAGTCTATCTGAGCAGAGAAAAACTTCCAAGTATCACATGCAGGTCTTGGAGCAATCTTATTTGTGTTTATGTTTATAAGATGATGGAGGAAAATTACCCTGATAGCGTACGGTGTGAACGGTATCTCATTAAGGTCTGTTTCACGGCACGGCCCAGAAGGGAACGTAAACCCAGATGAAAGGAACAGAAATAACAATAAAATCCCAGACAGTGAGGGGAAAATAAGGGATCTGAGATGCTCTCAGGGCCAAAACCGCAGATAAAAATCTAAACCGCAGAATGAAGGCCAGATTGCTCTTCACTGTCAACTCCAGCGTGTTTTTTTTTTCCTGCTGGAAGGAAAGTTGGTGGGACACAGCGAATGGTAGAAAACCCCCCTTTTACCCACCCCATTCTCCACCCCCATCCACCCACACCCACTCCTTTAAGATTTATTGCTCTTAAATTGTTTGCCCTCTGCTTTTAATAGCCATCTCTAGATCATCAGCTCTTAAAATAAACACAGAGGCTTGGATGACTTTCTCTATCGCCACCCTGCCGAAGCGCTCGTAGGGCTCTCCTGCCTTTACGTTAGCTCTCTATGCGCGCTCTCGTGCGTGTTTGGGTTGCTGGAGGACAGCTTGACATTAAAGCTGAGCAACAGAAGAATGGAAACTCAAGTGGGGCTGAGAAGCAGGGTGGTCTGAACCTAATAATACACCAATCAAACGTTACCACACAAAGGGCAAATAACAGAGCAGATCGGCTCCGTTGCTACTGAGGCTGCTTGAGTGATAAAAAAGACATTAAATAACTGATTAATAGGCATAAGAGCAATAATCAGCACCTTGCAATCGTTTGCAGATTGCTTCCCTGCAGATGAGTTTTCAAGAGTGTGTCTTTTTTTTTTTTTTAACAGCTTTTCACTTCTGCGGTGACAGATCGCACCAAGTCAAAGACCAGCGAAGGGAGGGGGTCTGGTTTAACTCTGAGCCAGTTTCCAGCTGGGTCATACAGTGTTTGTATCTGTGCATGCTCTCTTCATGTGAACCAACATGGCCCACGGGCATCAGGTGTGAAAGGGGTTCAGGTGCTAGAGGAATCCAGAGAGGGCTCTCATGTGTTCTCCTGCAGACAGTGTTTGTTGTCACTCGGCCTGCTTCTAGGGCACACATGAGCATACGCACGAAATCACACACTGTTGGAGTACACACTTGAAAGCAGTCTTCATGCACTTCATCTCAGTGGCCGACAGAGCCACTGAGGATTGGTCTTTAAATATGAAAAAAGGAGCCAATCAATGGTCCCAGTGGTGGGAAACAGAGTGGGTTCAGGAAGTTATGCTTAATATGTCTGAATATGTCTTCTAGAGTTCAACCTTGTTTGAGTCTTAGTTGGGGGTTTCTCCAAAAGCATCCATTTTAGGTCAAATGGCGAATCTTCATTGACCACAAAAGTCACTTTATCACCTTGTTGTCCATGGCAACCTGTGCAGGTTGACCCTCACCACTGACAGCAGCAAGAATGAACAGGATGACTCATTGATTGGGTTATTATAACAGGATGAATGTATAGAGTACAGCTTCGGTTTGGTAATGTTTGGGTGTTTTTGCTGTGCTTTTTAATTTTAAGGTTACGGTTAGGAAGACATTCGGCTGTTTCGAGTCACAACTCAGTGGAATCGGTTGCTGGTCTTGAACCTTTCACCCACCTCACCCACATCTGAAACGTCACCAAATCTTGCGGACAAACTCTGACACTCAGTAAAACACTCAATAAAATCTATTCTAACCTATTATGTTGCTTGTACAAGTGATGTAGTGTATAAACCATCTCTTAGTCTAAAACAAGTTAATTGATTTTAGACCAGGCGTTGGATTTTTCCAAAGTTTTAGCATATATTTTTTAAAAAACCAATAAGAGAAACAACCATTGAGACGTCCAAGTCAAAGTCAGAGGATTGAACCAGCCTTGGCTTAATGCAAAAAAGAGGTGATAGCTTTGGAAACAAACTATTAATTAGCATGTCTCATTTAATCTCCTCTTAAATCCGTCAAATACATCGTTATGGTGTTTGTATGAGCAAAACAGAATTTAATGGCCTTGTATTGTGAGTGATATCTAGGTTGGTTTACCCTTTTTCTGACTCCCAACAGGATAAAGACTTGTGACTTCTACAACAAACGTAAGTCTGCGATTTTCTGTTAGTGTTTTTGTTTTCTGGGAACCACAAACAATCTTAAAATCCCACTGGGAGTCCAAACCCACAGAATGGCAATATCTGCACTGTAAAATGATTGAAGTGACAAATACACACTTTCTTGTGATGATTCCTGATTTCTTACTCAGCACATTTACATGTACAAGCGAGACGAGTCGCGTTTAAGAGTTCCACCTCGTCATTTAACTGGACAACCGTCCTAGTTTCTGCATGCAAATGGAGGGTAACCCAGATATTGGGTCTTTGTTCGGCACCACAACACTGCAAAACATTTAGTTACTTCTTTCTGTGTGAAAGATTACTGAGTATCAAACACTGTTTAAATAAATGCACCGGCCTTGTTTTTAAGTTACTAAATAGGTCCTTTTGTCAGACGATTTTAGGGTTATTAAAAAAAAAAAAAACAGGACGATGGAACCAGAAAAAATATATACACATAGATAGATATACATATAATATGTATATATAGCTCATTGGTCCATTTGCAAGTATCTGATCGTATGCATGCAAGGGTAATCCAGTGTTCATGCAGTTTTAAAACGACAGTTTTCACACTTTTTCATTTGGACTAACGTGTTTACGTTCATTTTTAAGAGTATTATTTCAATAATCTTGATTTTTTTTTTTTTAGTACATTTTCTCCTTTTCTTTTTTTGCAGTATCACATAAACACACTTGGTGTGCAGATATAGTTAACTCTGGACTCCATTATTTAAGTTACAGGCATTGAATGACCTCAAAAGTAAATAAACTGCTTAAGTGCGACAGCACATTCACTTGTATGTAAACGCATTTGCTTCCTCGTAAATATGTTAACGTGTCAAGCATGAAGCATTTCTGGATTTTAACATCCTGATTCATTTTGAGGTTCTTACTTTTACGTGTAGACTCTGAGTTTCTGATATCAAACTGCATGGGAGTTTTTATATCACCTGCTTTTGTAATTAAAGTCGATCTAAGCTGCCATCTCGGGAGGCGCTTGCTGCGTGTTTGAGGATAAAAAAGCCTCCTCTCCCCCCAGGACTGAAGTAAGCCTGACAAAATGTGTGAAGAACATCGAAGTTCTAAATTTACAGAGACGTTTTCTACGTCTCACTTGGTCCGTGTCCAATGACAAGTGTTTATAAATCCAGAAATAGATTATCAAAACGGGAAGAAAATCTAATATCCTCATGTTATTCCTGGGAATCTAAGCCTCGCTCTGACGCAGGATCTCGCCGGCTACCTTTGCTGTCCACGCCGTTGCTATGCTTACGCGGTCGTCGTCCCCCCCACCCCCTCGGATGTATAGATATCTGCTTATCCATTTGCATGAGTGCGGGGGATGCCCTCTATAGAGTGAAAGCGATCTGAGTGGATTCCTCTGGCAGAGCTCCGCGCTCTGGTTGCCCGCACAGTGGGCCGGAGCGTCACAGAAACAGCCCAGCACTGCATGGCCACTCGCCGTGCCAACCAGGCCAGTCGCTGACACTCCTTGGATATCACCCAGGAAAGGTGCACAGAGAGAGAGAGAGGAAAAACAAAAAACAGCTCTGTGGCCATGGCAACTCTATTCATCCGGCTTTCTGGACAGCTAGACGATGCAGAGATACAGTCGGGTCACATGGAGCCGACGGTGGTCAGTTTCATCACAACATTTCACACTTTTGAAAATGATCAAAAATACACATAAACAATCTAAATTGTCATTTTTCTTGAATCTGCACCATATTTTATTCCTCACTAGGGATTGGGGGGGGGGGGACAGCATTCCCTTCCTTTTAAGAAATATATGCATCCAAGCTGCCAATAAGAATTCAAATGAGTCTGAAATTATAGACGGGGGAGTTCAGCGCTGACAGTTGATGGGTATAATGAGCACGTTGCGATCGAGAATTAACCCTCTGAAATGGAGCTGGCCATCCGCACGAAAAGCAAACAGACGGGGAAAGTCAGTGAATGAAGAAAGGTGATCTGGTGGATTTTCTTGTTATTTATCCGATCGGGGAGCTCCGAGCTGGACTGGAGTCCTGCCCTGAAGAGTGTCTTCGTAGGAAGTATGAAGAAGAAGAGGGGGGGGAGCGCTGCATAAGAAAGATGGATGATTACATAGGAATGTTAAGGCTGAGATGAGTGAAGGAATGTTGGGAAAGAAATGAGGAAAAAAAAAAACTGCTTTTAGCATGTACTGAAGCTGTAAAAGCTGCTACGGCAGCAACAAAAACTGTGTTAAAATGATTATTATTGTGGAGTAACCTTAATCTGAGAGCAGTGAAGTGGTTGGAAGTGATGTAAAGGAGAAGGGGAAAAAAAGGGAAAGGAAACACAGCCTCCTTTATTCTCTCCACCAGCTTGTTCACAGTGTAAATCCCTCTTCATTTCTTTGTCCCCTGTCTGAGCGCCGCGTTCGCTGTTCAGTTGCTCAGAGACACGGCAAGTTTATTTATTTATCCCTTTCCCCGTTAATTAGAACATTTGCACCGACAAACGCGGAAGTGGTGGCATTAGCGCCTAGTTTACACCCGCCTTCCCCCGACTGTCGCCTCTCCGGATGCGGAAAAGAAACGTTTTTAAGTGATGCTAATTTAAAACCGACACCCAGGTGCACTCGTAGACAAACACAAAAAGAAAAAAGAAACATTTTGAAACACACTGCCAGTATTTCTAAACTGGATGACACCGTCTTATGTAAATACATCAATCGCTTAATTAGACGAGTCAGTCTGAAGAAATACTGAGAAGTGCCACAAAGATTGATTTGCTACAGAAATAAATGGAGCATAATGCTTAAATAAAGGGCGTGCGGCGTACAGTCAGGAGCCGTATTCCATACTGTGATCATCACAGAGAGCAGGACCCCCACGTCTGCAGACCCATATATTCACTCTGTTATTTCAGGGAACAAAAGAGAGGCTCTTCAGGCCATGGGTGGATCCATGAAAGGAAGAAAGGAGCTCTGCTCCTGGTCCTGGCTGAATGGGGGCCTTTCACACTTAGAGAGGCCTGTTTACTCTCCCTCAATAATGGCTCTAATTTTCTGATCATTATTGAGTAATTCCATCCACCCCCACACCCGGCGTTTCTCCCATCACTCCCAGCTCCATGTTGTCTCGAAAGGGGCCCCAGGTCTCCGTCCAGATGATGAACAAGACATATTCTTTGTTTACTCTAAATCCATCAACCGTTTCCTGCTCAGCTTCACAATAAAAATTTAAAAAAAAAAAAAAAAGGAATGAAATCAGTCTCTACTGCTTGTTCGCCTTTAACATGTTCACATGTGGAATGGTTCTGTGCTCTGATTGGAGAGGACCTTCACTTTATCCTCCATTTTGTTTTGGACACCATCACACAGCGGAGCAGAATTCGCTCTGCTAAAATAAAATAAAATAAAAAGAAAAGACAGCGATAGCCGTTTTATTCGACGTCTCTGCTAAAAAAGCAGCAGGTTGAAAAGGTTTTAGCAGAAAGCACCCGCAGGAGCGGCGGTACAGTACCGGGGGCGCGAAGGGACGGGAAGAGGGGGAAAAGCGTTGAGCGAAAACAAGGATATGGGGGGGAAAAATGTTAAAATGAGAGAATGAAAAGGATCAGAAGAGGAGAAGTTGGCAGAGAGTCTGTGTCGGTTTGAAAAGCTGGCACCTTCCAAACAGAGCTGCAGCTTTCGGGTGCCAAACGCTGCCAACCAGCCCCGCTAGCCTGAATGTGTGCCCTCCCTCCGTCTTTGTTTTCAGCATGGCATTTTGCATTATCTTCATTCTACGCTTTTCTTTTTACTTTATATCAGCACTCGGTATCGTCCCCGCAGCCGCGACTGGCATTTGCTCCCATTAGAAGGAGAAAATAAATAAAATGCAGCGAGGATTTTCATTGGTTTTCACATCATCAGGGTTCATATGCAGCGATGTTATTGTGTTTAAGAGGATTTTGTTCGCGTTCTAATTGCTTATTTTGAGTTTTAAATAAAGATTCAGCCATGAGACGTTTCAGTCCCGTATGGAAAGAGCTGTCGGGATTACAGGGCGAGTCGCCGTGCGCTCCGCTCCGTTGGACCGCGGGAAGAAGGCGCGAGGCGGACTGATCAGAATCTTTCTGATGGGAAATGGCCCAGAAATGACGCACCTCTCTCCCTCTCCTCTCCCTCTCGTCCTGCTCCCTGCCCCTCGGCTGCAGCGGCGCCCAAGCCAAAGCCGCCCCTCCTGCACGGGGGATACGTATGTTTTCTAGCGGACAGGCACATTTCAGACCTGGCGCCTGTACAGAGGAAGGAGAGGAGCGGTCACGCAAATTCACAGTGATATGAAACAGCGTTGGAGTTTAAAAATAATACGCAGAGGAAAAACAGAAGGGGGGGGGGGGGGGGGGGGGGGGTGCAAATTTTATGCTTTGCTATTCTGAGAAAGGAGGAAAAAAAAAAAGAACATGTTAAATTAAAAACAGCAATTCCTCCCTCAGGAATCTTTTTTTATTCTCACTTTTACTTTTCCTTCACATTTTATTAAACTTTTCTTTTTTGTTTCTTTTTTTTTTTTTTTTTGGTTGGAGCTCCTAAACAGACACAACAACATTTATTTATGAATCTTAATTACACAAATAATTAAAACTCAGCGTACAGTGAAATTAGGAAATAAGGCTGATCCATGTTGTCCACTTTCTGCTAGACAGAATTCTTCTATTTGCAAAGCTTTTTATTTCAAAATGAGACATAATTCAATCAGACACTCAGTCTTTTCTGCGTCTTCTTCACTATTATTCACTAAACTGGATAATTACAGCGAATACGAAGCAGCCTGGAATTTTACCAACTCCGTGGAGCTGCTCAGCTGTCGGATCAATGGAGCGCTGGAAAAGTTGCGTAAAAGGAGGTCAGAGGATCGGACCGAGCCCGAGCAGAACCCTCCGCGTCTTTTCATCATTCGGAGGCAAAACGGTTGAACTGGAATGATCTGTTTACCAGTCATTCCTTACACTCCACACACCCCACTCTGCTCTTTCTCCTTTCTCCTACAACATGCAGAAACACACACACACACACGGACAAACACGCAAGTGGCTAACTGGAAAAACTGGGCCAAGCCGTGGCAGTCGGAGCACGCCTCCGTGTCACCGCCGCTGGAGGCTCACCGTGGAGCTTAAACTTTATTGGGCGCTTTATTTCTAATCATAACAAAGCAGAAGAAGGTTTCCGCTGAACGTACGGCGAGAGGAGTTGTTCTTGTTTCCGCAGCAACACCAACAGGCCCCGTTCGCTCATCGGCCCCGGTAACGGAGCGCTGCCAGAACACCGGAGCACGACTCTGCTCTGCATCCAGAAACCTCTGCTGCGTGCAACACAAGCCGCCAAGAAAAAGAGGTTTTTTTTACTTTAAATCACTGGAACCAGTATGGCGACAGAACCAGAGTGTGTACGTCACATGCTGCTTCTGCACGTCTTAGAAACAAAACAATAAACACAAATAATTTACTCTCCTCTTCGTTATGTAACCAGACGTCTGATAAGCCAACCTCCTTCTGAAGCTCAGGATGTTGGCAGAAACAGGTAAGATGTGTGTGATGGATGAGTGTGACGTTAAAACTCTACCAGTCCGCTTCGTTTGTGTCCTTTAAAAAGAGCTTGCAGTGATCTGTAACGCACACGCTGGTGGGTAAACGAACCTCTCGCGGTCGCAGCACCGCCTGGCATGTGTGCAGCTTTGGCTTTGGGACCTGGCCCCGCCACCTCTCTGCTCCGTCTGTCTCCAGCACGGAGAACAAATATAGAGGCTGCGCGCTCAGAAACATCTTTTTATCATAACAGCGGCGGTAATGAGAGCCGTATGCGGCGGCGCGGCGCTCCAAACGTGACTAATGCTGGAGCTGCGCGCCGGCGTCAGGCCCACAACTGTGGAACTCTGACAAACATGACCTGAGACGGGGTTTGTAGGTGGAGGAGTTCCCGCGGCGCCCGGCTGGTGAGCCAGACCTCGCTTTCTACAGACGTGTGATCAAAGATGAGATCAGATCCACCCTCCCCCCCCTTCTCGTCTTCCCTCCTCCCAATCTCCTCGATCTCCTCCACATCCCTGAGCGATTCTTCTCATCATCGGATGCAGCGGAATCGGTGGAAGGAAAATGAAGCCGACTCTCATCAGTCTGCAGGAATCATATCATGCAGCGTGTGTGTGTAAAACCAGGTACTTGTCAGAAGTAAACGACGGGGTGTGTTTCGGTGGTGGGACCTCTGCTTTGCAGCTGCGGCGCAGCAGCTTTCGTGTGTCCCTGCTCCCGCTGCCCCGCCTGCAGGGGCCGAAGTCTATAATTGGACAAAAGCAGAGACACACGCTGTACAGAGGAGGTGAGGTGTGTGTGTGTGTGTGTGTGTGTGTTGGGAGGTTTATCTCCTGCTCTGTCAATCACACTGCTTGAAAGCAGAGCTGGCGACAGTGACACCACTGGGGACAAGAGGACTGAAACACAGCGGTGGGGACAGGCGGCGGTCCAATCATCAGGCCTGGCAACCGATAGCTTCCGAAAGACACAGACACCCTGGAATGGGGGGGGGGGGGGGGGGAGCTAAGAATAAAACTGTAACGCTGCCACCCGAAAGGTTAGAGTGGAGCCACCGTCTGCCTGTCCTCTAAACTCTGGTTAACCCCGGATGTCTCGTTTACAAAGATTTTTTTCATTCCTTTTAAAATTGCACACATTTCCTGTTTTCTGCGTTCTAGTTCTGCTCACAAGCTGCCGGAGAAAACCTGAACCCAATCCGAACAGGAAACCTTCTCCCGTCCAAACATTTGTTTTGTTTTTTGGACCAGCCGGTTTTGTGTCTGAAAACGATCAAAACTCAAACAGATCTTCAGAAAAGTGCCTCATTTGGGTTTAAAAAGACATAAAAATATGAGGAAGATGCGTCGACACTAAGTTAAGGAAGGAAAAGAAGGAAAGGCTTTGCTCCAAGGGGCAGCAGGCGGTGCTGGGAGCTAATCTGAGCCGCGGTTCGCCACGGCGCATTGTGGAACAGGAAGAGACGCTCACGAAGGCCTTGCAAACTCAAGCAGAGTTACACACAGCCTGGCATGGAGGGAGGGGGGGATATGTCACGGAGGAGCTCTGCACCGTCCTGCCAAGGAGGAGAATTAAGGCCTGGAAGTGTGTGCCAGTGAGAGAATGAAGGATAATCGCGCAAGGCTGAAGAAGAGGCTTTACACCTGACAGAGACGCTCCGTAAACCATCAGAGACGACGAAGATGCTGCAAAAATAGAGAAAAGATCCACTAATGTGTTTATCTGACCCTGAGAAAAACTAATGGACAACTTTTCAAGTAGCTCTCCGCTTTATTAATAACCCAGAAATGAAGGCGGGACTGTTCAGAAGGAGCAAAATAAAATATAACAATCTTCTCTTATCCTTTACCAGACATGAGTTTTATGTTTGTGATAATAAACCTGCCTGTTCCATCTGTTAAAGCCAAAAGGAACTGTTTATTTTACAATTAATATTTCATCGTCATCCCCTCCTTATTAAGACTAATCTCAACCAAATCTTCTAATAAAATTCATTCTATTTTTCTCTGATGGAAAAAGAAATAAAAGCAATGAAACATTTTTTTCCTGAAGGGTTAATTACATGTTTTTTTCCTTATATGTGCAAGTAAATTATACTTTACTGTGATATGATATTATAGATTTCACACTGAGATTTTAGCACAGTAGATTTACTTAAAAAAATTCATTTGCATTGATGAAATAAAGTCTCAATAAAAAGAAATTCTCTGTGCTGATCGATACAGGAACGTGTTGAATGAAATAAACTTTATTGATCCCCAAAGGGAAATTCAATATTTATTACATAATAATAACTTGAGAATGTTTTGTTTAGGAGTGAATTATTAGTTCTGATTTTAAAAAGTGGAAAAATGTGGAAAATCATTCAATAAAAATGTATAAAGTGATAAACGAACAGCGAACGGAGAGGTTAGGGTGTTTGAGTGTGCACTCTCGAGTGTGTGTGTGTGTGTGTGTGTGTGTGGAGCAGCGATAGGCTGAGGCGAGCGGCCGCTGCAGACAACCTGACTCTCCTCCTCGCCTCCTAAACTACCTGGGACCGGGCCAGCTGTCACTGCACTCTCCAGACCACCAGCCTCACACACACACACCAGCCTCACACACACACACACACACACAGGGATTACAGACGCATGACAAGCTGCTCCTCACACGCACGCGGGTGCACGGCGACGTGCACGCGCAGATAAACAGGTCTGCAGATGCTTTTGTTTACCGACGGCACAGCGAAACATGCACGTTCGGATTTAGGCAAATTTGCACACAAATGCTTGAACAAATGTAGCGACGCAAACACATCTCTTAGTAAACACAGGTTTTAAGCCTGACTGTCAAACTCCCAGAATCTCTCTAAACCTGAGAGATTCATCCATCAGAGACTTTCCCTGCAGGTTTCTGGGCAGACTGTCCCTTTAAAAGTCAGGACAGGGTCCTAGTCTCAGTCCTGACTGGGTTTATAAAGGCTTGGCACTGGGTCTGGGTCTCAGCTGTGACTCGAATGTAAAAGTGTGTGTGTGTGTGTGTGTGTGTGTGTCAGAGAGTAAACAAACAAATAAAAAACACCCCCCCACAAAGGCTCGATGCAATCTGTGGCTGCGTACCTGGCGTGTGGACGAAGTAGGCAAGGTAGAGATCCAGCTCCTTCACCGTCACCCCGATGTGGTGCGGCTGGACGCACAGACCGTGGTTGGAGCACTGGGGCGACTTGACCAGCCGTTCGCCGTCCGTGCTCTCCAGGGGGCTGCCCTTAAACAGGATGACCATGACCAGGTCCAGCCTCCACACCTTGTCGGCCTGGCGGAGGCAGTCGATGCGGCGGATCTTGCCCTTCTGGTCGGGGTTGGACAGCACGCAGCAAGGGGGCTTCTTCCCCGTGATGGTGAGCACAAAGTCCTCGCGGAACTCGGGCCGGATGTCCTTGCGGAGCTTGGCCAGCAGGCGCGAGGCCCACTTCTGCTTGATCTCTGGCTTCTCCCCCAGCAGCTCGTCCTTCACCGCGCGCTCCTCGTCCTTCGTCATCCTCTTTTCGTGCTTCTTGAAGTACTTGCGTTTGCGGGCCTGCAGGTTGAACCAGGTGTAGGAGAAGGCACGGACGTGGGGGAGGAGGGCCTCGATGAAGGGATGAAATTCATCCTGGATGAGAGAGAGAAAGACGCCTTTTCATTCTAGCAGCATGCAGCTTTGATCATTTTTAGTTTGAAACACATTTTTTAAATAAAAACTAATGAAAACTCTTAAAATACAAAGCAAATATAAGTCAAATGAACATGAAATGAAACATTATTGTCATGCATATTCTAACATGGAAAAGCATAAAAACATGCAGCCATAAAAAAGGGGAAAATTTCAGCAATGTGAAGGAATCTTTAAAAAAAAACAAACAAAAAAAAAAACATAAAAAATAATGTAAAGTAAATAAAATGCATGCATCCAAAAGTGGCTAAAAAAGCCAAGTTGTAGTTTCAGTTCCCCTGCTGCAAAAAGACAAGTTATTCTGCTGAACCATAATACCTTCACTACATATCTCTGGGCAACAAAGCCCAGATCTCGCCACAGCGCTCCTGTGCCAGGGTTGCCACACATCGGTCGCTCGCCACCGCCAAGCTTAGCCGCCACTAGACCACTGCTGAAATGTGCTGCTAGAAGATCAGCCATACCATTTCCCTATCTCAGCTACCATGCAAGGGGAGCTCCAACCAGACTCACATTTCCACAACAAACTGAAAGCAGACACAAATCACCACAGAAAACCACACTGCTAAGAGGAAGACAGACGGCCTGGTAGTTACCATTTTGCACTCTCATCATAAATTTGGCACAGTGTTTAAAGTGGAAAAAAAATCTCCTGCACCAGTTTTTTTTTTTTTTTTCTTTCCTCCCGCGCTCCCCAATGTAAAGCGAGTGCTGGTTTGGCAGGGTGTGGAGAATTAGCAGACGAAAAAAAAAAAAAGAGAGAAAGAAAAAACTTGGATTAGGGGGGTGGGGTGTAAAAAAAATTAATTAGCAGAACACGCTGCTAAGGAAAAAAAAAAAACAAAACAGTGGGCCAAAGTTTAAAACCAAAACAAGAGAATCCCACCAAGAAGAAAAAGTAAAAAAAGAAAAAAAAAAAAAAAGAAGAAATTGTAGAGCAGAAAAAAATAAAAAAAATCTGACAAATACCATAAAAATTATTGCATTATTTAAAAAAATAAATCAATCATAGTAGCATTAAATGCATTTAAAATAAACGTCCTTTTTGTTCCAGAAAAAATGTCAAAATTCAATCTTGGAAGAAAAAACCGAAAGAAGAAAAAAAAAAAAAAAAAAAAAAAGGAAAAAAATCCTTGGCAAAGTGTTACTGGTAGTGGTGTCTGTTCTGATCCCTGGGCCCGGCACAAGACTCACACACACACACACACACACACTTGCAAACACACAGATGGGGGGGGCAGGGAGAGCAGAGCACAGAATAAGGGGGGGAAAAAAAAACAGAGCGCCGAATCAATGTTGGACGAGCGCATGCGACCGCTGGCAAAGCTGAGTGCTGCTTCTTTTTTCCCCTTTTCTCTCCAACTCTCTCTCTTTCTCTTTCTGTTTCTCGTTGGCCCTCTCGTCCTCTCCGCGTTCTTTCCCTAACCATTGCTTGAGCCTCTGCCAGTGCGAGGAGGGCCCGCCTATTTGGCAACAAGATGCCTGTCGCCCAGCCAATGCGTTCGCTTCAAGAGCAGAAAAAGGGAGGGTAAAAGAGAAAGAGGAGAGGGTTAGGAGGGGAGGGAGAGGGAGGAGGAGGAGGTGGTGGAGCAGGTGGGGGTGTGAGAGAGCGCGCAGCCTTGTCCGACGCTGCACAATTTGCCAAATCGACAAGCTCCACCCTGACACGGAGGCAAAGTTCAGGAGAGCAAGTCTTCTCCTGCACCCATCAGCCTGCCTCCATCTTTACTGTGGTCGCCGCCGCCGCTTCGTCTCCTCAAACCCCGCACCAACTCCCCCGCCCGTCCGCCCTCCTCTGCCTCTCTCTCTCTCTCTCTGCTTGCATAATGCCACCTTGGCAGAGGATGGCAAAGAGAGGACACACAGCTTCAGAGTCCCTCCAGACCCCACCACCGGCAGCTGCTCGTGGGTTTACCACAGCAAACAAAGAGGCAGGAGCGAACCCGGGCAGCCACGCTCCGCTCTCTGCACACACACACGACCGAATGACGGGATGATTTAGAAGGCACAAACACTGACATGGATTTAAAATCAGGGGATGGGGGAGGTAGGAGGACACAAGCGACAGAATTTGCCTCAGCTGTTTCGAACAGCGCAGCAAGCAGGAGATAAATGATCAGCAAGAGTGTGAGAGTGTCTCTCAGAAATCCCAAATTTGCTCGCTGCTTCCTCTCGGGAGGCAACGGCGCCGACTGCCATGTTGCCTGGTTGTGAAGCGTGTCACTCAGGGCTGCACCTGCTCTGCAGGCAGATACACGCTGAAGGCACGAGGACTGAAAAAGCACAGAGCAGAGGCTTAAAAAACTGTCTGGAGAGAGGACGAGTCGTCCAAATCCACGGCCATGAATCCTTCAGATCATCACACAGTCAGCAATTACACAAGCACTGCAAGAAAATATCTGTTCATTAATGATAAATATACAGCTAATTATATCTAATATCAACATTTCAGACTGCTTTTAGGCACATATTCCTACGTTTCACAGCATTAAACAAAAAGAAACGGTGAATAAAATGGAAATTATTTGTCATTTTTAAATATCCATGTACAAAAAATACATTTTCAAACATTAAAACCCTCCTGTAATAAAAAGAGGAACTGCACGTACAAAACTAGAGGCGTGCAAACTGTCAAACAAACACACACACACACACACACAATGCCACCATTCTGTCAGCGATAAACATCACGGCCTCCTCCCAGCACTGCACTTCCAGCAGCTTAATGAAACTCTGCCTCTCACCCATCATCTGCTAACATGGAGAAGGACAGCTCATCTCCACCTCCAGCCTCTTTGTGTGCCACTGACCGATGCCAAAGTTTGATGTATGGTCAGATAACACCATAAAGGAAAGCTGGGAGAATTCACAAATGTCCTTGTGGCGTGTGTGTGTGTGTGTGTGTGTGTGTGTGTGTGTGTGTGTGTGTGTGAAGGGGGGGTATATTTGTGTTTGCCTGCACCTGCAGAAACTTGCTGTAGCAGGAGCAGATAACTGGCACTTGAATGTGATTTCCTGCGCCTGTGCTATTCAAAATGAATTAAAGCTCGCTAGGTGACCCTGCCAAAATGCAAATAAACCACCATTCAAATGTCAGCAGAATTTGACTACAAGGAGGTTTAAGTCATTTTCCTTAGCTATGCTATTCGCCTTCCATAGGCTGACGGGGGGGGGGGGGGGGGGGGGTGACATATTTATTCCCCAGAAATAACTATTCTTTATAACTGCCAGATCTGGAGGGAGGAGAAACGAGCATCTAAACAAGCGGATTTGCGTGTCTGCACTATCTGCTGCAGCACACCGGGCCTGCGTCGCGCAATTCTCACGTTTCTCTGCTTAAACATGACATATATGCTTGTTTGGGTTGTGCAGCCGGCATGCAGCCATCACGAAACACGGCTGTAGGATAATCTCCTTACCTGGAAATTAAATTAAGGTCAAATGTGCTTGGCCTTTAGCTTTGATGCGGGGTAATTATCAATTAGCAGTTTGAGGTGTTTCCAGAGTGAGACTTCGTTTCAAGGCTGCGCGAGACGTAAAGATGGATGTTGGTTTTATTAAGAAAAGAGAGGAAAAGCTGCATTACGTGACATTTTAAGGGTCACGGTCAAAGCCTGGGGGGGAAATATGGAAGAAAAACACAAATAACCCCATATCTTCACAATTAAAGTCGTGTTTGTAAGGCTGCTTACTTAAACACCGTCCAGGCCCCCGTTATTAAACCAATAAAACTATACATCAATTAAAAATGCGCCATCACTATTAGTTATTCTTGTCTTCTCAAAGAAGTAAACGTGGAAAAAAATTATAACTATTTTACAATATATGGCGCGTTTTTATATCGATTTTAAAACACGAAATCAATTAATATGCATAAAAACACCAAAAACAGTTTTTAAATTGTGACGAGTTAAGCTAATGAAGTAACGTCCTAATTGACCTTTATCTAGTTATTTATTTCAATAAGCTTTGTGCTCTTTTTATTTTTTATTAAAATATATTTAATTTTATTTAAAGTGGAAAACACATTTAGTCGACTCTAAATCTAAATTTATCATAGAAGTAGAAAAAAAAAGGCGTATTTGCGTTTATTGTGGGATCTTTCTAAGCCCTAAACCGTCTCCACATCGCAGACATGAGCTTTATTTCTAAATATTTATATCGTAAAAGCCACAACTGAATTTTTTTTTTTTTTTAAATGACGAGGAAAAAACGTCCATGAAAAGACAAAATGCATGATTTTGAGTTAAGTATTTTGCAATTCTCCGCACGTCTGGCCGAGACTGAGAGGAGTTGGCTGCCAACTTCAGATTAACTCTTTCATAGAGGAGAGAAAAGGCTCTTTACTGTGGAAAAAACAGCCTGAGTTTGAGTCATTAGTGCGCCTTTGCATTTTCAGCCACATGTGAATAAACAATAGCAAGCCCATCCTTTCAAATAATATTTTTTGTTTAATATTAATATTTTAGACAAAACGCATTAAAAATGTTCACTGTGATGCTGCTGCTAAATGTAGAGCAACATTTTGTTTAATCTATTTTTATGAAAAGGGTTAAAACAATACTGGCAAATAAGTGTTGACCAAAAAAAAACTATATATGATCATATATGCATGTAATAAAAATATAAATAACAAATTTTTTTAAATAATCAGCTGGAGGGATTTTTTCCTCCTCATAACAGAATAAATAAATTAAAATGAGTAAAAGAGTTTAGATGAGAAATGTGTGTATATGAATTAGAAGTATGATTTGAAAGGTGACGTAAAGCAACCTTGGTGGCTTGCCAAGAAATCACTGAGGTAGTGAGATTTGCACCAAAGTCCAAATCCTTAAGCCAACCAATCAAAACTCTGGCACACAAAACTGCTCTTTTCTTTCCACGTTCTTCTTTTCTTTCTTTTTGTTTATTATAATAAAACTTTTACCATGTTTCATCAGCGTCATCTCAACCCTTTTTAATGAGCAGAAAATGAGCACGATATTGCATCACTTTCCTTCATGAAATTACCAACAAACTCAGAAAAAATACTAGTAAAAAAAAACTTTTTGCCTCTTTTTGACCCTTCACCAGGCGCCACTGTCCTGTGGCACCCGACCTCCATGTGGTTACGCTGCATCTCATAAGGCCAATTAAGCCAATGGTCTGCATAACCCGAGGGCCTCACAGCTGCTGGGCCCTTCATTAGTGCAGCTCTGTGCTGGTGGGGCTCGTCTGCGTCCTCTCCTGCCCAGCTGAGTGTCCCTGACCCCGCGCGGAGAGCCCTGACACCGGCTTCCCTTCACCTCGCTGCAGACCGCTGACAGTGAGCCAGGATTTGAGGAAACGGGGTTTGAGGTATAACAGACAGAGACCTGTGTGACCGAGGCTGAAACTGTGGGATCTTTAAAAAAAAGGACTGCATCTGGATTCTTCAAGTTTTAGCATCTTTTATTGGTCTCATTCGGTTTCCCTTCTGTGTGTAAATTTGTAGTAAAGTGTGGAACTTTATGAGAGCGCAGACATCTCCCTCAGTACCATCCAAGACAAACCAAACTGTGATGTCTTTAGCTTGCAAGGGTTTTCTACTGGAGCCAAGACACATTTCCATCAGCATTATCTCCCACTTTTAACACTCCTGTTAATCATCAGAAGCAGACAAGGAGGTGGGACGCACAGGATTAAATGTTAAAAAGCAAGAAGAATAAGCGGGGGGGGGGATGTCACCTCAGAAAACCACACGGCCTCTTCGTTATTGTGTCAAGCTGGTGATGCATAAAGATCCACAGAGCTCAGCGCTCTGCGTTGCTCGCACTTATCCGAGTTTACAAACCGACCACGTTACTATGTGTGAAAAATCTGCAAGCAATTTGTGGTGGCTGCGTGCTAACGTGCCCGGGGAGGGCTGTGAGGGGGGTGCTGATGAAGAGGCACGCACGGCACATTCCAGTCCCACAACGCTGCAAAAATGGTCTGGGCCCTTTCGGACCTCCAGAGCTCCTACTTTGTCTTCAAATCAGCCATAAATTTTACCTCACAATAGGAAATGTGTTAATCTTGCACTTGCATTCAAACCACACCAGACAAAATAGGGTTAAAAGTGCAAGAAAGGGATGAAATAAAAACCACTTAATCTGTGAGAGCTGTAAAACGAAGGGGACGGAGATGGTGCGGGCGGCTGCAGGCCGTTTTGTTCTGGTGATTTTCTTCAGAGATTTCATAAAACATTTGTTCATGCTTGAGTTGAGATAACATGTAGAGACAAGCAGATCCTCTCGGTGGGGATATCGATGAGAGCGCTGTGAGGACAAAGGGAACACATGGGCCTATATTCTACCTGAACCTAAGGTTGTTTAAGGTGGCAACGGAGTTACCTGTGAACGGAAAATCAGGTTAAATGATTTTTCTTTTTTGCACATTACAACCACTGGCCTTGAAAAGAAATGCTTCCTGCTGCTGTGCAGAAAGAAAGAAAAAAAGGAACCGCCCTGCGTCTCACCAAGGCGCGTTTGACTGATCGGCCATGCTGCGACAGGCCAACTCAGCACCACAACAGCCATGACTGAGTGTTTTCTCACTGTGCCAGTCAACAGACCACTGCTGCTCACGCTGCTGCCAGCACAGACAGAGATAATAGTCATACCATCACCCCGACGTTATGCATCTTAAATAACTATTTAAACCTGTACATCAAAAGAAAACAAAAAAAGTCTAAACAAGAAGCTTGCCAAAGTGGCTGGTTGCAGAGACAAACTTACAAACCACAGCCAGCTTTTAGCAGCATTTGGCTGGTGACGGGTGCTAATTTTCTACTCTGGTAAAAACCGGCTCTGTAGTCGGTAAACACGATGCGGCTGGCCTGCAACAAAGAAACGCATTTAACGAATCCATTCTCTTTGATCCCACGTTGCCGCGCTGCTAGGTGATATATTTTTGATGAACTTGTCAGAAACACTTCATTAAGTTAGATATCACGTCAGGTGAACGGCACAGTTTGTAAACCTTCCCTCTCCGGTGTGTCACATTATCTCTTTTATCTACAGTCAGGCTGAGATTTATCTGAGATTCATCAATATCCCCAAAAGCAAAAGGATGTTTCCTCACAGCTCTTTGAATTTGTAATCAGAATTTCAACACGGCCTAAAATTAAGAGTCTTCAGTTTCATGTGTTAACTTGCCGTTCAGCATTGCTGCTCTTTTCAAAGACATGAATATGAAACGCCTCAGTCAGCCTTTCACTCACTGCTGGGAGAATAATGTGAACCAAAACAACACAAGCAGGTGTGTGTCGTCCGTCTGAAGCCGTAAACACCCGCACCGTTGCTCCTAACTTGTTGTTACACAATTAGTTTTCCACTTTGTTGTTTGCGATGTTTGGAAGAACGCTCCTGTAAAGGATGGTTACAGAGTCACACAGCTGTGTGTTCGACCTCCTGACGCCAGGTGCGTGGCGTTTGGGTTGGAGCGCAGGTGCTCTTCAAAGCATTTGGCTGATGTCAGGTTATGATCCATGTGATCGAAAAGCGTCACAAAGTTTCTAACCTGAACTTCAGTCCTTCTGATTCTCATTAGTGCTGAAAAAACTGGGTTTTCTGTTTGTGATTTTAATCAAAGCTCCCCTAAAAGCTTCGTTTTTTTTCCCCCCTCTCATAAGTAGCTTCAGAAAATAATAAACAGCTTTCTGTCTCCATCAATCTGAAACACATTTTGACAACGACAAAATCCAGTCAACATTTAGTGCAAAAACTCTCCAGCTTGCATCATCTGCTTAATGGAAAGGACAAGTTACGACATTTCTAGTGCCAAATCTCTGCTACTGAGGAATATTAACAAAAAGGGACACTTTATGTAGGTTACATATATAAATTCTTATATTTATTCATATTCTAACAAAGAAAAAACAGCAAAATTCCAACTTTAACTTAAATATCCAAGTAGATGTACAAATATACTACATCAGTCATAAAACTTCTAATGAATGGCATCTCCTTAAATACAATTACTGTGTTCTAATGTCGCTGAATCTGGTTCCTAAATAACAAATCTTCATTAAAAACACCTGATAGTTTGTATTTGTGAATCATTGCACAGCAATTTAACGCATAAAATATATAACTTAAAATATTAAAAACCCAATTTCTGGAATTTAATATGTGATGACATAAAGTCATGAATAGTTGGTTTTGTAACTAAAGAAAGAAAAGCTTCCAAAAATGTTTAATTAAGTACAGGCTAATTAAACATCCATAATAATTCATATTAGAAGGGGATAAAAGGCAGAACAATTAAATTTTCTGAGCTGTTGCAGACAGGAAAACACAGCTTTAAGACTAAGTTGTAGAAACATTTCTTCTATGAAAAAATGTCATGAAAAGTCCAATTTTAGAATATGAGCTTTATTTGTCCCTTTAACAAAATGCAATAAAAACAAAACATTTAAAAAATTGTTTGGGGATGTTTTTTATTTATTACCATGCAAGATGTCAAATTTATTGGTGTAACCTGCTTTTCCTGGCATCTATTAGAGGGAGAAGACAAGGATCAGACTGCAACAAGCAGGATTTGTAGCAACGTTTTTACCATAAAATGATGCAAAAGTGAATGTATGTAATACGTGACGTTGGGCTTTATAGGGTTAAAGCTGGAAAAACCCTCTCATTTCACACATTATGCAAGCAAAGACTGTTGTTTTCTGAACTCTTTATTGAAATTATAGAAGCTTTGCAGAGGAAATTATCTCAAACAAAGCTAAATTTAACGCAGTTTCAAGTATTTATTGCTTTTTTGTTGCCTATATATGGTCATATGATGGAGCCGTGAGGCGTTCAGATCAGTTATTAGCTGTTTTAACAGCATTAGTTTTGTTTCTAATATCTGCTTGCACATCAGTGCTTCAGTATTGATTAATTAATTTTGTAATATAAAGACAATATAGTGGAAGTTTACATGTTTTTAAGAAGAAAGATGGGTTTTTTTCTAATACATGGATTTCAAGGAAGTTGAATTTTAATGTATGACTAGTTTCATTGGTGAAACTTAATGTCTTGAACCCATTTTACTACTGGTTTCATTATTCCAGTTATGGAAAAATTACTCATAATTCAGTTTAATGTGGCACTCCACTTTGTTGGAATAGTGTTTGGTTGTTTTGCATGAGGTTGTGATGGCAGCAATTAGTTAACTGTTATTGCTTTATTACACGACACTTGTTGTAGCCTTTAAAGAGTAAAAATCTAATTTTCATATTGCTCATGATAATGTTAACTAATATTAAAAACAACTTTTTGATTACTTGAGAATTTGGGTGCGTGGAGTTTGCAGACGTCGCACTCTTACAGCTCATGACTGCAGCATGTGGAGAACACCAAGACTCTATACGCATTACTTATGGACTAAAGGACAAAAATAACATGTCCACATGAATAACTGTCCCTTTCACTGGGAGCGTTGCTGGAGCCACATGAGGGGGAGCAGCAGTGGTGTGGCTGTGAGAAACACAATGTAAGAGACACACAGATGAATACAGCCAGCCAGCCGCTGGCTGCCTCTCAGCAGTTGTTTTCTGGCCTGTATTTGTCTGTAAAAATTACACCATATTATGGCGTGAAGTCAAATCGTCAACGTCGTTAACCTTAGCGGGAGGCTGGCGGCCGCGGGGCGGCTCGAGACTCGGCTAAAACATACGGGTCAGAAACTTTCCCAGCCTGATGGGCTGATTGCATTCAGCCTAAACTCTGAGGCATATGTGTGGAGACAATCACAGAACAGCCAGAGACAGAAAAACTCCGTCCTCGGTGAAAGGCTCCAGAGAAACCCGCTGCTAAAGCAGCGTTGAACGCTTAGCAATCAGACAAATAAAGGGCCAATCTAGCACACAATCAAACTAGAGATTTAGGCTGCTCTCCTGCCAACAGCTAGGGACCTCCTCTTTCTGAACAAGGGATGCACTATTGACTACACCTCCCCCTTCTCGCTCTGTCTCTCTCTCCAGTCTTCCCTCTATGCCAGTCTGAAAGGCGTGATGCCAACCTTTTCCACCATTGGGCATGCTGCCCTGCCCTTTATGCAAATGCTTCGCCGCCATCCGTAATTCACAACCCCCACTGGCTCACCACTCCACGTCTGCTCACCCACCCATTATGTTCGTCTATATGTTCCCCCGCACCTTTACGTTTAAATTCACCAAGAAACTGAGCTCCAGTCGTAGTGGGGAGTAATTATACGCTGAGAGTCTCAATGCCTGCATGTAAGGATCTTCAGTGAAAGGAAAGGGTGATATCACAGCCTGTGGGGCTTTACCTACGATGGTTTTGCCTTCAGTGGGCAAAAAGCACCAAACCAGAGGCGAATTTCTCCACCAGAGGTGTGTTTTTATGTGTCTGTACCTACCCTGATAAAGATGGGCCTCTCCAAACATAAAGACAAAACAAGGAAGGAAGATGAGTGAATAAAAGAATAAAAGAATGAGGAAATATTTCCTGACATTGGTGCTTTGATTGAAACTAAACCTTTGCAGAAACAGACCCATAAATCCTGCATTCATTCAGACAAAAGAGCACCAGTGACATCTAAAGTGAGGATGCAGAGAAAACACACAATGCTCCAGATCAATGAGGGGTTAATCAAGCCAGTGCAAGCAAACACAATAAAAAGTTAATGATTTGATTTTAGAGAGCTCAATCATGGCTCCCATCAACGAGGCACTTTGATAAGTTGGCACAGGGGCTTCATAAACAGGATAGATCAGCTGTTAATGGAGAAAACTGCAAAAAAACCCAGAAGATTCAATCATGACAGCCGCCAACTGAGAGGGACTGAGACAGGACGGACAAACAAAGATCTATGAACTATAAATAAAGGATATAAAGAATTACAGGGTCGGTGATGGGGTTAATAAAGCAGGCCAGATGCTGAAGGATGAGCCAAGCTAATGCTGTTAAAGCGCAGCTTCCTATTCTGCCGTAGGGTGACGGATTTTAGCCCACACACAACACAAAGACAGCAATGACCTCTCCTTATAGACTGCAGGACCAGAAACACACTCACACGTATATACGCACAGGTAAACACACACTCTGTGTCCTAAGAAAACCAGGACATGTAGCTTCTTAAGCTTGTTATTTTAAGTAAGGATGCAAAACCGTCCAAAATGTAGCCATCCAGCAAAAAGGAAGTAGATATTTAGGCAGAACGCTTTATGGACCCTCCTGCTAGAAAAGTCTTGATATCAGGAGTGATAAATGAATTTTTACTTCCTCAATATAAACAAATAAAGACGTCTAAGCCTCAACGGTCTAAACCAACAAAGCAGCACCAACAATCTCCAAATATAAACTTCGGAGCCGTATTTCCCGAGCCGCCACACAATGGCTGCTCTAATCTTCCCGAGAGAGGAGAGACAAACAAACAAAGCTAAACAGGTTGCTTGTGGGAGAATTACAATTTCAACACCCCTTCCTCTTTTTGGTGAATGCCACCGCGCACACATCCCTTTCCCCACTCGCTCTAAGCAGACTTCCTTGTCTCGATGTTGCTGTAATAAAAGTTTTCAATAGCTACACCGTGCCTGTGACGGCGGGCAGCGGCGCTGAAGGAAAGGCCAAACAAAGGCTAGACATGGAGCCTGACGGCATCACGCTGCTGCTTAAAGTCACTTCCTATAAACTCTGACAGCACCAATGAATGCGGCGGCAGCAGCGGTAAGTTTGTTTCTGTGTTCAGTCTCCTGGCATGATGTAAAGGCAAGGCAAGTTTGTTTGTACAACACCTTTTATGTACAATTTAAAGTGCTTTAAATAAAACAGAAAAGACAACAAAAAGTAGAAATAAAATCTAAATTGACTTAAAATAATTCAATGCAAGATCAATTAAAAGTTACTGTGCAGTTGTCATACATAGACGCATAGAAAAAATTATATTTTTAACCTCGATTTAAATACATTTGGTGAGAGTTTAAGCTCCACTGACTCCATTAGTCTGGACTCTGGTCTGGACTCTGGTCTGGACTTTGATCTGGACTTTGATCTGGACTCTGGTCTGGACTCTGGTCTGGACTTTGATCTGGACTCTGGTCTGGACTCTGGTCTGGACTTTGATCTGGACTCTGGTCTGGACTCTGGTCTGGACTCTGGTCTGGACTCTGGTCTGGACTTTGATCTGGACTCTGGTCTGGACTCTGGTCTGGACTTTGATCTGGACTCTGGTCTGGACTCTGGTCTGGACTCTGGTCTGGACTTTGATCTGGACTTTGGTCTGGACTCTGGTCTGGACTCTGGTCTGGACTCTGGTCTGGACTTTGATCTGGACTCTGGTCTGGACTCTGGTCTGGACTTTGATCTGGACTCTGATCTGGACTCTGGTCTGGACTCTGGTCTGGACTTTGATCTGGACTCTGATCTGGACTCTGGTCTGGACTCTGGTCTGGACTTTGATCTGGACTCTGGTCTGGACTCTGGTCTGGACTTTGATCTGGACTTTGATCTGGACTCTGGTCTGGACTCTGGTCTGGACTTTGATCTGGACTCTGGTCTGGACTCTGGTCTGGACTCTGGTCTGGACTTTGATCTGGACTCTGATCTGGACTCTGGTCTGGACTCTGGTCTGGACTTTGATCTGGACTCTGGTCTGGACTCTGGTCTGGACTCTGGTCTGGACTTTGATCTGGACTCTGGTCTGGACTCTGGTCTGGACTCTGGTCTGGACTTTGATCTGGACTCTGGTCTGGACTCTGGTCTGGACTTTGATCTTGACTCTGATCTGGACTCTGGTCTGGACTCTGGTCTGGACTTTGATCTGGACTCTGATCTGGACTCTGGTCTGGACTTTGATCTGGACTCTGATCTGGACTCTGGTCTGGACTCTGGTCTGGACTTTGATCTGGACTCTGGTCTGGACTTTGATCTGGACTCTGGTCTGGACTCTGGTCTGGACTCTGGTCTGGACTTTGATCTGGACTTTGATCTGGACTCTGGTCTGGACTCTGGTCTGGACTCTGGTCTGGACTTTGATCTGGACTTTGATCTGGACTCTGGTCTGGACTTTGATCTGGACTCTGGTCTGGACTCTGATCTGGACTCTGGTCTGGACTCTGGTCTGGACTTTGATCTGGACTCTGGTCTGGACTCTGGTCTGGACTCTGGTCTGGACTTTGATCTGGACTCTGGTCTGGACTCTGGTCTGGACTCTGGTCTGGACTTTGATCTGGACTTTGATCTGGACTTTGATCTGGACTCTGGTCTGGACTCTGGTCTGGACTCTGGTCTGGACTTTGATCTGGACTTTGATCTGGACTCTGATCTGGACTCTGATCTGGACTTTGATCTGGACTCTGGTCTGGACTCTGGTCTGGACTCTGGTCTGGACTTTGATCTGGACTCTGGTCTGGACTCTGGTCTGGACTCTGGTCTGGACTCTGGTCTGGACTTTGATCTGGACTCTGGTCTGGACTCTGGTCTGGACTCTGGTCTGGACTTTGATCTGGACTCTGGTCTGGACTCTGGTCTGGACTTTGATCTGGACTTTGATCTGGACTTTGATCTGGACTCTGGTCTGGACTCTGGTCTGGACTCTGGTCTGGACTTTGATCTGGACTTTGATCTGGACTCTGATCTGGACTCTGATCTGGACTTTGATCTGGACTCTGGTCTGGACTCTGGTCTGGACTCTGGTCTGGACTTTGATCTGGACTCTGATCTGGACTCTGGTCTGGACTCTGGTCTGGACTCTGGTCTGGACTCTGGTCTGGACTTTGATCTGGACTCTGGTCTGGACTCTGGTCTGGACTCTGGTCTGGACTTTGATCTGGACTCTGGTCTGGACTCTGGTCTGGACTCTGGTCTGGACTTTGATCTGGACTCTGGTCTGGACTCTGGTCTGGACTCTGGTCTGGACTCTGGTCTGGACTTTGATCTGGACTCTGGTCTGGACTCTGGTCTGGACTCTGGTCTGGACTCTGGTCTGGACTTTGATCTGGACTCTGGTCTGGACTCTGGTCTGGACTCTGGTCTGGACTTTGATCTGGACTCTGGTCTGGACTCTGGTCTGGACTCTGGTCTGGACTTTGATCTGGACTCTGGTCTGGACTCTGGTCTGGACTCTGGTCTGGACTCTGGTCTGGACTCTGGTCTGGACTAGCCAACCTGAATCTTTGGAACTAAAAGCGCTGCTTAAAAGATTTATTTTTTAAGTTCTGTGTAAAAATATATTTAAGAAGGAGCAGCTATAAATACTGATTGTACATTGATGTGTATCAATAGAGCATCAATCCAAGCTCAATTTTTTTAAAACTATAAATTCAGACTGTACTACAATGGTCAATAAGTACACATACTGGGTTTGACAGCAGGTTTATACCATATCCAACTTTAATGTCTAGCAATAGAAATTTATTCTTTCAGTAAACAGTCCTTTTTTTTTTATTTAAAAAAAAAACAAAAAACTTTTAAGTTTAGTATAAAAGAATCACCGTGCTGTACATCCTCAGGATGGTGGAGTGAATCAAGAAAGGACTCGATGCGAACCATTTGATTTAAAGATTTTTCTCTTATAAAAACGTTGTCATAAACAATGATGTGTATAGTATAATATATTTGTTTTAACTGGATTATAACTGGACTGTAATGAATCGGACTGAACTGGACTGCAGCTTTAAAAGAACCTTGAAGGAACTATGCTGTGGTGCTGAAGAAACTGCCTGAAATGAATTGAATTGAATTGAATTGAATTGAATTGAATTGAATTGAATTGAATTGAATTGAATTGAATTGAATTGAGCTGCACGGTGGCGCAGGGCTTAGCACCGTGCCCTCGAACAAAAAGGTCAGTGGTTTAGACCTTGGCTGGGGTTCAATAGGTCCGAACACTGGTCTTTGTGTGTGAAGTTTGCATGTTCTGCCCGTCTGTGTGCGTGGGTTCTCTCTTCCTCCCGCTGTGTAATAACTCCACATTCATGTTAGATTAATTGATCGCTCCAAATTCTTCCTAGGAGTGAGTGTAAGTGGTTGTTTGTCTCTCTTTGTTGACCTTGCGATGGACTGGTGACCAGTCCAGGGTGTACCTGCCTCCCGCCTGCTACTTACTGAGATAAGCTCCAGCTTCCCCATGAATAAGCAGCAAAGAAAATGGATGAATTTAAATTAAATTCAATAAAAAATACTGTGTTAAACCTCAAGATAAATTTTAAATTGCATTGAATTTCAGTTGAAATTTAATTGAATTGGAAGTTTAAAAAAAATCCCTTTGTGCTGCTTTTTAAATGTATGAAAAAGTCTTTATAAATAAATTTTAATTGATTTGATTTAATGTAAAGTCAACTGAATTGAAGTGACTTCAGATATAAAATTAGATTTTGGTGTTTATTTGCTTTTGAGGTGCTTTGATATTTTGGGAGTAATTGTGTTAAATCCACTTCTGATTTCACCTCATATTAATTGCTGGGACCTGAATCAAATTGAACAAAAATCACATTGTGGTAGAATTTACAATACTGGCTTAAATGGATAATTATCCATTCAATTGATATTACTGTTTTGTGATCAAGCTTATGATTTACACCCCTGTAAAGGTAAAGTGATGGGAACCAGAGTAAACAAAATGATAAACGTTAACACTTCCATTGTCCTTATTCAGGTAACAGCTCTGCTAAATTTACTTCTGAACCATTTATTAAATCCATGCTTTTCATAATTGATGTACATAAATTAATTGTTCGGTTTCTCACCAGATTGTGTCATAATAACAATGGTAAACTGAAAAACAGCAATCTCAGAATGGATTTTAATCACTGCGCTGTCAGAGCTACTGAGATACGTGAAATTTGCATTCCTGATGCGCTTTAAATTTGTACGCTTGAAACATGCTGACAGTGAACTGTCAGAAATATGATGTTAAACAACTATTATATGTTTAAAATACAGGGAGGCGGGGTGGACGACTGGGTGAAACTGTATCAACTTCAACACCAATTAAAAAGTTTCTATGGTTTTTTTGCATTTGATTAGCGTCATGTACACTAACATGTTTTACGAATCATTAAGAATATGGTTACACCTGAATGCTTAAATATACAATAAATAGCACAAAAGCCCACATGTGTTGTGCTTCTTTTACCTGCGGATTTGTCTGCGTGTATGTGTGCATCAGTGGACTGTTTATAATCCTCCGCTCACAGCAGCGTATCACCATAACATGACCTTCAGAAGCAATTAAGTCCTCCGTATCCGCAACTTTACAACAACTATAAAATGTTACAGCGGCAAGAAAAACACATATAAAGAGACATATCAGGATATATAAGGGCGCAATTAGCTCCTAACAGGCCAAGCCCAAATGCAGAGTAAAATAAAAAGAGTGTGTGTGTATGTGTGTGTGTGTGTATCGGCGTGTCTGTGCATGTGCGGTGGATGGAGGGAGGGAAATGAATGAGGCCTTTTCTTACAGCAGGACCCAGATCAGAGCTCCTAACTATGGGATTTGGTGCTGTTGCCTTTCTCCCCCTGGAGGGAGTAATTAGGTTAGGGAGGACAACTGCCGCATTGTTTTAACAGAGGAGGGATTGTGCAGGCCAAAGTCCCACCAGCAACATGCTTCCCTCACAACAAAAAATGCCAAATGGATTCTGCGGCCTCCACGCACATATACACAGACGCACTTTTTTTTTTTTTCTCTCTTAGAGGTGGGGGTCTTCTTTTAGTTTTTTTTATTTTCCACTTTCTTTCGGTACAGCAGAGGCCTTTAAGCACTGTGTGTAAATGTCAAATACAGTCCAGCAGTGTCAAATAACCTCTCCAGTTGTGGGATTTCAGCTCTTTTTGGGACTCTTTAGAGGAACCGTGTACACCCTCTCCTGTATCCAGAGGCTTGGCAGCATGCACTGTTTCTAACTAGTATAATATGGTTATGATGCATTTGCATTCCTTCCAGTCCCCGAGGAAATACAATATGCCTATATCGTCTGTTTTAATCATGGTCTGATTCCAAGGAAAGAAAAAAAAAGTGGGGAATACAAACAGCCAGAGCTATAAAGAGGCTTTCTCAAATATACTTCAACTTCGCTTAAACACATCCACTGCTGACTGATAGAGAGTAAATCAAACAAATCAAGCTGGTAGAAAAAATAAAAAGGACACGGAACGCTCTCCAGCCTACTGTATTTACAATACCCTGCAGCCTCCCCTTCCCTCCCGCTCATTTCCCTCTCTTTCCCCTTCTCTTCTCTCTCCGGGCTGCATTTCTTTGTATAATCTTTCTCATGTGAAGGAGGAAAAACGACTGTTTCTCTCCTCTTCACAGTTCTCAAGACTTTCAGCTCTTTCGCGTATTAAAATAAAGCAGCATCGCGTGCACCTCTGCACGCCCACACTGTCCCTATTCACCTTCACCATAAATCTCCCAAGCCGAGCTCCAATATACAGTCAGTTTGTGGTCCTCACATGACTCCTAACTTGGGCTCGGGAAAACTTGTATTCAGTGTGCAGACGGAGAGCAGGGTAAAAAAAAAAAAAGAAATAAATGTGTGTGAATTTATATAAGACAATTCAGACAAGTCCACACTGTTTTTCCCATTGCCACAGGTAACACAGATGATGGCTTTCTACTTCAGATGATGACCGTAATGAAGCCGGTTTCAAATTTCACTCCTTTTGACACATCAGACAGCTGTCTGCTGATCATGTGACATCAGAAATAGGAGAGAGACTACGTATACATGTCCATAATAAGAAAGAGATTAGTCAAACGCCCCATTGAGGAAAGTTTATAACGTATCAGGAGTGTTCGAAGAACAGAGATTGTCTCACTCCATGAGCTCACGGAGTTGAGCTGAATCTGGCCCATCTGTGTTTTATATTGAGGCAGCGACATGAAATCCTCATGCTGTGCTGAATTTTCCAGTCAAATATACAACTTTCCATGTAACACACACTAATACTGAAGCCATTTCTCTGAGCTTAAACAGAGCAGAAAGTTTATATCTGAATTCCCTCGCAGTTGAGCGACGCCGCAGTCGTAGCTGGGATAGCAGTCGCTGTAGCTGGCCGGGCCAGAAGGAGAACCACAGAGTTGTCTTAGCGTCTAACCCTGAGCCCCCGCTTGGCCTCTGTCTCTGTTAACTCTACTCCACTCTGATCTTTCTCTCTTTTTTTCCTTTCATTTTATTTTCTATTAGATTCTACTGTATCTGCTCCACTCTGTCAAGGAGGTCTCAAACAGCCCCAGGCCCACAGCACCGTCCAGTAAACACAAGCTACAAGAAGCACAAAGTGTGCACTCATACCAAACACATACACAGACACTTCCACACAAACAGAGTCAGTTAATAACACAGAAACTCCCGCCCTCCAGCCCTGCTTGCTCACAGCTGCCAGGACTCCTCCAAGTTCATCTGAGGTAAAGATATGTTATATTATGCAACCAAGTATAGATTTTCCACCCTTGGTCCTGTGCCAACTTCCTGCTCCAAAGAGCAAGTTCTAGCACTTTGTTCCCTCAGGTGACAGCTATTCCTTGCCGGACAGGGTGGCAGAAGTAGATACACATACATAAACAGACGGGGGATTGTAACAGGTAGATATGCAAGCAGGAAAAGCCAGAAAAGAAATTTTTTAAAAAGCTAAAAGGAAAAGACTTTAAGTTTTTATGAATAAAGGAGGATAATGCTTTCTGTGATTCACTGTCTGTATCTAAATATCTTCCTTCCTCACTTCTACTCTGTCTTTTTCCCGGCTCTTGAAATCAGGTCACAACTGTTTTCATTACTGTTTGACTTGCGGGTTCGTGAGCCTCCAAGCGTCAACGTTCCTCCACCCACCCCCAAGACAGGAAGAGCTTTTCCCTCCAACATTAACCCAATAAATGCCTATCGAGTCCAATCAAAGCCTTCAAGCCATTTTCATGGTGAGAAACAAGCAAGTTAGCTTTGAATAGTGACTGTCAGAAGGACTGAACAGAAGAGCAAAATATTTTCTGTGTTGTTTTCTATATTGATCAATCTCAATATAGTGTGTTAAAACTGACAGGGTTAGGGTACTTTGATTGATGATTATTGCAGCCATATTATTGATGAAATTGACCCTTTTCTGTAAAATACCACAATTAAAATCAGTTCGGTTTCAGTCTCACCCCTGCTTTCATGGCTCTCTTTGGCTAAACTGATTCTCTCCAACGTTTAAACTCAGTTTCCTTCCTCAGGTCATTTTTCTTGGGTTTTCTTGGTGTTAAGCGATCAACTTAAGAGACGTATTGCCACCATCTGGCTCTGTAAACGGATCAGCTGGAAATGCTTCATGCTTATCGCTAAGACTGACATTTAAATTTAATCGTGATCTCATTTTGAGATTTGTTTTATCACCGAGCTCTTGCTTTAGGTTTTAGTCAGACATAATCACCGCTGGGCTCATAATCTTACCCATTAAACAACCGAACTGAATTACAATCCTGCTCGGTCACTGGATCAACAACCTCAGGACTTGACTATTTTGCCTCTGTGGCATGAGGTAATGTACCATGATGATGAAAGAAAGCCTCAAGAAATGTTCCAATCAACAACTAAATCAATTCCTCTTTATCCCTCAAATGAAACCAAAGAAGAAGAAGAAAAAAAACAGCTAAATGCTTTGACATCATTGACAAGAATTACTGTGAGACATCATCCAACTCTGCCACCACCATTTCCTTAATAACTTTGGGTTAAAGAATTCTTTGTCCATTCTGTAAAAAAAAAATAATTATTGTAATTTCCTCCCCAGGCTTTAGCAGGTGAGCGGAAATGCATCATTTGCATCTTTTCATAATAAAAAAGGATGGATGGATGGATAGAAGGAACACATGAGCACCACAGATTAACAGCTGAGTGTTTGTTTTGCTGGCTTTCTGTAATAGTAATTTCCAGCCAGAGGTACTTGTGCCTCGGGGTACGTTTTCAGTTGCCAGGAGGTACGTGGAAAGAATGCAGAGTAGCTCAACTAATTTGAAAAAATAGACATTTGATTAAAATCCTCATATTGAGTCAGCTATAACACCTGAACACTAAGGCCTTGTTCACATCGTCAGACCATGTCCTGTTTTTGGCCCTGTGAGATTGGACAACAGATTGATTCTTTCAAAGTATAGATGGCAAACCAAAATATGTAATCCAATTTTTCCAAATAAGATTCAAAGTACATTTGGAGGTTTCTAGTTATTCTAATTATATTTCTTGGAGGCCATTTGGTTTTTTAATTGACATTTCAAAGTGTCCTTTGCACTTACTTATAAAACTACTGTTAAGAAACAATGACAAGGGCGTATGTTTCACCAACACCTATTTTGTTACAACAGCAACTCATTAAGATTGATATCTGAAGTTAAGCACAGTAAATCAATATATCATTGGTATGTAATTTATGCAATGTCATTTGGTAGAGTAGATCCTCCAGTAACTATAATTCACCTTATTAAAAATTAAAGGAAGTAAACCTGTTTGAACCATCTGTGTCACTTGGTTTGGCTATGTAATGCCAAAATTAAGCATATGTTATGCAAATTAATGTTAAAATTTTGATCAATGATGAACAGTTATGAAAGGATTATTACAACTATTTGTGTAGAATCATTAATAGTTGTTATTGTTCTAATAAAATATAATTGAAAAACATTTCCATAGCTTTTTCTTAGAAGCTATATTGAAGGATAAATAACATAATCTACCTTCTGAGGTTGACTGGAATTATTAAGCTAACAAAGGACAGAAATAAAAAACTAACAAGCTTTTTTTTTTTTTGTTATGGCTAACAGCTAAAAGTTGTACATTAACAGACTAACTTCAGTAAATGCTAAAGTTTGGGTGGATTTAGTCGTGGTTGCAACGTTAAAATAAATACCTTAAACTATCAGTAAAATACTTTATGTGATCAAATAGTTGACACATTAGCCCACATGTGAATATTGAAAAAAAACAGCTGTAAGAACAACTACTGCTATGGCTAAAGTAGCGACCAAAGCATTAGCTAATTAGCAAGACACTTTTTCTGACACCTATTCAATGAGAGCGCAGAATACCTCATGTTTTGGTGTTTTTATGTGTCAGGTAGTTGTAAACCTTCTCTCTCTCTCTCTCTTTCTTTTAATTAAACTATTCTTTTATACTTTTCAAGAGCTACTTACTCAACTACCGCTAGCAACCTTAGCTGAAATGGCAGCTACTTCCCAGCTAGCAAATGATTAAAGCTGTTAGCTAAAAATTTTAGGCAAACAATTAACTTAAAGTAACATTAAGCAAAACAAATATTTTAAATGTGCTTAAAACAGGAACCATGATGGTATTATAAACATTTTGCAATAATTATCTTTATCTGTGTCATCAGTAATGTGAAATAACATTTGTTTGTCTCATGAACATGCTAATTCGATAAATCATACCAAGGAGAGAGAAAACAGAAGAAACTGA
The DNA here is from genome assembly GCF_933228915.1 of Telmatherina bonti. Lineage (NCBI taxonomy): Eukaryota > Metazoa > Chordata > Actinopteri > Atheriniformes > Telmatherinidae > Telmatherina > Telmatherina bonti. The sequence continues at coordinate 11,847,544 of NC_136612.1, forward strand.
GAACTGAAAACCACTTTCCTTTATCACATTCAGAACACACATGGTTTCCTGCTCCAAGGCACTCATAATGAGTAGGGTTTTTTCCTTTTTCTTAAAAGAATGCACACCTGTGTCTCATGTGATTAAATATGTGCAGGTGTGCAATGCATGAAACACCACAAACCATAGCTTGTATACATGGTTAAGAGTGAGATAAAACATGCCTTATTTCAAGTGTGGAAATTGATTGTTTCAAAATGAGCAGAGCAAATGCAGCGATAGCTGACGTCTTCATGAAATGGTAATGAGTATGTGTACATGTTTGCAGAAGTACCTTTGTCTGCCAGGTTTTCATTTCTTTTTTTTTATTTTTATCTATATTGTTTTTGGAAACTGCATCAATGTTTGTGACAGTGATATGAAAGTCTGCCCGTGAATGTCTGTGAGTACAAGCTGCAGTCAAACATATGGAGAGCCAACAGTGCTCAGATTTCATCCAGATTAATCTAGAAGCTTTTTTAATGACGGGGTCTACTGTATATATTTAGCCAGTGCAATGAGATGTAGGTCAGACAGAGAGGCAGGACAGGCCAAACAACATGCCCAGATTGCCCACACTGGTGACCTTGAGCGGGTCATTGACGATCTGCAACAGCAGCTCTATCTATTCCTGTTGACCCACTGATACACGGACTTGAGTGCTTTGTTTTGCTGGGTCATAAGCTCGAGCCTGCAGGTTCCAGAAGAAAGCTGGAAACTCGATATCACATTGCTTTGTCATTTATAAAAATGTTACTTGGTGATTAAAAAGGAAAAGCGGAGAATGAATTACAGTGTGTTTGGTCCGTGTGTGTTGATACTGGCAGACATTCAAATTTACTCCAAGTGAGAACAAAGCACACATAGAAAATTTTCTCAGTCTGTCTTCTAACCAATAAACCTCACTAAAAACCGACATTTCTTTTTACAATCTGCAACATGACTTCATTGTCTTTGTACAGTGAAAGTTTTGGCAACTGAAAGCAGCTTTAAATGAATAATTAATGTACGGCTCTTAAATTTAATTGCAAATTAAAATGAACATGCGGTGGACAACACCATTTAAATAGATGAAAGCGTCTAGACCACCTGTAGTCAAACCTCTACTTTTCTTATAGTCGCTTGTATATTCTGCATTTACTCTATAGAATTATGTTAGCGCTATTAGCATTTACAAGCTGAATCTAAATTTATATGATTATGTCATATTACAGATGTTTTGTGAGCAATCAGCTTCAAATACAGTATAATTGATAGTTTTATCAAAAAAAACACAGCCCCATTCCAAAAATGATGGGATACAGTGTAAAATGTAAATTAAAAACAAAATCCAGGGATTTGCAAATCTTATAAAAACATATTTTATTCTCATTAGAAAATAAACAATTTATAAGACATTTTATCTTTCATCTGAAAAATTTTTGCTCAATTTGAAATTATTGGCAACAACACACCTCAAAATGGTTGAAAATGGGCAACAAAAGGCTAAAACTGGCACAAATTAAAAACAACTGGAGGAGTATTTGATAATTGATTAGTTTAAAGGCGAACAGGTCAGTAACATAGGTATAAATGGAGCATTTTAGACAGGAAGATACTCTATGATGGACGTAACTGAGACAAACTAGGTATTAAAATTGTGATAATAATTTCAGAAAAATATTCCTCAATGCCTAAAGACTGTAGAAACTCCACCATCTACATTGTAAAATATCAACTAAAGATTCAGAAAACCAGGAGGAATACGAAAGTTACAAGTAGATGCTTGTGTTCTTCGGGCCCTGAGGAGATATTTCTTTAGCAGCAGGCATGATTTTCTAGTAGAAGAAACTGCATGGACCCAGGAAGTCTCCTCCACTTCCAACTTTGTAGAGATTTTTTATTGCCATCACACTCAAAATGAGCGAATATTTTCCCTAACATGTTAAAATGTCTTAATTTTACATCTGATGTGTTGTTTATGTTCTATTGACGATCAAAAATGTGTTTATGAGATTTGCAAATCACTGTTATGTGGCTGAAAAACAGAGTATCTTTTGTCAAACGGCTCTTTCAGGTATACTTCAATAAGGCCAGCGTAACTACAACTATCTAAAATGCCCGTTTCTTCATGTTTATTTGTTCAATAACCAATAATTCATCATTACGCTGCAAACTGCCATTTCCTTTTGGGATTAATAGAGATATCTGATTGCATCCGATAAAGGGAGTGTGAATTTGTGCCGGCCTTGTGATGCCTCAGTGTAAACCCAAGACGCCACACCCTTCTCATAAACACGCGTTTCTGTCTTTTAACACACGAACGCGTCATGTGCGCCACTGCAACCTTTTCAACGACCCTGACAGATCAGTAGTCATGGCGTTACAAACATCCAAATAGTCTTATTTAAATTCATGACTCAAAACTGAAGGAAAGAACATGCTGTGCTGACACTCACAAATGACTCTTAAACATTGAGCGAAATGTACGTTCATGGTTAATTCTGGTGGAAGCACACTTTGTTTAGATGGTTTCTAAATACACACGCCCTCCTTCCTCTATCTTACCCACGCCTGGTCCCATTCTCCCGTCTCATATTGTACACTAAGTATTCCGTGTTCCTGTATATTCTAGCTTCAATTATGTAATTTAGCATCAATGTGTGTGTGTGTCTTCAGTAGCCATGGCAACAGCACAACATATCACCGACCGCAGAACCACACTGGGGCCACGGGCACTGCCAGGGTTGTGCCAAAGACTAATCCATGCCAGAGGTGACATGAGCAAAAGAAGAGCGAGGCGGGTGGAGACAAGATGGCACACACATGCAAAACTCAACTCATTCAGACTTGTGTGCACACAGACACACCGGCATATTCCTCTCCCCTTTCTCCTCTCGCTCCTCGCCTTCCTTTTTAAACACAAGCGCACACACTGGATATCCTCCCATTCTTCTTGGCTGGAGCCTCCCATGGCAATAGCAGTAGGAATCCATTCTCCACGGATGCTGGGACAGCTGTGCTGATACTGAATGAGACACAGTTGGTTCTGCCTCTCTCTCTGCATGCAGCTCCAGATAAAAACTACATGCTACTTAATTCAAATCTATATTGCCTGCTGCCAAGATGTGCCCAGCTCATCTCATCTTTGTCTCCGCCACCAAACACAGCCCCCGAATCTCTTCACAGCAAAGAAAAAAACAAAAACATAAATATAGAAAAATTGCCGTAAATGTGCTCCTGCTGACGCATGGTGGCCTCCAGTCACCAGCTGACAGCAAACACAGAAAAAATTTAAGACTGACAAAGAAATGAATCACAGAAACCTTCATAAGCCTTTCAGTTTCACGCTTGCAAGTACAGCGTGTACTTAGAATGCAAATAACCCACAACATGCTTCTGCTTTTGAAGCTGCAGAGGCAACATGCAAAGCTGGCTGAAGCTGCGGGGGATACATCGTTTGCTTCGGCTGGTGGGCACAAACACACAAAATGCCACCTTCAGAGAGGTAAACAGGGGTTTAAATCACAGGTTTGATCATAATATAATGACTCAGAGTCAATATCACAAATTTTGCTCCAATAGTTTCATCAATAATCCAGCGATTAATATTAGACGAGCTCACATGCTGATTAACACAATCACTTCTATTCATACCAACTCACAAGAACAACTGCTGTATTGTTACAGCCCTAATATTGTCTGTCTTTTAAGGGTTTGTAGGTTTTTTTTCAATGGACTGGCCTGTAATCTAATGAAACACAGTGTGGGAGGCAGCGTCTGCCATTTTGACCCTTTATTGTCCCGAGCAGAAGGAGAAAAGACCCACGTTCCCCTGCTAAGCATAAAACAAGCATAACAACCTAGACGCTCCAAAGTCCCCAACATTCCTGTTCAGCAAAAACTAAAACCAATAGATCTGGCCTACGTGTCAATCAAATGTGCTTGGAGCTCAACCCAAACCCAAGGAGGAAGAGGGTTCCTCGGATGCCGTGTCACCCCCCCCCCCTGCTAAGGTATTAATGAGTTAACCTCTCTTTGAAGTTCGGTAAGTAACATTAGGGGTGTGTATATAGATTCACAACAAAATAACTAGTGTGCAACTGGACCAGAGCTCATGGTGATGCGGTAATTTAATAGACCTATCTGGGAAATTGAATACAGGCAATAAGAGAAAAACTGGCTTTGGAGTTTGCTTGTGATGTAAAACTGCAGCGAGGGGAAGACCACTCCCAGAGCCGACTGACACGGCAGCATGTAAAGCTCATTTCAGCTGCATGTTTCCATTTACCGCACGGACGTTCGGAGCACATGCGCTTCACTTCTGATATTTTCTGTTTATTCAGACTGCAGCTCCATCAGATCGTAATCCTCAGAACAGCTGTTCCAACTCAAGCCATGGGAAGAGAGGGAAGGGACAGCATGGCAGAAAAGGCTGGGGGGAGGCGGGGCTCTTAAAACAATATGCCTAACCTTAATGCTTCAAAATCCAGGTACTGGTTGTATTTATTTTATCTGATTTCTTTAGGTTAGATAAAATAAAGCTAACGGTCTCCCTCCAAAAGCTGATTTCATGTTTTCATTCACAGCACAGCTCTGTGACGTCAGACACATGTAATACATCCTCTAAGAGAAACATATAGAAACTGATAAAGAAATCCAGCAGGGACTCAGGGAGGAGGGAGCAGTGAGATATAGAGCCCGCACTTCGAAGCAGAAATGACTTCTGACTGCTACAACTGTCCAAAAGTCTTGAGCCCCCTTCCACGCTTTGCTTTCATTAGACCAACAGCAGTTTTCCAGACTTTCTGAAAGTCTTCTTAAAAGTTATTTTCAGGCTACTAACACTGATTATCATTCATGAACAATTCAAACATTTAAAAAAATGTGCATATTTGTCAAATAAACCAATAAACTGAGGTTGTGTTGATACGTAATAGAAAACTTCAGAACAAGTTTGTTTACATCCTCAGCCACCTTGTTACCAGCAACATGTTGCAAAGAAACACCATCTTTCTATTTTCTTTAAAAGGTTTAATGTGTATAAAACTGTATGCTTGCACCAATAACACAACTCTGAGCTGTGACCATTAAAACTTGGCATGACTTGTGGTCTGCATGACAAGCGGAGGGCAAAGAAATGAAGCAAATGAAAGGACTTTAAATCAATGCAAACAGGTCAGATGAAGTGATCAATCCTCAACACAACTGATGGAAAATGAAAAAGAAACAGGTAGCCAACACCCAAAGAAGAGCTTTGGAAAGTCCATCAAGACGCCTGGACCACTTTTCCTGAAGTCTGCAGGAAGAAAAGTGTGAAAAAATTAAGCTGATCCGATCAAATATTGACTTTTCAGCTTAATCAAACTTCATCTTGCCTTTTAAACTATGTTTTCATTTAAGTTTGTACTTTTCAAAATAATTGTCTGCACTTATTCCCGTTTTTATTTTCAAAATAAAAGTAAAAAAAAAAAAAGAAAAAAAAATTCTGAGTGACTGACGTCATGCTGCATGTGCGGCAATCAGCTAGATGCTTATCCAGATGTTGTAGAAGAAACAAACAAACACAGCCTGAAGTCATTTAATAAACACTAAGACAACTTTAAACGTATTATCTTGCGTGACACGTGGATGGTTGTAACGCAATCAGCGCTGCGGTGACGCTCTGTGCGCAAATTCAAAGCACAGCGGTGTTTTGGCTGCGCCACAACTAAATTTGCACCGATTCAACCAATCATATGTAATGTGCCTTCTGCTCGAGGCAAACATTTATTCAAACAAATTAATAAAAGAAATAAAAAAGGAGAAAAGGAACGACATCGTAATAAAAAAAAATAAAAAAAAGATTTTTCTCTCTTCTGCGGGATCAAGCTGCGGGTCAGCGGCCCTGCGGGAGCTGCTTCAGGGGGGAAAAAACATGTTCTCTTGACAAAATATGGGAAAATAATTATCTTAAAAGAGAAAAACACACACACACCTAATGCTGAATAAATAGGGACTAAACAGGACTTACCACTAAGGCATTGTTTAGAAGGTGAGTAGGGTAATACTTTATGTTGAGAGGGTGTTAGGAGAGCAGGGTCAGCGTCCAGGCGGGCAGAAAGGGGGGCAGAGGGAAGGAATACGTTAAAAACGGCGCACCAGTGAACACAGTCTCAGATGAAAAACATAAATGACGACCTGTATAAAGATTTCAACACATTTATAAATGCACTGCAACCAAAATATCTGTTGGGTTTTAATGAGGTCGTGCGTCACCGTGGTCTGCTCGGAGGGACGCTGTCGCTTCAATAAGACCAATAACTTCTGAAAAGGGTCTCAAAATGCAGCTTAAATGATAGTAAATACTAACTAAAAGAGTTGAACTGCAATATTATATCTTATTTAAATAAGGAAACACACCTAAGCTAGTTACAGCAGGTTTTAACACACACACACACACACACACACACACATATACTCCTCTCATGTTTCCGTGATCACTCCCAACCCAACACACTGCTCCTCCTCAGGCTTTATCACAGCTAAAAATCCTGTGTAGAGCTCTTTTCATATGAAACATCCGAGTTCAGTGTTTTGTTTTGTTTAAAAAAAAAAAGATTAAAAAAAAGTGCCTCTTTCTCTTCATCTGCAGACCTGCAAGGCAATTTGTGTGTGTGTGTGTGTGTGTGTGTGTGTGTGTGACATCTTTCAACACTAACATAAATAAGGGTGCAGGATTTTTTCTAAAAATAAAAAAGGATAAAAAGACAGAAAAGACAAAAAAAAAAATAAATAAAAAAAATCTGAAGGGTTATTCTTGCTCCAAACGCACTGCCATCATTTTAAGTCAATGACAAACTGCAAATACCATCATGTGCAACATGTGTGCTGTGTGAGCCTCTGTTGCCAATTAGGTTTAATTAAGGGAAATTTATGTAGCTAAATAAAAAGCTCCCTTTGTTGCGAGTTTATCTGCTGCAACTTTTTCTTCTCCTTCTTTTCTCTTTATTTGTAAAATCCATTGCAGATAAAGTCATCATGTTTAAACGCCACATGTTCAGAGTCGTTTAAGTTGAAGTTATTTTAGTGATTATACACTTCATATGCAGAGAAAATGATAAAGTAAAATGGAACCAACACATACAACCAGCTTCAAATCAGCAAGCTAAGTGGCTTTTAACAGTTCCTTCCATAAAAATTAATACACAAAGGCAATCAAACATCCCTCTTTTTCTTTTCTGGTGTCGATATAAGAGGCTGATGCTATGATCCTCAGCTGCTAATGTTTTCAGATGGAAACCAGACGTGACTTGTACCCCAACCAGGGGACCATGATGCTGGGACGCCCCGTCAGCCTCTGGTAGCAGAATCATCACAAAATGGGAGGAAAAACTCCTGCTTAATAAAACACCACTGTAAAAATAAAAAAGAATGAATGCATTACGGATCAAACGCAGACCCTGGCAGTCCGCTGTCAGACGGAGCCAATGAGGGATAAACAACTCTGCTTTATTAGCAGGGAGTCTTCCAGCAGCTGTGTAACAAGAAATGTCCCTGCAACTGGATATCTTCAGGGTCCAACAATGTGAGGGTAAAAAGTAGAAATCCTGAAGGGAAAATGTTGAAAAATGAGATTTGTTCTGAGTTTAGAGTGGCATTTGGTTTTAACAATGAAAAAATACCCTTACTTTATCATAAGTTTAAAGTATAAGCAGATAGAGCTTTGGCAGAGATGCACTGCTTGAACATGAACTGATAGTGGTTTCTTAGATTGCTGCCTTTCCTCCAATATGAAAACCTCTGCAAAGGCTTCAAAATCGCATCTGCTTTGAATAAAATGAATATAAATTTAAAAAAAAACTTTATTACAGCTCAGGCATAATTTTAGAATCCAAATGTTTGCAAAAATGCTGCAAGAGTCCATAAGTTTTACTTCAAGCATTTTATACACAAAAACAACAAATAAACACAAAAAAGACTGTAAAATATGATATACAACTGAAATTATAACAATTTGTTAATATAAGCAGCAGGCAAAAATCAAGTAAAGTTCGACACAACCTGCAGCCATAATTTATTTTATCTTTATGTATATATATATATATATATATATATATATATATATATATATATATATATATATATATATATATATAGCCTAAATTTACAGCAACAGGAATAAAGCCACTGTCAAAAGTCAGGTAAAAGGGATATATAGAGGGGAAAAAAGCTGCATCTGAATGCAGATATGACATTTCAGCGCCCCCTTAACCAAACTGCACGTGCTCACATGTTGCATTCAAGTTGAAAAAGTTGTGGCGCAGCCGAGCGCCACAAAAAGCGCCATCTCAGAATGTGCATGCAGGATGCGTCTATGCTCTGGTCGTTCATTTACTACTCACATACCCAACCACACAGGCACAAACCCCTCGCGCTCCCGGTCCCACACGCAAGCAAGCAGCCCCAAAAGGCGGCGGTGACAGCAGCACCCCCACCGCACCAGCACCGCCTCCTCCTCCCCACTGTTCCTCTGCTCACACTCCTCTCAAAGACAGACAGGAAAAAAAGCCTCCACTCTAGGGAAAAATGTTAACACCAGTAAGGCTCAACTCCTCTCCCGTGTCCATTCCTGCGCTCCGCTTTCTCCTCCTCCCGCAAGCTCCTCTCCTTCCTCTTTTTGCCCTTTTTTTTTTTTAAAAATATGAAAACACATTTCGGTCGAAGCGCCATTTTCTCTCTTAAAAATAAAAAAAAAAGAAAAAAGAAAAAAAAAAAGCATGTGCGGCAGAAACGCACAAGAAAAAGTTTACGTCCGAAAGCGTCCGAAGAGTCGGAGAGGTGGAAGTTTCAGAGCGATACAAAACACAAGAGACGAGCTCAAACACGAGAGACGAATGGGAAAAAAAGGTCATTTTTAAGGAAAAAAAACACAGGCGGCGCAATTTATGATAACAAAAATAACCCCCTGGCGTCCCCCCACCCCGCTAACAATAAAGTAGAAAGAAGAGAGTTTACCTGTGTCAAGCAGTACGGGGAGTACATGGTTATTTTTAGTAGGGAGGACCGGAGAGCTTATTTAAGTTGGATGGAAGCTCGGTATGGTGCTGCATTGCAATCGCTCGCCGTCCTGTTTCTCTCACTCCATGCTGCTGCAGCTTACAGTAACCCCGCCTAGAAAGTGAAAGCTTGCACCAACTTTTTCAGGGAAAAAACTTTCTGTCTCCCTCCCCTCTCCTCCTCGCAGCACTTAAACCTCTCTCCTTTGAAATTCTCCTGAAATACGACCTTTTAAGAAGATAAGGAGACCAAAAAGAAGAGCCTGGATTTATTAAGGTGTTACCGAGAAAACTTTATGATTTCTATAAATCTTTTTTTTTTTTTTTAATCTTCGGTGTGTGTCCGACCCGCTGCACGCTGCTCATATCCGCAATTCCCTGCGTCTCATGTGGCAATGCCATGCGCAAGTTGCCTTCACTGACCCATGCAAGCCATGTTACGAGGACACAAATAATGATCAATGAGTTGCTCAGTCCACCAGTAGTTACTTTGACGTAAACGCGCCTTTAAAAAATGCGGGAATAGTGTAAGAAAACTGGAATAAGTTTGTATTTTAAGACACGTGCAAACTTCCTGTATGTGAGAATGCATCTGATGACACCAAAATAAAGATGTTATTAATATTTGTTGCGCACAAACGCACATTTATATGTCCAGCTGCACAGAAACATAAAAAAAATATGCGGTTAAATCTTCAGATGCGAGGATTTTTTTTCCTCCCAAGTCTGAAGTTTGCATTGGATTATGTACTCCAATTCATTCGCAGGCGTTTGAATCAATGCGTCTTCTCATCAAGGCTGTAAAGTCAAGTCTATTTATTTACTGAACCATATTTGACCCAGTCTGGAAGCCACAACTGTAGCTTAAAAACCAGTGAAGTCAGTCCAAGCCAAACAGTGACTGCAGCGTTCACTATGAAGTCGAAAACTAGCAAACAGTTAAGACAGACGTATAATCACAGCCTCTGAGCTGTATCAAAATACTGTAGCTGGGATGTGTGAGGAGGGGGGTGGGAATACATCCTGCACGGGTCTTTTCACGCACGCACAAAAGGATAAAGTGATGCACGTAGAAGTCATATAATAAGACTTGTTGGCTCGTGCTCTGATTGCGGTGCTGTTGGGAATTTAGGTAGGAGTGAGGTCATTAAAAAAAAGAAATGAAGAGCTAAAATTTTGGGTCTGACACTGGAGTCCCGCAGATTTATGAGGCCTACTGCTTGTGCATTTCAACCACAAGCCTCTGCAGGGAAACAAAGAGATCTGGGCTCTGTGTGGCCAATTACTGCACGAGGCCAGAAACGCGAGCCAGAGATGCAGGCAGGCGGGCGGGTGGCGAGGGAGACAGTGTGTGGTCAGGAGTGTATGTACGCCACAAAACTGTAACCTCCTGTCCTCACCGCCCTCCGAGGTTAAAACATTCCTCTGTGTAAATATGATACGTGACTAATATAAAGAGCACGTGCACAGACACACCTTAAAACACACACAAATACGCTTTTTTTTTTTTTGGTTCCCTTTTAAGGCAGGTGTGCTCACACCATAACAACCAGGAACTTTTGTAGGATTTTCAGCTGACAGAGTCCGTGTTGACTGCTTGCAATCATGGAACCGGCTTGCATGCAACACTCCTCTGCCATGGCTCCCTCAACGAGCCACACATTTAGTGGTCTGTGTGAGTAAATCTCTCATTAAATAACACATTGTAGAGCCATATGCTATGCTTGGTGAGTCTGCTGTGGCACAGCTTTTTCACACACACACACACACACACACACACTTCAAATATACATATTTGCTGCTGCTCCAGAGCGGCCAGCTCTCTAACAACTTCACCCACCAGCTTGTTGCACAGTTACACCAGAACTGAGGCCTTTATTAAAGAAAAATAAGCTCTGATAACTACAGGCAGGGAGTCATTGTGCAAGACAGGTTATTCAAGGATGATAGAAAAACCGCACATTTGCATAAACTGCGCGCACACGTACGATGTCATGCTGAAACCAGTGCCGACGCCACACCTGTGTGTTGAGTGTAGCAGGAGATGGGATATAGCAGAGGGAGGAGATAAGTAGAAGTGTGGTTGGATTGTTGGCCAGTGCAGAGCAGATGTCAGCTCGAGCAGCTTGTTACACAAACAGAATGTATGCAAGGGTTTGCTTTCAGTGGTTTTCAGCTGAGGGGAATTCCCAGTGAAAAATCTCCCTCTTAAAAGTAATTATTCCATATAGTCTGAGCCTTCAAAGTCTCATTTGATAAGAAGAGAAGAGAAAAATGTTTATGTTCCTTAGCAAAGCAAATCTAATGCAATTTTCCTAAAAGATGCAAAAAAAAACAAGTCAGAAACTTTTTAATGATCTGATTTGAAGCAAGTAAAGAGTGGTATGTGTCACCAGAGGGTGGTAGTATAGAAGATGATGCCCATGATAATCCTGACATTGCAGTCCTAACTAGAAGTTAAAAAAAAAAAAAAAAAAAAAAAAAAAAACTGCGGTGGACATCCACATGAGGAAAAGTTTTACTTTAAGTTCTTATTGAAATATTCAGAGTATCACATCTGTGAAGAAGGGAAGTCAGTTGTGGTTTACAAAAGTGTTCTAAATAAATGTGAATTAAAACTTTGGACAGAAACCGTGTCTTAAAGAACCTGAATAAACTAGAAAATGAGACGAGTGAATTACAAGCTGCTAAACATGGTGGGAAAAAAATCACCCACACTTTCCAATAAAGCCATATTTTGTGTACTTTATGATTATTTCAATTATTGATTAGGCTTGGATTCTATCTGAATTATTAAAAATACATTTAAAACAGTTAATGTCAGTAATATTATTGCTCAGTTAGTTTTAATATTACTACTCTGGTATCTGGTATTTAAAATATGTTACATATAATAGTGGAAAAAACATATTAGACCATCCTTGTTCCCGAAAAATGTACCTTTAGTTGTACCAGGCTTAAAAATGAACAGTGTGGTCAATAAATTTTTCCACGAATGTATGTGTGTAAGCATTACAAGATAGATAGTGTTTTTAATTCCTTGGCTTTTAGCCCAGTGTGAGACTGATTCTGGTCAGTGTGCTATAGTTTGGTTTTATTTAATATTTATTCATTTTTTTCATTGTTTTAATTTCTTATTCCTTGTATAATCAATTGGTTTATTGTATTATTTATCTCTCTTTTAACTGTTTTATTCTCTTGTTTTTTGCTGATTGTATACAGCACTTTGCTCCAACTCTGGTTGGACTTTAGAGCTAATCTTCAATGCCAACAGCCTCACATAATAACTACATTTTATTTTCTTTATTTATTCAGATTTTCTGTCATTTATTAATGCACATTAGCAATATAAATACTTTTTGAATTGATAAAAATATATTTTCCATTATACAAACAGATGCATTGATAAATCAAGATATTTTTAAATAGATAAAAGGAAAAAGGACAGTTTTGTTTCTGACTTTCTTTTTGTCAAATCTGTTTGATTTATTCAACTTTAAAATGAAAGAAAGAAACTTGCTCATGCATCCTTTCCAAATTATGTTCCATGTTTTGCTCAATGTATTTCACAAAATTGCACATCAGAAACACAAAACACAGTAGAGACCAAACAACTAAGGTTCTTCAGTCAGAGGCTTCTTCGCCTCCACTGCAAAAATTACATAAGAGTTGTATTTCTGCAATAAAATTAGCCACATGCAATGACTCATTATCATCTATTTTATTTATTTTTACTGTTTACTTAGCTATTTAAATTAATAATAATTTACCAATAAACATCAGTAATATAATATCTCTTTGGCGTTACTGGAGAAAAAAAGTAAGAAAGAAATTTTCAGCTCCATTATATACAGAAAATGTGTTGATGCTCTAAAGATCATCTATTAATTAAACAACCTGCCTGCACATGCTCACCATACCTACACTCCATGCTTTGTAGCTACATGTTCGTTTTTATTTTTAAAGAAAACCATTCAAATTGTTGTGGGTTAGGCATCTTCTGGACGACACCACTTTCAAAACACAACACTAAAGTCATAACACCACCATGTTAGACTGTAAAAAATTAGGAATGTCCTCAAACTAAGAAAACCAGTATGAACAAACCATAGACGGTTAATGGTCATGAGCTCTGAACAAGACTAAGCCCCGACCTGAAGACCTCCCAGTGAAAAGTTGGAGGTCCAACATCAACTCTCCTGTGGATGTTGTTGAACTCACTGACCCTGAAACCTAATACGGCCACAGCACACAAAAACCCCCCCACCCCCCACCTCCAATCTCCAAAACTCCCTTCTATACCAGCCGTGCTACTCGGTTACAGCCATAATGGTTCATTTCTGTACCCTGAGACACACGATACACTGTAGCAACCCAGATTCTCGGTGAGACTTGGCATAGGTCTCAACTCTGGGAAACAAAGACCGTAACCCAGAAAAGTGGCTCCCACTTCATAAACAATCACACTTTCAGCCGTACTCAACCCCCCCCCCCCCACCACCACCACCACCACCACCTCTTCGACACCACTCGCACTTTCTCCCCATCCTCACTCTTCTGCTTTATTAGAAACCTTCACCGGAGGCGGGCAACGGTCGCTTTCTTTAACTTTGCACTCCTTTCTGTTTTATAAGAAAAGGCATTAATGTATAACACAGTAATTTTCACTCCCATCAGGCAAGGAAGCTTTGGTGAAGTTTCAAAGTCCCCGATTTTCCCCCCTTAAATGTGTGTGTGTGGAAATAATAATTGTAATAGTTTGCAGCTGAGTAGAGGGAGCAGGGATTGACATTATGATTGTAGTGCAATTACCAAAAGCTTGAAAACAGGCTGAATTTTGAGTAATGACTCCAATTACACATTTAATACCAACATACCAAATAACAATGAGAACAATAATAATAATAAATGCATACCCTGTATGAATCTGATACTACAAAGCATTCAGGCATCCCAGGACCTCTGGAGGGTTCTTCGTTCAACAGAAAGGTTTCGGTTGCCTGAAATGTAACACAACAATCATTTGTTTATTAGTGGGAACTGTTTTTAGACATTAAAACACAGGAATGCAGTTTCTAAAGCGGAAAAAGTAGATTTTATACATGAAAATCCTTCTCATCCTCCTTCTTTAAAAAAAATAAAAAAATAAATCCTCAAGTCCCACCACCAGATACCTCCTTTGTACTCATGCTCACGCACGCATGTGAGCTGGTGGCCTGTGTCCATACGCTGTGCAGGCCTGAGGCCCGGACCTGCCAGTCACCACCACTTGAATGGGGGAGGCAAAGTGTTTAGCTGCCATACCCCCCCCCCCCCCCCCCCCCCCCACATAATACTGCCAACACAATGGCATTTCCTGTCCCTGCTATTTCACCTGCATGGTCACTTTTCTGTCAGCATCCACTCATTCAGCACAAATAATTTACACACATGCATACACACTCCTATGTGCAGTCATATACCACACACACGCACACACACACACATACACACACATAGAAAGGCCATGCATCTCACATATAGCCCAACGCAGGCCAGACTACCGGCTCTATGCTGTCTGGCCAAAGTGTTTGTTTCTATTCAGCTCAGTTCATTTGTATGCTACAGGATGCACCAGCGAAGGCTGTGAATGAGCATCCGAGGATGTTCCGAAGTCAGCTGAGGCAGCCACACAACATGGATACCAGAAAAATGAAGGCTGAGGATTTGTGTTCGGTGTTCTGTTAATAATTATTAGTCCAAACTGGAGCAAGTTCTTTTTATCCAGGCTGAACTTAAATGGATATTCTGGGAATCTTGTTAGATGAAGGCTAAAAATCTACTAAGAAGTTTATTCACACTGGCGCTCTGAGACTTTATTTAGTTGCTGGGTTTCGGAGAAAACGGGGAAGTAATCCTATTTACGTTCTTACCTTCTGAAACAAACATGAACCCCAAAGCGGGATCGAACTTAGCCAGGAAGAAAATGTATAGTTATACTGTTTAAACTGGCATGTGAGATAGACGGTTCTGGGGAAATTCAAACAGACATTAGGTTACTTAAGCATTTACATATGCACACAAATACACAAATGCACAGGGTGACATGGGATTGCCCTTGAACAAATACATTCAGAGACACATGCATAAACACACAGCACTATAATAAGTCCCAGACTGGGACTAACCGAGCTGCGGCTAGAGACACAGGCTATTCATATCCTTCAGAATGAGAGGTTACAGCTCGAGTCTTTTCCCTTTCCATGTAACACAGGAAGGACATCTGTGTGTTTGATTTCACAGCGTCTGTGGCACCAGGTCTCAGGCTAGTTGATTAACATAAGACTAACTGTGTGTTTTAGTTAACTGAGCTTTTCTTCATCACAATAAGTTTAGCGTGGATGTATGTAGAGCGTATACGCAGTCACACAAAGTTTAACTCAACTCCTCAAAGCGAAAACAAGCCTCGGTACCCAAATCCTGGCATGTCACAATTAATATGTGAGGAAACACTGGAGGAAAACCATTTCTCCCACTAAATGATGCCCTTGTCAAGCTCCCGCTGCTTTCTGTAAAGCTCATAAACTGACCAGTCCATCTGAAGGTTATATTTTACTCCTCTGATAATCACAGAGCAGCATAAGATGTGGCATACTAATAACTCTGAGCTGCTTCTAGTCCTGAATTTTACTCATTTAAAGATGAATAATGGTTTTCACTCAATGAATGGAGGAGTTTAATCTGTATGTAACTAATATACAGGATAAATTAAGTGATTAAGCATCACTTTTCTTTTTTTAAGTGACCAAATCTGCAGAAGGAAACACTTATACGTGTTTAAGACAGTTAATTATAAGCACACATAGATGAGGTGCTAAGCTGCCACTGTTTTGGTTGGTATGAATGAGGAAAGGCTACAAAACATTTTCTTCTTTGTAGTAATTACTTATGGTGAACTTTTTGTGTAAAACTGTCTTTAATTATCAAGTAAATGGAAATTTAAGCGCAAATGAATGCTTGATGTGTAAATATCTAACAACATTGGACACGTTAAAAGCACTTTTATTAAAACAGAAAGAGGAAAAAACTTAATACTTAATGTTTTAAAATTAAATTTCTTATTATTTATGATAAAAAAATAAGGTCTTGGCCTGAAGAATATATTTATTTGCACTTATATATCAGGATGCATTTAGCTATTTTTACATTGAACTGGAAAGACAGTTAACTCTGTCTTACAAAAGAAAAAATCATAGGCTGCCTATTGAAGATGGATAGTTCCACCATTTCTGAAAAGTGAAGCCAATGTGGAAGTGATTTTGAGTCCCATGGTTTGCTAAGGGCTAGCTTTGAAAACCTCTCTGCCACCAACAGACTCCCATTTAAATAAAATTTTCCAGATTGGTGTTGTGGGGATGAGGTGACTTAATCAATCGTTTTTGACTCATTACCGCTCATTTATTTTCCACAAATAAGTTTGCTGAGTTGGGTTACGATTATGATTTTGGTTCATTTTAATCCTTCAAAAAACACTTTTTCAGTGGAATATTCAGTGTGTGAGTCCAACATATTTAGTGTTTAGCCATTAATGTTTAATTAATGTTGTACATTTATATTTTGATGCTATATCTTCTGATAGCTACTTGTCCAGGGTGTACCCTGCCTCTCGCCGAATGATAGCTGGGATAGACTCCAGCTTCCTGCAACCCTTGGACTAAGCTGTTAAGAAATGGACAGATGGATGGATCTTCTAACAGTTTAATGTTTTTCCAACTTATTAATGTTTTTAAGGCCCAACATTAACAAAACTTTGTTTAGTTTGTAACATGTAAATCAAATGAAACAGTGTCTGAAACCTCAAGTAACATGACAAAGAAATGCCACTGTGAACTACCAGTGGTTAACACAAAAGCCACATTGGTTGTGTGCCTTGACAGACGTTTCTGTACCTCTGACCTTCAGATGTGGACTTTCTGGACTCTTAAAGTAGATGCAGCAGTTATTTTGTGACAATTTCACAACATGCGGTGACACATTTTTCCTCTGTGGGGAGCTACTTTGTGTCCACAAGTATGAAAAAAATTGCATCACATTATCTATACAGATGCATAAAGAGTAGGTTAACTTTAGGTGAATATTTCATGTATTGTTTTGCAGCCCTGTTGCAATATTATGTAAATTCTGGATGCAAACTGCTAGCCAATCTAGTGATAGCATTAGCATTAGCTAGAATAACTTTGCTCTCCCTGTGTTATCAAAGCATAACCCCCTCAAGTTGAAGTCAAAATAAACAAAAAGACAGATGTCCTAAAACAAATATAACTAAAATAGAAATAATAAATAAATAAATAAGTAGTGTAACTATATACATATGTTATTTATCTCTTGAAAGTGTCTGTTATGTTAGGATGTTTTAGTCACTAAAATGGGATGTGACGTGTTCATTGAGTTCTGAGTCTTCTTGCCTCGGCAGGGCCATCTTAGTTATGTTTGCTGTAGTCTTTGCCATTTTGCTGACAAAGATAAAATGTCTGACATAAAATAGTGGCAGCTAGGTGGAGCTTTGGTAGTGGAAACATTCATATTTTTACATAGATTTCCATCAGTGACCTTCAAATCCCCCCTTAAAACCATAAAATTGCTATATTAACAGTAATTTTAACTGGTGAAAGTTAATTGTGTTGGCAGACTGAATCATAAAGCTCTGATAAGAGTCACATCAGCCATAAATATAGGCTTTGTAGAAAGCTAGGCTAAACCTAAAACCATAAACTTGTATATGAGAAATGTTTCGTGTCAGTTTTAGGATGTTAAATTGTGTCTGTTGACCTTACTTTTCCAGGCTTTTGCCAGTGTCCTGTTACTGAACTTTTCTGAGTTTAAATAAGTTTCATGATCTGTGTTTGCACTCACTTTTCTCTCACAACTACAATACGTCAGATCAGAAAGGGGATGGATGCCTAAGCTGGCTGCAGCTCAAATGGATTAATAGGAGCACATATACATAATGCCCGCCTTCCTCTGCTTAGCGCATTGTCTTTTTCACGCAGACACACACCAGCACAGAAACCACCTGGGTTTCTACATTTCTGGATACACAACAATCCACGAGAGGCGGGTCTCTCCGACTGATTACCAACCTTCTGATCATTCCATCCTACCGTCTTAATCATGTGCAAGTCTGACGCTGTGAACACAACAGTTTCTGGAGCTTCAGAGACTTCTCTTCCACTGCAAAACATCGCTGACATCCTACCCACTCTTGCTTTATTCAGCCTTAATTGTATCCTCATTCTTCACCTGGTAACAAGCTAACAGACCTGTGCAGATGTGGCAAGCACATCAAAGGCAAGGAAGGATGGGAGGGGGAACTTGTTTGTAGAAAAAAATGTGTGGGGGAATATGAAAGGGGAAATTTACGTTGTGTGAGTCCGAGCCAGCGTCACCTCAGGGAGAAATGCTGGAAAAATGTGATATTTTACACCTGCATCTCAGGAGGTGTGGAATAAGAGGCAGGGAGCAGGGGGGAGGCGGTAATTAGAAGAGTGTGTTTGCATGTGTGTGTGTGTGTGTGTGTGTGTGTTACGAAAGAATTTTTAGTATGTTTCTGGGGCTTGCCACTGGTTCTTTTTCAGCATTTAATTTGGTTCGATCCATTTGATGCCAGTTTATTTAGAATGCTAAACCTGGTAATGAATGCTAAAATAAAGTGTTGAAAATTTAATATGCTAATATTGTTACATTGATAAATAGCTGGCAAACCCTGTTTAATGAATAATGCTATTGGCTCTCATTCCTCATTAAGGCTCAAAACAGGAGACTGAAGACAAGAAATTCATGTTTATTTTTTGCAAATTTTGAAGAGAAACCAGTACTTCCTAAATGAAGTTGACTCAGATTACAGCTTCATGCAGCTGCTGTGCAGCTTGTTGTGCCTTGTGAAACCAATTCCTGTGATTACCTCTCAGTATAATTAATAAGGCCAGCTCAGAAATGAGATAAGGAGTACTACGTGGTCCGGCTCAGCTGAGGAGTAGCTTCGTAGTGGTCACAACTATGTAAAAAAATTTATGAGTAACTTTAGGTACTTGTAAAAGTGTGTTCAAGTCCACACACACATATCAAACAATATTAACGTGTAGAGTAACTTTTCACATGCATACATTAAAATTGCAGAAATATTGATATTTTCTGCATGTACTTACTCCAAACTTAACAGATGGGGTCATATTCATGTTCAAATGTGTGGTAAATGTGGGTGCATGCAAGTCCTAAAAAAACACAGATCATATTATATTCATATGGATCAGTTTGCATGTGCATCTGGACTTTTGAGACTCCTTTCACACCTCCAGTGTTCTACAAATACATTCTGCGTTTAAGTGCTAGTGGAAAGTTAGGTTATCCGGATTCCCGTCAGATTTAGATGATATTTTCCTTGAAAGTTACTTCAAAGTGAGAAGGAGGCTTTTTATGACAGAGAAGTTAATCCGAAGGTAAAAATCTATCTGTGAAATATTATTGTGCAGGCTGTAGTGTGGACATTTGTTGCTATTTCATATGTTGTTCATTTGCTAAAATTTTGTTCAGTTTGACTATACATCTACAATAGTATTGCAAGCAAAATTGTTTGTATAACAAATAGGTTTGTGTATATATGCATATACATACAGACATGTTTTAGTTGCTTTGTATGTTTTAGCTCAAAGTCACAGTTTTATATTACATAGGAATTAAAAGTGAAAACTTATCAGATTTATGGAGTTATGTGGGAAATAAAACAAGCTACTCTTGACCTCAAATTTGTTGACTGTAGTTAGGGAGGGCTGGATCAATCCAAATATCGCTAGTATTGATATCTGACATTAATATTTTTCTTGTAGAGGGCTTTGGGGACAAAAAGTCAAAGAACGTGAACCAGAGCTAACAAATAGTAAGTTTTGCCTTCGTTTAGATAATTTGCACTGTTGACATTATTTGTAGTTATTTTACTATTTTGTTATATTGTTGATGTTCTTATTTTATGTTGTTTATAAACAAAAAAAGCCTTTTTTTCAATTTCTCAATTATAGTATTTAGTTTAATAAAAAAATGTTTTATGTGAAAAAAATCATTGCCCTTTTTTTTTTTTTAATCAAAATCATAATCATGGTCAATAATTAATGGTGAAATTATTAAATGGACTGCGACAGGCTGGCAGCCTATCCTGGGTTTACACCCATCTTTCACTTGATGATTGCTGGGATAGGCTCCAATTTCCAGTTCCTTGTGACCCTTAATTGGACTAACGTTAATAAAAATGAATAATTGACTCAGTAAATGACTGAAATTTTAAGCATTGTATTTTCAGTATGGCATCGGTATCATATCAGTATTGTATTGGTGTCATATCGGTATCGTGTCATATCGAAATCTTGTCAGTCTCGTATATGTATTGTCTTGGCAATACTTGCCCTCCATTTACTTGGTATCAGCTTGATATCAAAAGAAAATGATGTACAGACCGCTAAATAAAAAGCATTCAAAGACAATGCAGAGGAAGTTGAAGAAAACATTAAAAGTAAAAACCTTGTGGTTTTATTCTGCCACTGATGTTTTTTTTTCTAATTTATTGCTGTAAATGACTTTACAATGATGCATTACCACTACTGACCAGTGCTAAAACATTGAAGTGAACTCTGAACTCAGAACTGCCTACCATTGGAAGAACTCTCAATTATGGCAGCGTGAAACACACGTTAGAAGTATGAGGGCAGCAACATATAGGATAGGATTGGATTGGATAAGATATGATACAATACGACACAATAGCACTGGATATATGATATGATACGATTTGATGATATGATATGATACGATTTGATGATATGATATGATACGATTTGATGATATATGATACGATTTGATGATACGATACGATACGATATGATACGATATGATATGATATGATATGGTATGATACGATATGATATATGATACGATACGATAGCACTGGATAGGATAGGATAGGATAAAATAGGTTACGATACGATACGATATGATATGATATGATATGATATATGATAGCACTGTATAAATTAGGATAGGATAGGATATGATATGATACGATACAATACGATACAATAGCACTGGATATATAATATGATACGATATGACGATATATGATATATGATACGATATGATACGATACAATACGATACGATACAATACGATACGATATATGATATATGATAGCACTGTATAAATTAAGATAGGATAGGATATGATAGGATATGATACAATACAATAGCACTGGATACATGATATGATATGATATGACGATATGATATGATATGATATGATATGATATGATATGATATGATATGATATGATATACGATACGATAGCACTGGATAGGATAGGATAAAATAGGATACGATATGATAGGATATGATACAATACAATGTGATACAGTACGATACAATACGATACAGTACAATATGATACAATACGATACAGTACGATACGATACAATACGAAATGATACAATATGAATCATGATAGCACTGAATAGATTAGGATAGGATAGTATTTGATACGATTCAATACGATATAAAATCATATGGTAAGATTTTTGATATGATACGATACGATAGGATAAGTATATTTAGTCAGCAATCATTATTTATTTATATAAACACATCAATAAAGCTATATGTTTCACTGACCAAACAGGCTAAGGCAGAAGCTAAATGCTTATATACACTTCGACTACATGCAAAATAAAAACAACTCCAAATACAACTGAAACAACGTATGACAATGTGAAACGGACAAATGTAAGGGAACATAAATAAGCCATTAAGTGTTCTGTTCCTGAGACTCAATTTTTCTTGTACGCAACAAACTGACTTTTGACTTTTTCAGGGTAGGAACAAATAAGACTGATCGCATCCTGATCTGGTACATTTCACATCTGTGGACTGGAGCGGCCAATGAGGAGATGGTAAGTTTAGCCTTTTGTCTCCACCGTCAGACTGTCAAAATTCAGCTTGACTTGTTGGAGCAAAACTCAGCTGGAGAGGACAGTTACCTTCAAGTGTGGAAAGGCCCTCAAAGAAAAAGTACAAACTTTCATGTGATGAATCAAATCTGCTACTGAACGTTATAAATTACCATCTGAGAATATCATAACCTACACATGATACAATACAGATTGCTTATTATGCTGATCTACAAAACAAAAGGCAGTGAAAAGCATTAGTCTCCCAGTTAATTGACCTTTATGGGTTGGCTATATGGATGCATCTGTTTTAAGTTTCAGTGTGAGATTGTGCGTTTTGTTGGAAGCAGACTGGGCAGCATATCCAGACATGCTTCAGAGTCTGACTGCTACTGTCTTGAGCATTACCACAGACACCAACCCTGCATCATTGGCAGCAACGCATGCTCATCCCATGACACAGCTTCCATGTGTTTTACAGGTGAACAGGTTATTTTAGTTTCATGTCAGAAGAATGCGGCACCGGAACCTTTCTGGCTTTCATGGATGGTAGAATCTGATCTAGCCTTTCTGTTCTTGAGGCTTATGGATGATTTACACCTTGCGGTGAACACTGGTGAAGAACTCTCCTTAAAGACCAGGATAATGATATGTTTGTGTTTTTGCTTGGCTGTATGTTACTGAGGACCCTTATATCATCAGTAACCATCCTGGACGTCCAGAGATGTAAAATGTGCAGAGCTCACCAGTTTAGCTTTTCTTTTTTTGTTGTTCTCCTCCCGTAACAGCGGATGTGGCAGCCCTTAATGATATTCTGGCTTTATTTCTGCAACCTGTTTCACAGAGCTCATTTAAGTGCATGTTGTGGGTTTAACCGCAATACTTTTAATATGCAGCTGCTTGACTTTGAATCAACTTTGCAAATTCTGCCTGTTTAATTGATGAAGAACTAAAGACAGGTTTCAGAGCGGCATATGTTTTGAGTTAATTGTCGAATAACATCTGAGCCTTCTAATTGTGGGCCAACACTTAGACAGGAAATAGATTAATAGAAATGTTCAACAAGACGAGATAAACAGGGCTGGGGTGATATGTTTTTAAAAATTAATTTGCACTGATTTCTTTGGGTGCCTAGTTGATTTTAATTTTGATTCCTCAGTATTCACAACTTTTAGTTTGCTTTTTAAACACCAGACAATGTGAAAAAGTTGCATGGTCACCAAGTTTACAGACTACATCTTGAGCCAGATTTCCCAAATAAAAAAATCAAATGTGTCAGTTTTTCAGATTTATTCAGCAGCAATATATGGGAATCAGCTGTTTGAACTCATGCTCTGATATAAAAAGCTTGAGCTGCAGATAAAAGTGCTGGTTTGGGTGTGTGTTGGCTTGCTGTTGCAGTACTTTTGGCTATTAGGTCTGCATTTACCTCAGGATGGCGTCTTGCAAGGTGGGCATTGACATTAGCTTTGTTACCGCAGTACGCGACATGTGCATTACAGCGTTTACAAACAGCTTTCGACATGCCCAACGCTGCTTTTCCCTTCAAAGCAAAAAATCCTAAATGTGTCCACATACTGACTTAAAATGTGATGGTAGAGGCCTCTGCGCATTTTTCGCTATTCTCCGTCTTCTGTTTAAGTGTTTTCCAAATCGGATATAACGTCTTGTTACTAAAAAGTCGAAGAGAAGCATTTCGCCCTCTGCTGGAAAAAGCTGTAACTTCCTCTTCATCTGACATATAAACATACAAACATTTATAAATGAAAAAAATTGATTTTTGGCCAAAAAAAAACCCCAATAAAAATTGTAAAACAAACAACAAAAAAAAAATCACAATTATGTGGGTTGATTTTTTTTCCTACCCCTGATTATCTGCAAAGATACAAAGACTACTATTGAAATATTTAGCAAACGAGGGACAAGATCACTGATCCAGGGACACTAAAAACACTCTAGTGTTAATATATGCAAGTCAAAAGTAGCACTGAAATGATGTCGTCAGCTTATTCAGAACAGAACAAGAAAAACCGTCCTGTGAGGTGATAAATCTAAACTTTCATTGTGTGGTTTAGGTAATAAATTACACTTCCTGCTGTACAGCTGTCAGCAGCTGACATTTGTTGCATTTTAAGCTCAAAACTATCCTTTAAGCTTTGCTTTTGTTTTGCTTCTGCAGCGTGAAAACTTTAACTGTCCTGTAACTTCTAATCTCACAATCCCTGCGTTTACATGGGAGTTTTAATTCCTGATTAATTCCGAATAAAAGTTAATTCTGCTTTAAACTGATGAAAAACGACCATGTAAACACTTAATTCTTAATGCTAATTTCTATTCTGAATTAAACTTAACTCCGATGTAAGTGGCTGGTTTATACGCATTTTAATTCCGAACTACTTAATTCCTCTGTCATGTAAACCTTAAATTTATTTACTTATTATTAAGTTAATTCTGTTCGCTCTGCACATGCTCGTTACCTTGTCCTGATGACAGGACAAGGTAACACGTTGTTTTGCCTCCCGTGTTTGGTGGTCTATCTTTCGTCTTCTAAATTGCTGCAAAAAGTGAAGTAGTATGCTGGTGTTGAGCTGCTACTTCACATTTATAATAAAAATATTGGTGAAACTGGTACTTTTAATGTTGTTTTTACAAGTTACGACTGAAAAGATGAGAAGCAGGAAGCAAACTTTGTTTATTTCTGGTATACGTCATACGTCACGTGCACCCTCTGTCCAATCAGAACCCTTCCCAACCCGCCGCTCTAAGAGGAATTAAGTGAGGACATGTTTTATGTAAACCTTAATTAAGAATTATTATTTTCATGTAAACTCGTAGGAGAATACGTTAATTCCAAATTATTAATTCCAAATTAAAAAACATCATGTAACCGTAGCCATCAATACAATACGATTGCGCCTCTTCTCACATCCTCCACAACCTCTCTACTGTACATATACTATTCAAATATCAGAGTTTCCATCTTTAAACTCCAGTAAAGGCATGAACTCTCGCTGCGACCAGGACAAACATAATAACATCATTTTCTATATACAGTAAGGGATGACATCACTGGCAGGCCAAGAAGAAGATCCTGCAAGACTGGAAAACTGCTTGTCTGGTCATCATGTGCAGGACACACACTCACACAATAACACACACTTAGAAAACATATTTTAAGATACAATTACACATAAATATTAGCATAGGACTACATGACTAAATTAGTTTCCTTCTCCTGCACTGGATCAGACATGTTCTTACATGAAACAGACGCTTCATTTACTTATATATGTAAAAATATTTCTGTATATCAGAAAGTGTGACTATGTTTTCATTCTGTGACGATTTCAGGACACATGAACACAAACTGTGAGCGGTAAATCCACAGTTATAGATCATCTAAGGGTTTTATGTCGGAGAGGGATCATCGTCCTCATGGGAAGGCGAACTGAATCCTGACATTGATTGACAGATGCCCCCAGTGAAATCTGACTAAAATAACATGCAACTTGGCACAAATAGTCTTTAAAAAAAAAAAAAAAGGTGAGTTGCTGCTGTAAATAAGAGAATAACAAGTTGAGATAATCCCATGTGAGGCCTGTCCTGAATTCTGTATCATTTTTACTGATGAGCTTCTTGGGCGGCTGCCATTACAGCAAGGATGCTCGTAAACAAATAATTATTCATACTAATAATCTTCCATATTCATGTGCAAATAAGATGCCATCCTGGTATCTAAGAAGCTTCAAGGTTGTATGTGGGAGGTTCATGAAACTATTGCCTGACTTGAGTCATTTTGTGCCAAGAAAGAATCTGTCTAAGGGTCAAGGAGACGAGCCCGCTGGATGTGATAATTCTGCACGTTTTTCTTTTTTTTTTTTTTTTAAAAAAAAACAAATGTTAAAGCAAGAAGTTTTGCTTTTAAATACACACTTTTAAAACCTCTGAGAATTTATTTAAACTCACATTTATATTTATGCTTTACATATAAATATTAACAGTACTGTTAAAGTCTTGATCCACGTCTCATTTCTTGATATTCTATTTTTAAGCAGTCAAACCTTCTTGTAATCCTTTAAAGTGGTTTTGACTGACGGTTCTCCAGCTTTCTGAAGGTTCTTCCAAATTTTTCTTTGGACATTTTCTGCATTTTCACTCAGTTTCAGTCCAGCCCTGGTGCTTCTATTTTCAGCTTAGCAAAGAACATTTTAAACTGTATCTTTCTGCGCTTTGTTACGAGCAACCTGTTGCAGAAATGTGACTTTCTACCATTTCTTCAGCTGCAACTTTGAAAAGAGACGATGATAAAATAGTTGCACAGACAGACAATCTTTTTGTGCATTAATGTGAATCTTAAGGAGACATTAACTTGGCAGATGTGGAGTGTTTCATTAAATATTAGAGGAAATTGGACCAGGGGATGACAGAAGAAAAAGTTGCAGGCCAGAAACATCTTTGAGCATCTGAAAGTAATGTCCTGAAGAAATATGAGAAGAATTTGAGGGAATCTGGGAGCACCTGAGAGATAGCTCTGGACCTTCAGCTGATCCAACGACTGCTAACTAGGGCCTGATCAGAAATGTCTCCATGAAGGATGGCTGACAAGAAGCCGTGCCTAATGAGGGGAAACGGGAAGTAAAAGCTGAAGAATGAAAACTGACACAAGACTAAAGAACCGAGGCAGCAGGTCCGGCGGATGGATTAATCCTCCTTACTAATAACGATTTACAATTCCTCTGTTCACTTTGGAAATCTGCTGCATTGATGATATTTTTTAAAAATTAGAAACAAAAACATCTAAAATTTCAACACCACAAAACTGAGAGGTGAGAGCAAAAGTCTCTTGATTTTAGCAGCCAGTTGTAATTCAGGCAACACTAGAAGGGCTCAACTGGTCGAGCTCAGGCAACGTCAACCAGTAGGGCCCATGAAAGGTTAAAAGGTTAATCAGACAGCGCCCTGACCATTTAAACTTTAAGGACAAGCAGTATAAAATCCTAAAATCTGTTTCAAATCTCACAGGCGGGCAGTCAAAGGCAACGACTTGTGGTGCCTTGTCCCTGCAGCTGATAATAAAAAAGAAAAGCATTAATTAAAGCTTGTATGTTTCACCTTCTGGTACCAGAACAAAGAGATCATCATGTCAGAATACAACAAAAAAGCAGCATCCAATGAAGAGCTTCGGAAAGTTCTTCAGGAAGACTGGAAACTTATTCCTGAAGACCAACTAGAAGGCTTCTTCCAGGTTCAGACCAGAAGAATAAAGCCGCTCAGAACAAATACTGACTTTAAGGTTCATTAGAATCCTACAATCTGTTTTTTCCTCATACTTTTTCATGTTTATGTTACAGTAAATCTGCTCCTATTTCCTTCTTTCCTGGCAATATATGCAGAAATGAGGGGTGGCGCGAGGCTTTTGCAGCATGTTATTGACTTTTGAGGGTTAAGTGGGAAGGAAACATTTAAATATTGTCTTTTAAAACAACTTTTCCAATTTAGATCATAAAAAAGACCACAAATATTTTTAAATGATCTTTTTATGCTGCCTGTCTCAGCGACCAGAACAAACATAATAAACTTTGTCTTTGTGATGGTCCAGGTTTTCTCTGGACTTTGCATAAATAAAAAGCTTGCATAATTAAGAAATAAGTCAAACCTACCGTGCGTAATTACGCATGAATCAAAAGCTGGCACAAACAACAAGCTCTATTATTTGATAGCCAAGTTTCCGACCTCTCCTAAGACTTTGCCTTCAGGTGGGAATTAGGCTTATGGGAGGGGGGGCTGACGTGTCCCACTATATACGACCCCTGCATACGTTGTGACGCCTCTTTATTAGCTTCTTACTCTGAATGATATGCGACAGCGCCTCTCATATGCGCAGCTATAAATAGTGTCCAGACTGGCTCACTTCAGAGACCACTCCAACGAGAGGAGTCGTGTTCTCCATCTGGATAAACTGCAGAAGGCATCAGGTGGTGGAGCTGAACAAGAGCTTAGACAGAACATTTAGGTAAAAGTTCAAAATCCATGAAAATAAACTGAACTGTGTTTGCACTGGAACAAATGTTCATGAAACACTCGGGGCTTCCCTGATTTAAATAAGAAAACAAAACCACCATATCAGAAGGAGTCGGAACACGTCAGATTAATCAGATTCAGGTTGGTGGAGGGACTTGGCAAACTCTTTGGTTCCACACAAGTAAATACACACAATTATCATAAGTAAGCTCGCTTAACTGAACATAAAAGTTGTTTCTGTTTATCATTAAATCTATGGTGAACAATGAAGCCTGAAGGCTGACTGCATAAATAGGGAAATTATTGGTTTACATAGCACGTACCATTGTGGTGTGAGGAAATGTGCCAACACTCTCAAAGACCCATTTTCCACTCTCAAAAGTTCGGCTTCCAAAAAAAAAAAAAAAAAAAAAAAAAAAAAAAAAAAAGTGTGTGTGTGTGTGTGAGAGAGAAAAGTGGTCGGTTTCTTGTTTAGTTGGGCCTTGTACCGGAAGCAAAGAAGCCCTAAAGCACGACCTGTTGCCCGGTAAACATGCTGTTTTTGGGGGGGAATTTGCAGGCAACTATCCTCTGTCAAGGCAACGGAAGAGAAGAGCCGTGTAATCCAAGTCACGATGTCTTCATCCGAAGTGTTTCTGTTCGCTTTCAGCAAGCTATTTCCATAAACGTTGCGTGGCCTGGCAGTGCGCGCTCCTCTCTCCTCTCTCTCGCGGTCTGTCTCGGTGCCGTAAAGTCCACCAACACGGTCAGCCTGATCCCGAGTGACAGAGCAGAAGTCTGGCCGTGCACCGACAGTAAGTAGCCCGGCTTCACGCGCTCATCAAATCAGCTGTTGCTCCTGCAGAGAGGGGACGCCGCCGCCGCGCACTTTTCTCCTCATGCATGCGACTCCTTTTCTTTTCTCCTCTCTTTTCCCCCCTGCTGATCTGAAAACGTAGCGGTGCGCCTCTGTCCTCCTCTTCCACCTGTTCCTCAGTGTCCGGAGAAAGTTGCGGGAACAAGGTCGCGTGAAGCGAAACTCGCCACGCGGCAGCGCCGATGTCGCAACGTCAGGAGCCGACGGCGGGACTCGGCAGATAAACGGCTCAAATAAGCGCTACTCGCTCCGTGCCGTGCCGTGCTGCGCGACAGCAGCAGAAATTGAAGCAAAACAAGTGCGGGAAGTGGAAAAAAAACACGCACGCACCAGTGAAGAAGACGTGCGGTGTCCTGCGGCCGCGGCTGGAGGAGCGGAGCGCAGCGCAGCGCTGGTGAATTATTAATAACCAGAGCGGTTCACAGTCTGTCGTGTCAGTGAGTAACGAGGGCGGCAGCTGGGGGTTTAGAGGAATTAAATACGGGCTCAGAGTAAAGCATGGACGCAGGGGATTAGTAGCTCTCACCGGCAACAGTGTAGGGGCAGCTCAGGGACGATGGCAGGGGCGGGAGGGGACGGAGGGGGAGGCAGTGGAGTTTAGGATAAATATGATTTATTTTCATATTTAATTGTATGAGAAGAATGAGTCATTTCTCAAACTGCAGCCTAACAGAGATAAAATGTTGGAATTGAACCTGCGGCTGATTTTTATCCATAAATGCGCGTTTAATTTAGTTGAAATACTTTATCAAACTTACAGCATTCATTTCTGGAATGACCTTTCAGTAAAAAAAAAAAAAAAAGATTTAGTTGTGATGGCGATAGGATCAGTAATTAATATAATACATGAGTTTTTCAGCAGTTTTCACCACCAAAATGCTGCAACAACCCAGTGTTGCCACACATGGAGCAAAATTATGAACCAAAAACCCAAATCTGTCCTTTTTCACTCAGTCCACTCTGTGTTTCTTTTGCCACAGTAATCTGGGAAAGAGATGAAGACTGATGTCTGCAGGTACCTATCTCCTGCCAGGAGTCCATTAAATACTAAATGCATCCATCACACACCCAAAAAGCCAGTTTGGGGAGGAAATCCAGGTGGAGCTTCAACAGACATGCGCCTTCAAGACGCAGGTTTCTGTCCTGCTCACAAATAAACCACCAAACAGAGTTGTGACCTTCTAAGGAGAAAATAGCACATTTTTAGCGGCTGTGACGCAAACCGCCGACTTCACGTATTAGGTGAATGTCTCCATGTCTCCGTGTGTTCCTCCTAATGTTCAGTCTCTGTTGGTGCAACTCTGATGTGTTCAACAGATAAAAAGCTCGTGCACTCAGAGATGTTGACATGCAGGGAAATATTTGACATTTTGCGGAGATAAACAAAACAAAAAAAAAAAAAAACAAAAAAAAAAAGGAAAGCTGAAAGAACATAAAGCAAAGCTTTACTGATTCAAAATTAATAGGAATTAAATTCATATATGCAATTTAAAATACTCAGTTATTAAACTAAATCAGAATGTATTTTTTTTTATTTCTTTTTCCGCTGTTTTAACAGGAAATCTCTTGTTTTAAAAGCTGTAGCTTTCAGTGAACTCTTGAAAGTATCAGTGCATCTTTATTTCTACAAGCTTACAAGAGTTTAATAACGATAACATTGTGTTACTGCTATGAGCTCATTTTAAAAATAGCGCAAAATATGCGTCAATTCATATTTCATCGGTACAAAGCGCGCCATATGTCAATCAGGTTAATAGTTAATTTGGGCCTTCAGCTTTTTATATTTATTCTAAAATATAAATAAAATATACAATCAAATTAAAAAATGAATACTGATTTTTTTTTGGGTTTAATTTCTAAAATGAAAACAGTTTCCATGTTTTCAGGAATTTCCAAAATGATTAATCTAGTTCTTCTTATTAATTTATTAATTAATTTTAAAAAAATCATTAAATCGGATTTTCTTCGCTGACCTTTCTTTTTTTAAAATAAGTTACTCATAATTTAAAAGCTTAATATGTATGTGTGTGTGTGTGTTGGGTGTGTGTTTGGCCTTCTCCAGTGAGAGAGAGGCCTTATAGGATGAAGTGGGAACCATAAATCTGCGGCCTTTGCGGGAGAAAACTTCCGCTTCTGTTTGCGGTCTGAACATTAGCGGCCAGTTTGTGAACCGCTTGTCCATCTCCCGCATTTTCTTTCTGTAAGACTCATCAACCTGCAAACATTTATCATTTCCAGGCTGCAGAGGTAAAGTACTGGTTAAAACCCAAAGGTTGAGGAGCAGCTCGAGCTGTGAAGTGTTCAATAAAACGTGTGTGAGCTTCACACTCTTGAACACTTCATAAAACTCCAATATCCACGTTTCTCACATCAAACTTTTCACTTGACCCCTTACATTGACCTTAAATTTGGGCTCTAGAATCTTCTAATTATTTTACTTATCTACCCTGACGGCTGCTTCGTCATTTCAGCAAATCTTGCATTTTTACGGCCACTGGATTTGGTTCAGCTGCAATAAATAGAGAGCGGGCCTCCTTAACTTGCAGGTAAACAGTAAAAAGTGTAATATAATGTCTGTGAGACAGAAAACAATAAAAACTATACACCTGCATCTATACCTTACCCACAGATTTCACTAAAATGATCCGCAATGTGCAGCCCAAACTCGTGCAAAACAACAGCTTGCGCTCGTTTGCGAAAAAAGAAAGAAAACCCTCTTTTCTTTCCGTGCTGTCTCTGCGCTCCTGGTCCAGCAGCAGGCTATATACCGTCTCTCTCCCTGGAGCTTTCACACAAAACCGTGAAACAAAAGTTCCACCAGGCAACGGCCTGTCGAGGAATGCTGACCTTGGCAAGGCCGCTGGAACCGGGCTGCTCTCACCGCCATTCTCTCGCTTCTTTTGGGCTTGAATTAAGACGCTCAGTTTGACCTGCGCCAATTTCCAAGAGGTGCCACGATGGTTTAGACACATAGAGCCAATCTGGTTAGTGCTGAATGAAAAGAACTGCTGCCATAGTGAAATAAACTTTGGAAGACTGAATCAGCAGAGCAAAATGACCAACAAACACCTGCTAGATCTGCATCTTCAGAAAATTATATATATATATATATATATATATATATATATATATATATATATATATATATATATATATATATATATATATATATAAATGTATTTGACTGAGAAGTTAATATCAGGAGGAGGAAAAGAATTAAAATGCTAACACTTGCACAAATGCAGATGTCTGACAGCATAAGGCAATAAAATAATAATGAAAATACTTATAAAGTACCTTTAAAATGTCTAAAGAACAGATTTTCCATCTATAAAATCTGTAGACTAAATAAGCCTTTGCAAATATAAATTTCAGTGTTCAGGTGTACGAGCATGTACCACCGCCCTCATTTCCAGCTGATGAAAATGTTTAAAATGACAGATATAAACCACATAGAGCTTGGACATTAAGAGATTATTTAAAATGAATTTTAATAATTGCGCATTTAATGAAACTACAAATCCACGTAAACCATAGATCTGAATTATTGACATGTGATCAGAATTCACTGGCAAAGAACAATAGGTTTATGTACAGATTAAATTAATATAAATGTCTTTCTGTTTACATGTTTGGAAAGCTAAAAACCTTTAGAACTTTTTATTTTATTATTTATTCTTAAATTCTGTATTCCTTTACCTAAATGACTTAATTTATGATGCTGAAACATTTTACTGTAAACAGATCTGAATCCAAAGAAGGCCTTGGAGATCAGAAGATAGAAAATTTCTATCATTTTCTTTTCATTGGTAAATCTTTAGTTGGTATTTTGGTAAATCATACAGTATTTGTTCCTGACCATTCTATTCTATTCTATTCTATTCTATTCTATTCTATTCTATTCTATTTTATTCTATTCTATTCTATTCTATTCTATTCTAGAGTCATTTAGCAGACGCTTACAAATAACCAATATTAGATTCTGCTTATTAAATTTATCAAATTTATCAAGAACAATTGTCAAAGATTAAATGATTGGAAAACAAAAGAAGACGTGGAAGAGCAGAAAACAATGATCTAGAATAGTGGTGGACAACTACGCTCTTCAACGGCTGCAGTTCTGCAAGTGTTGGGAGTTTTTCCTCCTGAAACACACCTGACTCATATCAGCGGTTAGCAGATTTGTGTTTTATGTCAAGCTCTGCACAAGGCTGCTAAATAAGACATGTGTCAGGTGAGTTGCAGCAGGGAAACATTTGCGGGACTGCGGCTCTCGAATACCAGAGTAAACCCCTGATCTTTTTTATTTTCATTCAATAAATCAAAATATATTTTAAATTTTGAAGAAATCTTCAAGTTAAATTTGAATGAAATAAGGAGCAGCAGAAGTCAGTTCTTATATTACCTGCCCCCTTTTCACCCAACCATCATTACATGATATACAATCAAACAAACTGAAAATTTATACAAAAAGAAAATAAATCTTCTGAATTTAGTCAGGTACATGAGATCCCACTGACCCAACGCATCATTTTTCTTGTGTCTCCCAGTTTACCACTCATTTTAACAACATCTCTCCTGATCTATTTAATAAATAAAGACTCCAACAAACCAAAGACCAGACCTCACAAGCGTAAAGAAAAGGCTTGAAACTCAAACAATAAAAGTGTTTTATCAACTCGAAACACACAACTACAGGTGCTTTGTTGCCAGCAGCCTGTAAGGACATGTTCACGTCCGCCTTTTTGATTCAAATCCGAGTCCGTTTATTTGGAAAGTCCGTTTCATTTGGGGAAATGTGAATACGCCAAACAAACAGAAGCTGATTCGGTCCGCCTACAAACACAGGCCTCGATCCTTTTCAAACAGACCAAATACAGGAAATGGACTACAAAAAAAACAAAACCCAGTCATTTCCTGCATTGCAT
The DNA here is from genome assembly GCF_933228915.1 of Telmatherina bonti. Classification (NCBI taxonomy): domain Eukaryota; kingdom Metazoa; phylum Chordata; class Actinopteri; order Atheriniformes; family Telmatherinidae; genus Telmatherina; species Telmatherina bonti. Next base: position 11,881,345 of record NC_136612.1, read on the forward strand.
TGTGGGTAAATACAGAGCGATGGCATTAAGAGTCCTCTGCCTCGTCTGTTGTTCACACTGCGTCCATCGTTGCAGTGTGTTTCTGCAGTTTACTTGCATAAGACACAATAATAACCCAAAACAGCCATAGTTTCGCCTCCATGTTTAACTCACAACAAAGTTTTCTTCTTCAGGTGGGTCTTGTCCTCTCTTTTGCAACATACCACTGCAGCGCCACCTTTGGTGGGAATGGGGAAAGTTTGGCTCGTTTAACCAACGTGATTTCGGTCCGCATGGATAAACCCCCCTACAACTGAGCCGAGTCCCCAATCTGAGTCTAGCGGACGATCCTGATGGGAATGCACCCTAAAACACACATAATGTGCTTCCACAGCTTTGGTTGGATCAATGAAAAATAACCAGAAAACAGTTGGTCAGATGTAAAACAGCAAGGACATTTCCCAAATCGCAGCGTGGTGTTCAGTGTATCCATAAGTATTTGTGGAAATTGGACAAATGGAAGACAAAAAAGCTGCTTAGAAATCTGTCTACAGCATCCATCTACATCTGACACAAGGCGTGAGAGATGCATCGGGACCGTCGGCTGATCCGGCTGCTGTTCACTGAAGCCTCATCAGGAATGTCTCCATGGAAAGGTGACTCTTAAGAAGCTGTGTCTCAGGAAAGGACGAGTTACGCCAAAATGACACAAGACTGGAGTGAGAAACAGACACAGCAGGTCTGATGGATGATGGATCCTCCCCACATCCAGAACCTCAACATTACTCAAGCAGTATGGGATCATCTGGACAGAGAACAGAAGAAAAGGCAGAAAACATCCAAGCTTTGCAAACTCCTCCAAGGAACCTGGAGAGCTACTCCTAAAGACAACTTTAAGACAATTTAAGGAGATGGTTCATAATTCAACAGTTAAGCTGCACCAAATATTTACTATAAATCTAATGTATAATTACTAAATAAATCTGTTTTCTTCCTCATATTATGTATTTCCATGTATGTTTGCATGTGCATTAATAAACCAGCTCACCTATTTCCAGTTTTCTTGGCACCATATGAGAAATGAAGGGTTTTGATCAGTACTGTAGGTTTAATTAGTTGGCTTTAGATATAGACCCCTGGGAAAGAGTGCTGGCCTTTTATACATCAAGGTAAAAATTTGCTGTCAGGCAGGATTAGACGAAAGCAACCTACTTTAAACATGGAAGTATTTACTGCAGAACTGGGAACAAAGCACTTTTAATTGATGTATTTTATTTATTTATTTATTTATTTATTCTATAACGTACCTCACAGGCAGGAGAAACAGCCACTTTGCTAATTACCTTCGCAACAAGGACCGCCATATTCATGCGTGTTATATCCAGGATCCAGATGCTGGAAGCTGCGCCCTGATCCGTTTTTATCAGGGTGCCGTTTGCAGACATGTAGTCGATCACATCAGCTGGGACACACACATCAAATACAGATACACATGTTCATCCACCTGCAGGCTGAGAGGTGACATTAATAACACCTGATGGAGACAGATGATTGGTTTAGCCTCAGGCCACGCAAAGCACCTATCGGCTCAGAGGAGGATCAGGCTAACCCATGCCAGTGTGTGTGTGTGTGTGTGTGTGTGTGTGTGTGTGTGTGGCTGGATCTCTCAGGGTATCCCACACTCCTCTGCCTTATCAGGGCGCTCCACGGCACCGCTAGAGGAGCGCTGGTCTCACGAGGGCAGGGCTACCAGCACACCGCTTATCTTCTGCTGGCAAGGAGGGTTTATAGGTCTGATTAACTCACTGCTTCTATGTGTCATGTGTGTGTATGAGGAGAAGAAGAGAGAGCTGGGGTGTATGATTGTGTGTGTGTGTGTGTGTGGATGTGAGAAAGAAAGGTGTTTATTGAAGTGCAGTAAGGACCCAGTGAAGCAGGCAGCGAGGGATGGCGCACACACACACATCCAAACCTCTTGTTCTCTCGGTGAGTCGTCGCTCTCCAGAGGCTCACAGACACCCAGGAAGTAACACAAAGGCTTTGTCGTCAGTGAGGGCTTGAGTGTTGTTCAGAGTACAACACCACACAGCACCCTTCAAAAGCCCTCTTGTTGTGATGAATTACAAAGCTCCAAACTTTCCGAAAGGAAAGCGAGGAGGAAGAAATAATAATAATAAAAAAAAAAGCTCCCTTTCTTTGACAAATCTATATCAAATTGCAGCGTTTGTCACCGTGCTGATTGGAGCACACACTCCTCCTCTAGCGGAGTGGCGCGAGGTGATATGGTTTGCTCTGGTTTGGGTCCAGTTGGTACCGCCAGAGTGTTGTCTGAAAGGTGGGGGGATGGGAGGTGGGAAAGAGAAGAGCACTCCCCCTCTTCATCCTCCTCCATCCCTCCAAAGGAGAAAGCACGGTGGCTATAATCTCTTTTCCTGGCTCTCAATGAAAGAGAGAGGAAGAGCCACTAGAGCCTGGGTCTGTTCAGATCTGCTGCCCCTCACCCAGACTCTCTATCTTCTATCTCCTCGTTCCTCCCTTTTGAGCAGCCTATCTGTCCTTCTCTTGTTCCTGCTCTCCATCCATCGCCTTACTTGCCTGCTCATTCTCAATCCGCCTGTTGTCACACTTCGCTGCTCATCCACTTTGTTCTGCTCATTGTGATCATCTCGCTCACATTCAGCTGTTTCTTGTCAGATCTACAGTATGTGCCTGTGTACTTGTCTTTTGTGGCTTTGACTTTAATCATTTTAGCCATGCGAACAACGGCGGCTCCGGGGAGGATGGCAGCATTGTTCTGTCTGCTCGTCCGGTCTGAAATCTCTAAAACTACTCCACTGGTTTGCTGTGACTGTTTGCACTGATAGTCAGAGTTCCCAAAGGATGCGTTGCACTGATGTAACTCTACCTAAAGCGCAAGTAGCAGGTGGAAATTTCTTGGCCTTTACTGAAAGACGTTTATTCATGTTCCAGACTGTGATGTCCCTCATGTAGCTCCTGTGTTATCGTCCAACCCAGACTTACAGTGAAACTCAGTCGAGTCATTCTTTCACACAGACACACTTCATGCAGATTGCTGTGCTACTGGACACAAAGATAAATAAATAAAGGACAAAGGGTGAACCAATCACACATCAAATAGCCAAAAAAGGACCTCCTGTTGGCTTTTCTGATACACTCTCCCTTCACCTTGTTGGAGAAAGTGAAGGTGCAAAATGCCTGCATTCTGACCCAACTTACACAGAGCTGTGATGCAGCACTAAAACTACAGATGCTCATTAAATATTCTAAAGAAAATGCCTTAAATACTTCATATTATCCTGTCACACTCCAGTGTTAGACACTTCCTGACCGTGCATGAGGTCCGCATGTAAAATAGCTTGTTAACAGAAACATCAGCCAGTCACATGGCAGCAAGCCGGTGCATTACGTCACAGACATGCTGACATGACCTGGAGTTCAAACTGAGCATCAGAATGAGGAAGAAATGGGATTTAACTCTGAATGTGGCATGTTGTTGGTCTATTTACTGGAATTTTCACACACAACCACCTTCCGTGTTTCCAGAGAAGGTCTGAAGAAGAGAAAATATCCAGCGAGCTCCAGTTGTCTGGACCAGAAAGTCAGAGGTCAGAGGAGACTGGGCAGACTGGTTGGAGATGATAGAAAAGCACCAAGAAGTCAGATAATTACTGGTTCTATGATATACAGAACATCATCTCTGAGCACACAACACGTCCAGCCTGGAAGCAGATGGTCTCCAGCAGCAGAAGAAGACCACACTGGGTTCCCTCCTGTCAGTAAGAACAGCAAACTGAGGCTATAATTCACACAGACTCACCAGAAACTGGTCTGATGAGTCTCCAGTTCAGCTCCACATTCACATGGTAGGATCAGAGTTTAGTGGAAACGTCATGAAAGACATTTCCAATTTTATCTCCTTAGTACCAACATGACCTTGTTTAACCTCCACAGCCTACCTGAGTAATGTAGCTGACCATGTCCATCCCTTTCTGAGCACAGTGTCGCATCTTCTGATGGAAACTTCCAGCAGGATGATGCACCAACAGAGCCGCTTTGGGATGTGGAATCAACGTAGTTCTGAAGATGAAAGACTGTCAAACTCGGCACAGTGAAGCTCATTCCTTTATTATAAAATGAGAAATGAAAGAGAAACTCACACAGGTGAAACATGATGATGTCATCTTCTGCTCACACTCAGACTCAACATGTCTGTCTTCATATTTATACACAGAACTCACGGTTAATGCAACTGGATAAACATGACTGAGCTTTTCTTTGAATGTCTTCAACAGAAGATCAGGTGTATCCTCTACTGAAGACGTTAAAACAGGATCTCCATTGGATCTCCAGCTCCTTATGGCTACTGCTTAGCTGCTTTTGCTTGATTTTTACCTGGTTGCAAACATCACATGTAACATGACAGCAAATTCATTTTTAAACTATTTGATGCTTCTCCCAAGTTGACACTTTCAAGGCCCACTGATGTTTTCAAGTAACTCATTTAAAGCCCATTTCTACGTTTCTACGTAAACAATTTGGTCAGCCCAGTCTCACCAGAAGGCATGAAAAAAGTCTGTTTCTCTCACTTTAAAGAAGTGATCAGTGACATGAAATTTAGAAAAACTACTTTTACATTTTGCGGGATTGTTACATTTTTATGCAAAAGTAGGCCGTGTTTTATTTATTATTATTGTTTTATTATTTTATTTTATTACTATCTATCTATCTATCTATCTATCTATCTATCTATCTATCTATCTATCTATCTATCTATCTATCTATCTATCTATCTATCTATCTATATACACACACACACACACACACACACACATATATATATATATATATATATATATATATACATTATATATATATATATATATATATATATATATATATATATATATATATATATATATATATATATATATATATATATTAAATAACATATCTATCTATCTATATATCTATATCTATATAGATATATAGATATATATGTATATGTATATCTATATCTATATCTATATATATCTATATATATCTATAGATATAGATATATATAGATGTATATACATATGTTTGTGTGGTAATAGTACAGTATAGGACAAAAACTTTCTTTATTGTCTGAGTTTAAAATTTTGAGTTTGTTGTTATGTCATCCTCCTGTAACAGTTGTATTTGGTACAGAAATGTACATAAATATTAGGCCTAAATTCATCCTATTTTTAGTCTTCTAGTGTTATTATGTGGTTGTAATTAAGGCAAAACATTTGTTTTGCTCTTGTTTTCAGTGCCAATTAGCAAACATTAGCATGCTATGCTAAGCTAAGCTAAAACAAACACTATAAGAAATTCACCCTGACATTAACCCTCCTAAAGTGTTTTGCTTCATTACAGCCTTTCCACAGCTGCTAGCGTGGTTGCTAACTCTTTGCGATGAATAGTCATGCTTTCGTGCCTCTTTCCAAGGTTTCATTGATATTTTAAAGGGAGTGCAAAATGTTAAAATGATATTTTTATTCAAACATTCAGTTCCCCCTCTCCTGAGTTGACTTCCATTCGCTCCATTTGCTGTGCTCCCTCTTTGACACCTCTTGGGGGAGGGATGTCATCTTCCAAATCACTGCAATTCATCCTCATACCCCTCCTCTCTGCATTTCCTGTACTTTTCTCTCACTTCTCCCTCGATCGCCACATCCGTCTTTCCTGTTTCCCTCTTTATATCCTCACATCCTCCCACCCAACACCTTTTCTTTCTTTTTTTTTTTTAATGGGTGGAGCCTCTGCTGTGGTGCCATTTTCTTGTGTTGTGGTACATCCAAAAGAGCATGAATATTCATGATTAACCCACTCTACGCCCAGAAAACACCCCCAGCCCCCCCTCAGTCCTGCAGCAAAGGCAACACTTGGTAGTGGCACATGGCAAGACAGCTGTTGCAAACCAAACCAGGCATTTGTGTGATGAGAGGGTATAAGGAGAGGAGAGTAGAGGAGAGGATGGGAGAGTAGAGGAAAGGAGAGGAGAGGAGGGGAGAGGAGAGGAAAGGAGAGGAGAGGAGGGGAGAGGAGAGGAAAGGGGAGGATGGGAGAGGAGAGGAAAGGAGAGGAGAGGAAAGGGGAGGATGGGAGAGGAGAGGAAAGGAGAGGAGAGGAAAGGAGAGGAGAGGAAAGGGGAGGATGGGAGAGTAGAGGAAAGGAGAGGAGAGGAGGGGAGAGAGGAGAGATTGACAGAGTGAGCAAAAACAGAGATACTATTTTAAAAAAAGAGAAAATGTAGAGAAGCGAAGCTGCTGCAATGAGTCGTTAGGAGTATTTGGGTGAAGGGAAGCCAAATAGACAGAAGGAAGAGGGTGGTGGCGGGGTCAACTGGGTGAAAAGGAAGGGGACAAGCCAGACGGAGGGAAACAGACACTGATTGGAGGATCTGTTTAGGGATGGAGGGAGACAGATAGATTGTAGGAAGACTGGAAAGACTGGGACAGTGGGAAGGTGAAAAGGGCGTAAAAGTTAAAGACAAAAACCTGAATTGAGACCCTCGATCTCCCAGTTTCCTGAAATGTTGGGTCACAGCCTAAAATGTAAAGAGGCCAACAGGATGTGAGGGTTTGTAAATAATTTAAACAGTATTTTCCTGGAAATAGCCAAAGAACAGCACATGATGGACAGAAAAATGACATTTTAAAAATACGCTCAGATTTAAGCAACGTGTTTAATAAACACAGGCATGTTACTGTGTTGTGTCGCATTTTCTTTTTGACACTTTTTCCCCTGTTTTTGATCGATCTGGAACAAACAGGAGCCGGACAAGGAAGCATCATTTCTAACATCTTAATCCTTTACAGGGTGTCAAACTCTGGTCCTCTAGGGCCGTTACCCTGCAAGTTTTTCAATTCAATTTAATTCACTTCAACTTTATTTATATAGCATCAAATCACGGCAATGCCATCTCAAGACGACTTACAGACAGGAGAAAAAAAACATAATGAAAGCCAATTCATAATAGCCTATATAAGGAAACCAACAGATAGATCTCACCAGTTTTCTGGTGTTTCCCTGCTCAAACACACACCGGATCCAAATCCTGTAAATTCAACATTTTCTAGTCAACATCTTCACATTGACCCTTTAATTTCAATCAAGTGTGTTGGAGCAAGGTAACAATTAAACTCTGCAGGATATCGGACCTGAGTTTGCCACCTGTGTTTTAGGTTTTCCTCTTGGCAAAGCTTTAAATATTAGCAGTGATGAACTACCTTCACTGATCATGCTTATTAGATAAGTTTCTGAACTCATCCATGCTGACACTTCTTCACATTCTGTACTTGAGATCTATGAATCAGCCTGTCTGGGAGGTTTCTTCATCTCAAAAATGTAAATGATCAAGTTGCCGAAACAGGTTTTTTTTTCCAGCATTTCTGTTGGCATCAAAACCAGTGATCTTCTCAAAACTCTCTTCTAGCATAAGAAGCCTTTTTTTCCTGTTTTTTTTATGTCATCCAACATGTTTGGAAACGGTTACAGAGGAAATAAAGATGATTTTAGGAGAACTGAGGTAATGATTCCCAAACGAGAACACTATTTCTAATTCACCAACACAAGTCAGAACAATATCTGTAAATTAAAAAGACATATTCTGTTTTATAAGAGTTAGATGTTTTAGATCTGTTGGGTTGTTTTTTCATGAAAATGCAATTTTTTGTCTTTGTCATTAAATATAGTCCTGTAAACAGAAATAACTGCAAACACATTTATCTTAACATGAAAATATGACAACCAAAGACAGAAAAATGACATAATTTTTTGTGATTTATAAGAATTTTATCTTTTCAAAATTAATTTTTCTTTGACTCTTCTAAGAATAAATTTTGATAAAAACACATGATTATCTAAAGTTAAACTTGTTTCTTTCTCCTCTGAAGAAATACTGTGTGTTTGCTCGAAAGGCTGTTCTGTCATCAGCATCTGATCCTAACTGTGGGTCTCATCTGGAGGTCATGAACACGACACAACATGCTTTACACGATAAAAACAGTTCCTGCACATTAAATACAATATTAAATAAAACAGGCCTTCATATCCAAAATAAACAACATTGCAGTTTCAAAACACACTCATAATATTCTCTTTCACACACAGTCATTCGCCACACACACACCCACACACACTCACAAATAAAACATTAGAGTAGTAAACATCTGGCTTGATGCTGCTGTGAAGAAACAGCATCTTTGGGATCCATCCACACCTGGAGTCAGTCCACCCATGTCCACAGAGGCCGCTGCCATAGCAACCACCCAGATCAAGGCAGATTTACCGTTTCTGAGACACTTTGTGTAAAATTTTGCTCAAATTCTTGCTGAACAGAGTCTGGTATTCGTCCCCTAACAGATATCAGGAAGCAGCAGACTAAACTATAATAATTTTCACATATGACAAAAGCCTCCAAAAATCTGTTAATTTTTTTGTTCCATTGTGTTAAAGAGACAAATATTCATTCAAAAACTGGACATTTATTACTGTTTTTTTTAAATAGGGCTTTAAAGGGTTAAAATGTTCCTTCTTGGAGGTTTGTTGGTGGTGGAGAGTTTATTGTTGTCATAATGACGCTTCTAGTGAGAATTAAATCTTCTACATTGTTCCTGTGTTCGTGTCTGCCATCTCCAAGCTCAGTCTGACACCTCTCTTAGTTTATTATCTAAACCTTTCCTTGCATCTTTTATGCTTAACTTTAAATGGAGTTGAAGTTTATGTGAATGTAGGTAAGTGAGAAGTCTTTATGTGGATGGACCAGGCTCAGATTTAGTACTTTGGTGTGACAGCTTGCAGTGTAACACCCTCTCTTACCTACTTACCATACATGTGAAAACATAGGCATCAGCCTTAAAAATTCAGCTATTTTACAGTTATTTAGAATTTAATATGCAAAAATGTAAAATTTGGAGCTTTTGGTCAATGTTTCTGTTAAATATTTTGAAGCAAGATTTTATTATTTTGAAATAGATATGTATGTTTTTCCCTTTGGGGATTAATAAAGCATATTTATAAAATATACCATAAAGTATTTTTCATTTGATTTAATTATTCTGCCATTAAAATATAGGACGGCCTCTGTAAAAGGCTTATTATAGAGCCAGTGTTTCATTTGTCTGTTAAAACAGCAACAAAGCTGAAATATTAAGATTTACTATATGTTTGGGCACAGATTGTTCATTCTGAAAGTATAAAAACCTTCTGCATTAATGCACATACTGTGAAGAATATTACTTAAAAAAAATCCATAGATGACTTTTATTCAGGGATTAACTGGTTGTGAGATTCTGGACTGTTGCTGATAACGAAAACAATGTTAATTATTTTTATTGTTAAATGTCTTTTATTTTACCTTCATGTCTGGAACAATCAAATATACATTACATGAAGATCACTGAGTACCAGTAATTTATACAAAATACTCAATTAAAAGAAATATTATAACCGTCTTATGTGTGTAAAAGAGAGAGAGAAAGTAAAGGAAAACAGTCAGCGTGATGAGATCAGGTCAGAAATAAGATCCACTCCTGCTGGCTGATGTTATCCTGTTTGCCTAAAACAGGCCGGCTGTGTTCAGCAAGATGAATGTGACCAGATACCATCAGCTGCACATCCACAATGAAAATCTCCCGTTCCACCACACGGGGAAGGATGAACTGTTGGACTGAGATCTGGTGACTGTGGAGGCCGTTGGAGGACAGTGAACTCATCGTCATGGAGATGATGTGAGCTTCATGGTGCATCATCCTGCTGGAAGTTTCCATCAGAAGATGCTACATTGTGCTCAGAAAGGGATGGACATGGTCAGCAGCAGGACTCAGGTAGGCTGTGGGGGTCAAACCATCAGAAGATGTTGGTACTAAACTGCTCAAAGTGACCAAGAAAAGACCCACCACACCAGTACACCTCTAGCATCCTGACGGCAGGATGGATCCATGTTGTCATGATGTTTGCAGCAGATTCTGATCCTACCATGTGAATGTGGAGCTGAACTGGAGACTCATCAGACCAGCATTGTCTTTGCAGCCTGTGTAAACTGTAGCGTCAGTTTCCTGTTCCTAGCTGACAGGAGTGGCAGCTGACATGGTCTGTAGCTCCTGTAGCACTTCCGCCTGCCTTTCCATCATCTCCAACCAGACTGTCCATCAAACAGCCAACAACCATGTCCTGCTCAAAGTCACTTCAATCCCCCCTTTCTTCCCCATCCTGACACCACATCTACGTGACTAAATCCACTGACTTGCTGCCATTTAATTGCCTGATTAGATATTTGTGTAAACATGCATAAAGTAAACATAAAGCTCCCCTTGGTTAACAAATTACAAGCAGCCAGACCATCATTCTGCTTCCTGCGCTGCTGGATAGGATAAGTAATTTAAAAAAAAAAACCTAATGATGTTGTGTTAACAAGCAATTAAACAAGTGTACCTAATAAAGTTACCTGTGACTTTATCTATTTACTGAAACATGAGTACACAACTCAAACCAGCTGTGCGTTTTTATTTGTTTCTCTCATTTTCAGCTATTTTCTCTGTTTTGTGATCATATAAATTATCTGCAGTATCTTCCCTAGACGTATGTCATCATAGATATGAGTGGCTGCATGTCAGCAGACAGAGGAAATGTTCTTTTGCCAGCCATGCCCAGCCTGTGCCCCTCTCTTTGCCCCCTGTAGCACTCTATAACCCCTCCACTCCTCCTTCCTGCTCTCCATCTCCTGCATCCCTTCATGGGGCCCCATTGCTGGCTGCCATCCCTCCCCATCTCCCTATCCATCTCTCTCTCTCAACTCCCTCCCCCCCTCTAACCCTCACCCCCATTCCCACCCAGGCAGAGGGCCTAGCTCTGCCCTACATAGCGGCGAGCGCAGCAGGCTGGCGCAGAGAGGAACCCTCGGGTTTACAAACTGTGTCAGGCCTCGAGACACTTCTGTGATCAACACCAACCGCCACATGAGGGGAAAATAATAAGGCAACCACTACCCAGAGAGGAGTGTGATTGATGTTGTCAATATGTGAAATCTGGAATAAATTAGCTCTCTGATATAATCCAAACTGTGGGATGTTTGTGTCAGAAGAGCTGAGGGTCAGAAGAACAGGAGGAAGCGATTGCTTTTTTGTTTTTTTGTTTTTTTTACAACAGACTCGAACAACTCAAACAAGTTGCCAAAACTTCAATATAGAAGAGGATTCATCTTACACATCTCGTAAAAAATAACCAATTCTGCTAAACTAAAGGTAGAAAAAAAGCAGGGCTGCTTATGAAGAAAATAAATAAACATTTACGTCCCACAAAAGTATATCATGGCCTTAATAACATTCTGAATCATCTCCTCTGGTGGAAAAAAAACAGGTTTTAATTAAAAACTCTTGGGCTTTTGGGATGAGACCCAGATATCTTTGATGAAGTCAATCACCCAAAAGATCTTGTAATTAAAATTCAAGAGAAACTCAGTCTATTTAGGTGAAGCAGCCGTGTTACTATAATAGCTGAAAGCATTTCATTCAGGTTTACATAAATTAGCATAATGTGATTTTCAGATGACAGCGTGATAATCTCAGCAGGGAGGCTGAACTTGTCCTAACTGCTAAAAGTAGACCACTTTTCTCACTCTGGTTGGCTTTCCTTTGGCCTTCAGCGCCAAGCAGCTTGAAAACGCAAACACGCCGAGTGACTGAAAGCGCTCCTTTCATACGTCCTCTGTGGTATAACACAACATGCAGCGCGCACAGGAAGGAAAACAAACACTGAAGTTGCAGCAGAAGCAGGTTTCATCCAAAACACAAGTTGGGTTTAAAGTGAGAGAGCAAAAGACAGAAAAGGATGTCGTGGAAAGAGGAACAGAAAGAGACAGACTGATCAATACACAGTGAGGGAGAGACAGGGAGCATCCGTCCTACCATCCACCATGACCTGGCAGAGAAGTCATAACACAGCTGCCACCTGAGCCCGGGGTCACTCTGCCTCTCCCACGCCATTCCACACACTGCCACGCCACTCGCCTGAGCCAGAAATCCTCTTCCTGGGACGGCTGATAAATATAGAAATATATAAAGCACAATCAATGAAGGGAAAACCACGGATGGAGTCACCAACCAGGAGCTGTGTGTTACTACGATGCTGCTGCAGCTTGAGTGATAGAGAGGGTGTGTATGTGAGGGTATATACTGTATGTATGTTCTGGTGTGTGTGTGTGTGTGTGTGTGTTTGGAGGGAGAAGGGACACAGAAATGCCACGGAGACCCTGTCCAAACAGCTGTGCCTCTCGCTCCTCTGGTCCAACTGCTCCTCCTGCCATGTGCAGGCTTACTGCGCCACCAGCTCTGCAGCAAATACAGAGGTGCACGCTCAGAAGGGCATGAGGCGCTTTTCACCTGCGTGGCGCGGTCATTTCGCCGCTGTGTGCATATTCCTGAGTATTCCTGAGACACGCTGTCAGTCAAAAAACAGTAATATCTGTCTGTTGTGGGCAGCACTGATATGCATGTTCCAGGAGGCCTTGGGCCAAGCTCAGATGTCCGAGCCAGTTTACTGAAGGGCTTCCTCTGAACACCCAACATGGCAGGTCAAATCTGAGACAGAGCTTCTCGTTTTTGCTCTTTCTGCTTCCTATTTCGCTTTCTTGTAATGCTAAGTTGTTTCAGGTAAATCTGGACACCCACATCAGCAAAACATGCGATTAAAATGTCCAAAAACATGCAGTGCATCTGTGTCAGAGTCGCTGGCTGCTCTTCTTATTTAAAAAAAAAAAAAAAAAAAAAAAAAAGTATAAATTTGTAAATATTTATAAATGTTTCAAGAATTTTAGGTTAATGTTTTTCTGTGATATCTTTAATGTTTTGCAAAAGGCATTTAGATGAGAGCTGAGTTTCTGCTATTTGATTATCTTACACCTCTGGCATAAATATAAAGGAAATGATTTTCAGTTTCTTCGATGATCACTTTTAATGTGTTTAGAAAATAATAACAAATATTTCAAGAACTTAATGCCAGCATCAAGATCAAGATTGATAAGTTTGTTAAATCTACAGGAAGCAGTGTTGTAGAAGATTCTATCAGAAGATCAATTGGTTGTTGGTGAGGGTGCCATGATAGGGTATAAAAGAGCATTCACCAAAAGTGTCCTTTACAAAGGAAACTTAAAGAACTCAGATTTTTTTTTTTTTTTTAAATGTATTTCCATCTTTTGTGCACATGCAAACATATCATTGGGACTCCAAATATTCAGATGCGATGTTTATTTGTTGGGATAACCAGTGTCAGATCATGCATCATCATTTGTCTGTCTTGGATCACTGCTTCCACAGTAGTGGCAGATGTAGCCAAGATTTAAAATTTCTTTATATTTTCTAGAAACAGTGGAGCTGATAAGTGAAGACACAACAAATACATTTTTTGGTCTTGTTTAGTAAATTTTAGTTTTTGCTGAATTTAAGATTTCCAAGTTTTTAACATCTATATCAAATCTTATTATCAAGAAAGTGACTCATTTGCAATTAGTAAATCAGTCCCTGAACATTCACAGAGCTTAGTGCTGTTAAATAAAAAACAAAAATAATTCAGTCATATGTAAATAAATGAGAAGCATAAATTGCACATAAAAAGAGCCACAAGGAAAGACAGATATGGGAACGTCATCACATAGCTATTTGTTTTCTTAAAGATTTAAAAGACAAATTAAAGGAGATTCCAGAAACAAGAAGTCTGATGAACTCATGTAATTAGCAGAAAAAGCAGAACTGTATCTGACCCACGTGCATCTGAGGGTTTGAACCGTTTTCCCTCCAGAAGAGAAACATCTTTTCCTGTGGCCGCTTGTGCTGGAAACATAAATGTTTATATGCAGACTTTAGCAGAAAAAAAAACCTAGCCAGGAAAGGCTTCATCAAATTGTTTTCAGCACCATTCACCTCAACAAGCCCCAATGTTTCTCTTCCCCACGCCATGTGCATCTGAAGCAGAGGGAAATCTGTTGCTGATGAACGGAGCAAAAACAAACGAAAGTCATTTTCTTCTGAGGTATAAACAGTTAGTCATTTCACATGAGGACGGCATTATTGTGGATTTTATTTAGTCATGCCTGTTATAGAAAAGAAAAAGGAAGGTCTGAGGAAAATCTGCTCTGCCCCCTTTTTTGTTTGAGTTCTGTGCTCAATCCAACGGAACGGCGGATTTTATCTGATGCATTGCATCTATTTGATCAGCGTTCCTGTCTTTGCCTGTTTACTTGCCAACAAATGATGCTGTCTCTATGTATCTGTCTCGTTCCCCTCGTTTCTTTGTGTTTAGTTCTTTCCGTCCTGTTTATCTGTGGCTTCATTAGCAGGCGCTGACAACATGTGAAGGAGAGGACCATTAACGTTGCCTGTTTTCCCAAATGATGATCCTGCTGTTAGTGTTGTGCTCCGTCTGTGTGCTTTACATGAGGAGGGGGTGACCGTGGTGAAAGAGAGGGGTGAAAACGTGGGACGAGTGGCAATTACAGGTCCAGTTATGGTGCAGTGGTGTGCATGACGGGCCACGTTTGGCACCAATCCCCATTTTAAGGGAATTTAAAAGCACTAGATGGGGCTTTTGTGTGCGACCCTCCCCACCACCTCCTCTGTCGCATCGCCAGCTTCCAGTCATGATTCAGACCTGTTTTTATTCCTCAGCGGGGCATAAAAAGCCCATGGACTGGGCGCACTGCCTAGATGACCCCTGAAATTAGCGAAATGGATGCAGCAAAACACCGAGGTGCTTACATTAGTGCATGAACGACTCTTGGTTTTCCATAAGAAGTGCTTCACCTGGAGTTTTCTGCCACCAAAGTGACACTCCACCCTGTCTGGAGCCCTTTTGTCCACTGCTCCCTCCACCACCACCTCCGCCTTTGTTACGTAACTGCACCGCATTCCCTGCCTGCAAGCCACAGATCATCTCCAGTGGAGTGCACCACTCAGAAAAGTTTCTCAGCAGACTCACTTTGTCGTAAAATCTAATTTTTTTTTTTTTTTACATCTTTTTCCCACTCAAACCTAAATTTGTTCTTAGAGGATACACTAAAACTCCCAACGCCTAGACTCTCTGCCCCCCTCACACACACACGCACACACACACACACACACACGCACACACTCCCACCGTAATTTGTCTGCCCACTGGTTTCACTTATTAAGTTTCAAAAGGTTTCTGGGCAACGTGGTTGGAGAAAGGAGGGGGGGAAAGAAGCGGGGCATTTTTTTGGCACACCGCTCTGCCCGTCTTGCCCAGAACGAGGAGGTTACCATGGCATCAGTGGGCACCTCATAAAGCAGACCATTGTTGGTGGCTGTGTGCGTGTGTGTGTGCGTGTGTGTGTGCTACATTGAGTTGCATGGCAACAACCTCTGGGCACCACCACTACGAGCATGAAGCTCAAATCTTCACGGGGCAGTGCCAACCTGCAACGCACATAAACATGAACCTTCCTCCGTCTTCTTCTGTGTGTTTGGTCCTCTTTTCCCTCTTTTTTTGTGCCAGATCTTTATCAGTCACATATTTCATCATGATAAACACACACACACACACACTTTCCCACCGAGCTTGTAAACCTCTCAACACATTTCATCGACTAATTGTCCCTCAGATCATGATTTATCATCTCTAAACACAAAATAAATATGTTGTCACTGGTTAGCAAATCAGAAAATAATTTGCAGCAGTTTTTTTTTTAGTGCAGTTGTGTGAGCAGATTGTTTTTTAAGCGTGAAAATGAGTGAAAGATATGCAGTGTGTGCTTAAAAAAGTAGAAAATGAGCCCGAAGTCTAAAATAACCTAAAGGGGGAAAAGCTTTTTTTTCTAGTCGGATCAAAAAGGTGAGGTGGGGGTAAAATACAGGTTTGTTTGTAATTGTTTCACTTCCAAATGGCTCAAAACACTGAGTTACTATGTGCGAAAATCTGGACACAATTTGTGGTTCCTTTGGAAAAAAAAGAAGAAGAAGAAAGAAGAAGTGAGAGGAGAGCAGGAAAGGAGTTATTTTCAGCTTATAAACGTTTTGGTGAGAGTTAAAAGACGTGGGTGACAACAAACTTTGACAGGTGTGTGTTTAATAAAAGTGTGTGAGCTGCAGATTTAGTGTGTGGTGATGGCAGGACGTGTGTCCTCTGGCGCACTCTACTGGTGTGTTTGTGAACTGCAATGACAGGGTTTTTTGGTGGGGCATTTTGCAGCATAAAAGCATATTTGTACACTTAAAAAACAAACTT
Source organism: Telmatherina bonti (assembly GCF_933228915.1). Taxonomy (NCBI): domain Eukaryota; kingdom Metazoa; phylum Chordata; class Actinopteri; order Atheriniformes; family Telmatherinidae; genus Telmatherina; species Telmatherina bonti. The sequence continues at coordinate 11,897,605 of NC_136612.1, forward strand.
ACTTTACAACATAAATTACAAAGCAAGAATTATAACTATTTAATGCATTAATAAGTGCAAGATTGATTAATTTGGCTGAAATTATGAGGTTATAATCACTTTCTATAACAGATTAACTACTAGTTAATAATCTATGTGATCAAGTTGTGGAATTATCTGCAAAACAGCAACATAAGTAGGATTAAATATCTCCAATCAAAGAAACTTCTTATTGCTTTTTGTCTAAGAAAGACTCTTCTTCTCCTCAGGATGTTTGTTTGTCAAAGCTTTTCATTTGCATCAAGTATTTGGTCCTTAATGATCCAAATCAGAGATTTTATTTCTTGAAAGCAGAAATAATTAAGCTTTTTTTATGAACAGTAACTGGAGTAAAAGATTCAGTCCTAAATCATCTTCCTCAAAAGAAAAGACAAATACTCACTTTTCATCTGTAGCTTCAAAAAATCTAGTTTATGAGATGAATTTACTCGTTTGAAATAACCTTGGCAAGTAAAATCGTTCTTCTTCTGCTGGCAGATAATTCAACTTCTCTCAAGTAATTTATAGCTTTTATTTCTTGTTCTTGAAAGCTGAGATTTTGCAGTGAACAGAGACAACTGGCAACGTTGGGAAGTGTTTTGTATTGGTGAACTCCTGCTGCCCTCTTCAAACGATCTGCTTGTTTTCCTCCTGAGTCGCTTCAATTTTCTGGGTTTGTCATCTCTGTGCCACCGCGTTGTTTACAAATATGATGTGAAACAAACAACAACAACAAAAGCCATCCAGCAGCAGGACGTTAATTTCTTCTTCTTCTTTTGTAAGGGAGTGTTTCTGTTCTGCATTCAGAGCGATCGCATGAGAGTTAATGTTGATAAACTGAGATCTGATCCATTTTTAAACTGGAGGAAGTGAAGATGCATGATGTGCTGATACAGGATTCATGTGTTTGGTGAAAAAAAAATAAACCAAATTATTTTACCAAAAAGACACAACACTGCAGAGTGAAAACAAGTAAAAGGACTCGTGTAAAAAAACACAAATATTTATATTTATAGACAAAATGATGAATAAAGATGGTTTTCACTGCATCATAAACTATAAACTATAAATATGTCACATAACAATTTCTTTGTTGATTTCACTTTGCATTAATGCCTTTTTATATTAATATTCTTCATATAATATATTAGTTATACATATATAGTATAAATAAATACTAGTAAATCTTTTATCCATACACCGAGGAAGATGATAAATAAAGATAAATGTGTAAAATTTTAAAAACAAATTAAAATAGTTTTAAAGTTGTTTTTTTTTTTTTTTTAAAGTGATTGTAAATTAATGTTAGCTTCTCTGCAGAAGAAGTTTAATGGTCAAATTTGTGTAGAAACATAAACAGTCTGTTAAAACAACAGTATTTTGCATAAAAACAGACAAAAGTGCAGTAATATGAATCTCTAAAGACAAAACCTGCACTGTCTGGAAGTAGCAGGAGTTAGCAGCTGTACACAGATTGATTTCCAATCAATGCAATTTTATGAAATTTGATAAAACAGGAAAAAAAATATGAGAACAAAAATAATGTTAAACTAATAAACTTTCCTTTTCTTTCCTACGTTTGGCCGAATCATTGTAAAGGAGCATTTTTGCTTTTTACAAATATCAAAGTCAGAAGATCATGATATTCTCATGATATCTGTATATGTAATTTACACATTTTTAAACAAAATTTTTCCCTTTTTTGTCCTTAAAACAGAGACAAATTGTCAAAAATGGTCCAAAGACCAACATTTCAGTAATAAATATTCTGATTTTATCAGATGAAAATCCTAATATGGTCATGACTCGAACATCAGTTTGTATGGATATTATATTCCTGTAATATTGCAGTCTGTATCAGTGTCAGAAACACGTTTGGAGGCTTTAAACGTGAGTTTCATACAACATACATGTCTGTACAGAAAGTGGTAGCTGTCTTCTGGTTCTTTATTTCTCTGCACAGTCGTAGCTGCTGCTTTGGCATGACTGTGAAGTGCTTGTGATTGGCTGTAAAGCCCCAAAAATGTGTAAAAACACCAGAAGGGTCTTGTGGTCGAGAGTGACCTAAGAGGGTTCAAACTGATTGCAACTTATATATGCAGCCACCTGGAACCGAGTTCCTCGCTTGCCAAACACATGCCACATTTAGCCCGGGCCGGCCTGGCAGCTCCGAGTGTCTGCATGCATGTGTGTGTCAGAGTGTGTCGCCGGGTCTGTCGCTGTTGTGCATCTCTGCTCCTCCGCTGTTGTTGAGCATGTGGCCCACAGATTAATGCTTTAAATGAGACTTTCTCCTGCTCTGAATGCCCTCTCTGTTTGCTTACAAGGCCTGGGTGAGATGGCGTGGAAGGATTTGAGAGTGGTTTTGTATCTCCTCCCGTTCAGAGGGGGGCATCCCATTATGGCTGAGGAGCTGAAGGAAGGGCATTGTCACAAAGGGTTAAAACCTGAGAGTGTCTTTCTTTGGCATGCTTTGCAGCATTGGCTTTTTTCCCCTCTTTTAAGACATGTGGAAAACAGCTCCAAACAGATTTCAGTGGAAGACAGGTGCCAGCTCTGCCATCTGCTTTCGGTTTTTACCTCCCTCACTGCCTGCTCTCAGACGATCCTCTCCTCTCTGCTATTCCAATTCATCCATCTTTCTCTCTTCTTTCCACCAATCAGATTGCTTTGACATCCTTGTTGTCATGTGCTGGCAGCATTTAGGTACCTGGAAGGAGTTAAAAGTGAGGGGAACTTAAATATAATGGACATTTATTAACATCAGGTACGATGTGTCTGGAAAATATTCAGTATTAAATGTGAATATATACTCTCTGAAATTAAACCTAAGGTTTACCAAAAATTTATACGTTAATTTTATGTCATAAGTACTTGCTGATTGTGTCCATGTTAGACACAGTTAAAGGAAATTATTATTTTTTTAAAAATAAGCAAACTTAAAATTTATTTTCAGTTTTTGTAAAAACCAAAATGGAATTAAGAAATTATCTACTATCAATTACATAATGTTACCTTTTCATTTAATTAGTAGTCATTGCTGTTTTCCCTGAGGCAAGTACAGCCTTTTTTCACAAGAAATACAGAAAAAAATAGAAAATGTTAAAAAAAAAAAAATAGTGGCTCTTATTCAAAACCCCTTTCAGACTGCTGTACATGAAACCACAACTCCCAACTTCTCACGTCTGATCAGAACCTGCTAATACTTGACATAAATAATCTTCCTGAATTCACACACACTTAGGACATGCTGGGAGTGCAGTAATACTGGTCATTTCAACAAGGTAACGCTGTTTTGGGAAAGTAAATCCTGCACCATGTTGTATGGAAGCTGAGAGGAGCCATAAAAACAATGATTTAGTTTCTATGCAGTTTTGTTGTCGTCAGGATGTTTGTTTCCACATAAGTTGATTTTCTCTTTTATAAAATCAGATTTTTGTTTGCTCCACATACTGGAGATACTTGTCTCAGTCCCTTCAGGATTTCACAGTTTTGGGTCATTTTTACAATTTAAAATTTAGTTGCAGTTTTTGGGAAAAGTTGCAGCATAACTGCAATGGTTTTGTTTATTTTTCCCCCAAAAAATGGTTCATTATATTTTAATTTATTAATACCAAAAAATTCATAAATATTTACCACTACTATATCTAGTACAATAGTCATAAAAAAACAAAAGAAAATAAAAAAATTATCCGCAGCTTTCATTCTCACCTGCGGCCTCATTTAAAAGTGAATCTTTATCGTTGTTCAGAAGCTGTAACAGTAAATCAATGTCTGCATGTGCTTTTCTGTTCGCTGTCTGGAAATGACTTCCTGTACTCCAACTGAGGAAAAATTTTAGTTTGGTCATAAAAATATTTATACCATGGTCAGTAGGGCTGTGATGATATGCTTTTGTCCTGATTTGATTCCAATTTTTTAGGTGCCGATTTGATTTAAATTGGGATTCTCACGATTCCTCGATATTGTTGATTTTTGTAGACTAAAAACAAACAAACAAACAAAATGTACAAAACTTTCTTTTGCTTGTCATTTTTGTTGATTTCAATTAGGAAAAACAACACAGTAGCCAGACCATCATTCTGCTGTCATAATGCCCAAGAACGTATGTAAAACAATCAATATAAACAATAAAAATACCAAATTGTATAATGAATTACTTTTATTTATCTAAAAAAAAAAAAAAAAAAGATTTTTTAACAATATAAAAAATAGATTTTAAAATTGTGACGCAATAATTTTTCAGTTCGATTTTCCCACCCCTAATGGTCAGTGATAATTGTAATGCTAACTGGTGTGCCTTATTTTCTTATATACACGGGCGTACTTTGGCAAATAATATCAATCTGTTACTGACGTCACCATAGCAACACGTGAATCAGCTGATTCCGATTCAGCTTGCTTTTGACAGGTGAATGAATGTGGTGTATCTTGACAGTGGTTGTTTGGCATAAAAAGTACATCAAGGACAACATAAAATAGTCCCTATACTTTAGCATATTTAACAAGTTTTGTAAAAAAAAAAAAAAAAAAAAAAAAAAAAAAAGAAAGAAAAAAAAAAAGGTAACTGTGTGGGACCATGGTAGCAGATTAAACAACTTGGATCTCACAATGCACAACTTGGTGCATTAAACTTTGCGTGTCGTGGTGTTCTACACTTGGCGTTGTGCATCAAAACCATGTAACGTACAACTCCTCATTGTTTAAATTTTACTGAAAATGTTACAGAGAAAACTTTTGATTTCTTAATCTGATATCCAGTTTCTAAGTTTTAAAAGAGTTTAACTGGATAATGATTTAAAAACGTACAATCATGGCTGCTCTCAGTTACAATAGATTTGAAAATACATGTTTCCAATTTTTTCATTTGCAGAATTTGATGCCCATTTCTGCCGTCCCTGTAAAGGCAGTCTGTCTTCAACGTGGAGAGAGAAAAAAACCCACTGAAATTCAAGCTGTAATTCCTCATTAGCTTCACCGTTGTAAAACTAAACAGATTAATGTGGATCCATTAGCGCCACCATTATGGGAAAGATGCAAATTGGCTGATTCATTTGTCCTTTGCTTTGGTCGTGTTTCGTTTGGTCTTATTTGACTGTGAAGTGTTCAGCTTATTAGTTCTTGGCAGTCTGGATATTTTTAGATTACAATCTAAGTGTTTATAAAATTAAATAAATGCCAGACATTATGATTGGCTGTCAATGAGTTATTTTAACAAAAGCAAGCCGAAGAATGGATATTTTGTCACAATGAGATGAGATGAAAGCTAAAAAACACTATTTTTCACTACTGTAGAAGGCTATGAAGCTACTTTTCCCCTCTTTCTCTGTATTTCAAAGCTTTCTATTCTCAAACATCCAGATATGCAAACAAAAAGCTTGAAAATGATGTTCCATGATGCAAACCTGCATGGAAAAAGCACAGTGAGCACAACGATTAAAATCCTGCTCAGCCCTCTAATTATTCCTAAAAAACATGAGACGTGAAGGACACGGGGGAAAAAAAACCCAACATACAACACAAAAGGATCTAATTTTAACACAAACGTGATGTTTTTTGGAAAAGATACACTTTCTTGTGAAAAACTTCAACTTTAATGGCCAACTCAATGACTTATGAAAATACATAAAAGTGAAAACACATTATTGGCTCCTGTTCCTGCAGCTCCCCGTGGGAAAAAGAGGCCAAGCCTCATTTAAAGTGCGGCGCCTGAGCCGTGTCACTCAGTTCAGAGGAGTGAGGCTGAAACCTGGTGGTTTCTTCTGGAATGAAGCCGCTCTTAATGAGCCCATCAGGACAAAGGTGAGTTCTAAACAAGTGGAAAGAAAAGTAAACAAGCCAGGTGACAAATTGCAAGTCGCCAAGTTGGAAGTCTTGTGCATAAATAGAAATTTGCTCACAAGGAAACCAGTGAGCGTTGTAAAGAGTTGGTGAGAGGAGAGCTTTTTGTTTTGCATGCAGGTGCTCTTTTCAAAGCGCTGCTCTCTCCAACAGGCACTTTGTGGCTGAACTGAATGTCCGTCTTTCAGGGTGTTTGTTTGGTTTCTTTATGCCTGTTTGATACATACTTCTCTATTATCCTGATATGCAAGTGCACCTTTTTTTTTCTTTCCGTTTTTTGAGAAGAAGCTTAAAAGAGCTGCAGTCTTCTCAAAAAGAGTCCAAAAAAAAAAAAAAGATCTGTCGCTCAGACATCAACAAGTCAGTCCCAAACATTTCTGCTTCAACAACTTTGTGACTTTAGATCAAGACTAAAGCATGTTTTCACTTTCATGTTACATGGACATTTCTGTCCTTGATTTGGCCCAGGACTGCCCAACTTTTGTGTGTGTGTGTGTGTGTATGAATTCATTAATGTGTCAGATGGAGCCTGTTGTGCCAGGCAGCCGGGCAGCAGCGGTGCCACTCTGTGTGGTCAGGGCACAGTGTGTCCTCTCAGCTGCTGTTTCGAATTCACAACTAACTCGTCAGCAGCGCTTTGGGTAGAGCAGATGGCGGAGGGCTTGCTGTTTGCATGCGTGTGTGTTTGCCCATTTCTTTTGGAGAGCTGTGGGAAGCAAAGCTTTGCTTGCTGCTGTGTCCAGCTTCACATGCGTGAAACGACGACGGGAACAATTGAAATAAAACTCTGGAGTCTGAAAGAGGTTAAAAAAAAAGAAAAGAATCCCTCCATCAAGGCATGTGGAAAAACTCCTGTATCACTTAATATCACCCAGAAAGGCCGTAGCCTGTTTCATCTGAGAGTAATCCTTGAGATTATATCCCTGCATGGTGGACAATGAGCATATTGTTGTGATCTTGTTGCTGTAATCCAGCTCAGCACCATATGCAATAGACAACAACGCTCTCTAGAGAGCAGCAGCAGTGAACAAAAGACTGTCCAGATTTGGCAAAGCAGTCCATCTGCCGCCAGCTCTCTCTGTGTGGAAATAACTCCACTGCAATCAAATATGCAGCATTGACTCGGGGCTCTAGAAAATAAGCTAAAAAACAACTTCCTCTCCAGCAGCGCTGGTTCAGCTTCATTCAGGACAAAGTACAAATTGTTCAGCCATTCAAATCTCCTGGAGTCTACAGAGAATATGATTTCAATTTTGGTCGCAACCTCGAGTGCAAAACGAAGAGTAAGATTAAAAGTGAGGATGGGGTGAAGCCATCTGTTCTGCAGCAGAATTAGACAGACAGAAGAAGAAATGTGGTGGAGCCAGAACTCATAAAGAAAACAGCAGACTCAGGCCAAATTGTCAGGCAGTTAGTAGATGAGATATCATGCTAGCCAGACATGCTAGACAGGCGGGCGGCGTTGCCTGAGGAGAAATCCTACTATTTAATGTGCCTCAGCAACCCAGCTGATTCACCACCACACCATCCAGTCTAATAGGTTTTGTTCGGGCGAATCACTCCAGGTTTCCTTAATGGAAAAGCCAAACATACTGCTCTAACATTGGGTGACAAGGGCACCTTGGGTTTGCAGATGTTCACGCAGATGACAGATGGCGCCGGCGCAGCTAAGGGAGCAATGGGAATGATGTCTGCGCCAGGCTGGTGCCACAAACCCCCCCCTCCCTTTTAAGTTTCCTCTCTGTACCAAGTGCCCCAAAAATCTCCAAAATGAGATGAGAGTCAAATGTGTGTCTGTGTGTGCGTGGATATCTGAATGTAGCGCTGAGGTCAGAGGTCAAAGTTCCCGATGGCTGGCAGCTCAGAGCACGGACCTTTCTGATGAGGAACACAGACCTTTGTCCACCTACTTGATAAATGTTGATCAGCCGGCATTTCTTACGTCTTTCCTGGGCTCTTCTGCGTTGACCCTCCTGGAAAACATGTCTGGGTTGAGAAAAGGTGGTAGGAGAAATGTGGAAGGATGAAAACCTGACCACGCTTAAGCTAAGCTGCAGCGCTAAAACTTCAGATTTTAAGCCAGAAACTGCTTGAGATACTTCATTTAATGCAAAAACAATGTTACACAGAACATATCAAATATCCCTTTATTATTCAGGTTCCTATGTACAAATGAAGCATTTTGTTGCTGCTACCAGGAGCTTGTTTTTATTCAGGGTGGTCTGGTGCATCTTTAGCTAAAGGAGCTAATAAAAGAAGCATTTGAACTACTTTGTTTAGTATTTGGAGAGTTCTGAAACGTCTTCTAGCCGCCACTGGGAAACTTCTGAGCCATTTCACTCAGAAAGTTTCCTAAACAACCAAAGATAACAATTCTGGATCCAGATTTAAGGACTGTCCTGACAAATGTAAGTTTTTTTGTTTTTTTAAAAATTGAAATTCACCTATTTTGACTGGTTTGGATCTGCCTAGTGAGCAATGTCGGGGTTAGTGGGTGTGGTTTTGTAATGTGGGATGACAATAAGACTTGAACATGGGCGTAGGTCCATCTCCCCTTTCCAACAAGTTACAAAAACCTCACGGGTGGTTTGATCAGCCAGCAACAAGCAATAATTATGTTGATCCTGGTATTCATAAGAGATACCGCGTGTAAAGTATCAAAATGGCGTCTATTAATGTGATTGTTGTGAAGAACTAAGACTTTATTAGTAATTTGGATTTAAGTGGAGTGACTGGAGAAACTGAAACAGCAAATAACTGTCAATATAACCAGCAAGCCAATCAGCAAAATGGTGTCTTTTAAAAGGGTAAAAAAGAAAGTATTTGAGCTCCATCCAGGATCATTTTCTAACCCCAACCAAGTAATGCGCACGGAGTTCGAAGCCAGCACTTATTTATCATTTGCTTCCTCTTGAAATCCTGAAAATAAATCTTGAACAAAAGTTCTCCAGACTCTCTGAAGACATTTCAGCTTTTCTTCAGACATTTTCTGCTTTTCACTTTCACCATTTACAGAGTAAAGTAGTTTTTTTTTGTAGTTTGTTTCTTTTCTTTTCTTCTCTTTTCTTTACTATATAAAAAGAAAGCCAGGAAACAGTTTGTCAGATGTAAAACAGTATTATTGAACCAATAAGGTAGTTTCCAGAGAGGCTGTCAAGTCATTCCTAAGGAAGAATAATGTGAACAAAAGGCTGAGGTTTGCCAAATGTCACAGGAACTGGACTAAAAAACGGTACAACAGGTCTGATGGAGGGAGTAATCTCCAGAGTCCGGACCTCAACATTGTTGAAGCCGTCTGGGATCATCTGGTTAGAGACCAGAACAAAAGTCAGCAACATCTAAAGAAGAGCTTTAGAAAGTCTCACAAGAAGCTTTGAGACTTATTCCTGAAAACTACATCAAATGGAAAGGAAGTTTGTCTAAAATGGTTCAGACTGGCAAAAAATTAAAATATTCAAATGTTAAAATATAATACAAAGATTTTCTTCCTTAAAATTGACTGACAAGCTATTTAGAATCACACAAAGTCTGTTTTTGTTTTCTGTGTGTCCGTTTACGTCAATAAATCATTGCAGCCATTTTCTGTTTATTCTTGGACTATAAAAAGAAATAAGTTGAAGATTTGTTGTATAGGATCATGGTGGCAAACTGCTAGCTGGAAGCACTGTGAATGCCAGTCCACCAGAATCTTTCCACCTGTTGGAGGATCTGCTTGGAAAGAGATGAATGAGTCGCCTTTTTACCGTGTGAACTATTCCCATTGAAGGATGCGCCAAGCTAGCGATAACATTCAGGCTAACATTTCAGATTTAATCAGCTGCGGTGTGAACAAAACCTTCAGATGAGGGTTTAGTGTTGCAGAGTGACCTGTTTGGAAACCTGAGCCCGTATCAAGGAATGAAATGTGAACAGAAACACCTACAGCACTGAAACACTGAAGGTAAAGTTTCATGACCAACAGTCTTCATCGAATGACGATCAGTGTGGAAAAAAAATATTTTCAGTATCTGTGATCGATTCAAGAAAATGTGGTGGTCAGAATAAATCATGTGCAGCCTTAAGAACTGTTGCATTTTAACCACAGAACCATGAAATAAAGGACTCAAGACAAGGTCCACCTTGCCAGTACCGGGCTTGACATGGACAAAGGGATGGACATGATCATGTTGGACCCAACTCAATCTGTTGGTTTCCTTATATAGGCTATTATGAATTGGCTTTCAATATGTTTTCTTATCTGTCTGTAAGTCGTCTTGAGATGGCATTGCCGTGATTTGACGCTATATAAATAAAGTTGAATTGAATTGAATTGAATCAGCAGCAACACTCAGGTAGACTGTGGTGTTTTAATAATCGTTTGTAGGCGCCCCAAGTGTGCCACGAACTTATGCCCCCCTCACACATCATTACATCACAAGTAGCCTGAAACATGGATCCTGACGGCAGGATGGATCCATGTTGTCATGATGTTTTCAGCAGATTCTGATCCTACCATGTGAATGTGGAGCTGGAGACTCATCAGACCAGTTTCTCCATCTTCTATTGTCCAGTTCTGGTGAGTCTGTGTGAATTGTAGCCTCAGTTTCCTGTTCTTACTGACAGGAGGGAACCTGGTGTGGGCTTCTGCTGCTGGAGACCATCTGCTTCCAAGTTGGACGGGTTGTGTGTTCAGAGATGATGTTCTGCATATTTTAGTTGGAACCAGTGCTGATTTGACTTTTTCTTGTCTTTCCATCATCTCCAACCAGTCTGTCCGTTCTCTTCAGACATCAACAAGACACCTGCTGCTTGCTGGATATTTTCTCATCTCCAGACCTTCTCTGTCAACACTAGAGATGGTTGTGTATGAAAATCTCAGTAGATCAGGACTTTGTGAAATCCTCAGACCAACAAGCATCCCACATTCAGTGACTTAAATCCCCTTTCTTCCTCATTCTGATGCTCAGTTGAGCGAGTCATCTTCACAATGTCACTTACAATGTCACTTACTACATGCTTGGAGTTGCTGCCATGCGATTGGCTGATTAGCAGGGCCGTTTCTAGCTTTGTGGGGGCCCTCGGCAAGATACAGTTTGGGGGCCTCCAGTCTGTTATCTATTACACTTCTTGAGCAAACAGGCTGCAGGTAAAAGTAAAGCTCTTTAAGCTGAGCCACTCAGCAAGTTAAACTGTTAAAAAAAAATCACAGTAAGACAAGGAAAAGAATTGTCTATATATCAATCAATAGAAAATATTAAGTATTTCTAAAAAAAAGAACTCTTTATTTTAAAGAAGAAAAACAGACTAACACTTAAAGTAATAATAAATTACCTTTGTCTTACACTAATAACACCTGATAATAACACACATTATTCAGAGTAACAGTCACAATGTATAATCCTCAAAATATCTGCTTCCTGGCTTTTTTATTTGCAAAGTCATCCGTGAAGTCCTCATATGACACCGGTTTGCCCGTCTCATGGTTGCGCCTCTGTTGTGTCAAGTGACTTGTACCATTACCTCACACCACTAGGTGCAACAAGAGTATGAGGAAGTACAAGTTGCTACATACGTTGACGGTATGTTACATGTTACTGCTAAAAGGCTGATGATGATTAAAGCTGTTGTTCAAAGTCCGGTGTGTTATTCTGAGCAACCTTACAACCTCCAATGGATTTATTTATAAGGGGTAGTCCCAACACAATAAATTCACACATTTTTACCTGATCTTTCTCAGTTTGGTTTGTTACAAGATGACAAAGAGATGTTGTGATGGGTTACTGTCAAACATTTAAAATAACGTGCTTTTATGTATATACATATATATATATATATATATATATATATATATATATATATATATATATATATATATATATATATATATATATATATATATATACCACCAATGCCAACCGCGGCAATGTGTTCAAAGACCTCATAATACCATAAAACAAAAAACAGCCACTGCTTACTGTCACAGTTTGTTTTATTTAGGCCAACATTTATTTTTAAGCCTATAAACGGAGTCATAAACACACAAGATAGCTACAAATAAAAATGAAGAAGAGGCAGTTTTGGGGCCCCCTGGTGGTTTAAGGGCCCTAGACATCCGCGTAGTTCGCCTATTGGAAGAAACAGCTCTGCTGTTTAGATATTAATGTTAACAAGCAGCTGAACAGGTGATCCTAGTAAAATGTAAGTGCAGGTAAACATGGAAACTCCAACCTAAACTCAAGAAAGCCCAAATAAAAAAAAGTAAAGAATACAAGAAACAAAACAGACAGACTGTGACACTTTGTGCATCTGAATGACAACAATGATGTGAAATATTAACTCACATGCAGTTTGCAGCAGTCCATCGTCCCACTTCTGGTGTGATTCTAGAAAGTTTAACAGCATTTAAAAACAAGCACAATGAAACTCTCTTTGCCGTGTTAAGAAAACTAAAAGTTGACCATGCAAAGTTGTGGCTGCAGACGGAGGGGTCCGCTGTGTTGTAAAGTCTGCAGATATCCTGTTAGAACCTTCACTCTCATGCAAACTCAAGTTGAAGTCTGTAAAGGTGGCTTTGAAAACGACATGTATGACTGTGTCACTAACTGCTCCTGCGGGGGTCACTATTCTGGTCATTTGGCATCACATTCGGCGCCACCGGGAGGAGATTTCATGAAAATCATTGACATTTACAAGAATGCCAACTGCAAGTGCAAACAGTAATAGTCTTGTTGATAGCAGTCGTACAGTCTGACTAAATCCATGCACTGAGTGATTAGATCATTTGGAGCCAGCAAGTGCAGAATGATGAGTGTCCTCTTTGGTGCCTGATGATTCCAGCAGTACTGCTGCATTATTGTAATGTTTGATAATCACACTTCAGACTCAATAGAGATCTAACAGTAAAAAGAAGAGGTTTATTTAAACATCTGCTTCTCATGCAGACAGATTAGGAGCCCTGGAACCCGGGGAAGCCACACGGAGGGACATGAACAGGTAGAGCTGATAATTACCTCCATTCATCTTCACCGGACCCCAGCAATGTTTTATGAGACTGCATCTGAGTGCAGGCCCATGTTTGATGAATCTCCTCTTAAATTAGCAGCCACCGGTGGATCGAGAGCCTCCATCACTCCGTATGCTCCCATTCATCATCTCATTAGGACCCCGGGCTGGGCTTTAAAGGCCTGAGGACTCGGAGCTTCGTCATAGCTAAACATTTCCAGGATGTTATCGCTGTTGTTTGCAAATTTGTCAAAAGCGACACACATTTTTCATAAACTGCAATCTGTTCATTTCCCCAGGGCTGCTTCATCATGTGTTAAAAGGAAAATCTTAATGCATCATGGGCAGAGGATGGCACAGTTGTTTACCACCCCGGGAATCTGGTGCCATTACAGACTGGCAACAAATGCCAAATCCTTATGTAAACCCAGCGCCTGTAAATGTTTATAGGGATGTTTTCCTCCTCAGGTGCTTACATGAGCGTGAGATATAAAGATTTGTGATCCAAGATCATTTTGTTGAAATGTTACATCCACTACGTGGCAGGAAATGCAAATGGATGTCGAGGGAGTCCCAGCTTGCCATTTGTGCTGCGCTCTTTGCTGCAAAGTGAGCAGAAATAAAAGCTCTCTGGTGGTTACTCTGGTTCACTACTCCCGTCTCTCCATCACCTCTATGCCCAGGTGGATAAAACTCTTAAAAAGCAACGTCCATGTCCTCCACATCAGCATCAGCTACGCTCTGATCACATCTCTAAATGGAAACGTGCTGCATCCATTACTGTAAAATACTCTGCTGCTCCCTGCTGAAAGCTCTCCACCTTCTTCTGCCCTCTGTTTTCCCTTGAGCACACGTCAGCCTCATGTTTCCCCCTCCCAAAAACAAAAAAAAAGAAAAAAAGCCCCACCACCCCAGCCTTCTTTACAGACCGCTTACGCTGGCAGTTCTTAACTGGGCTAAGTCCAAGTTTAACATTAGTGGGAGTCGGTTTGGGTGTTTTTAAAGCAGCGTGCAGGGAGCTGCGAGAGTGATCACAGCCGTGGCTTAAGCTCCAGCTGAAAAACAAAATCCCCACAATGCATTGTAGAGAGCACAATGGTCTTGTTTCAAGTTCAGATTTAGAAATCAGTAATGCAACACAGATGTGTGGATTTCAAATGTTTGAGAGGGAAGCTTAGGTTGTCTGTGGGCAATTAATCTCCCCGTTGCCAAGGACAACATTAGTTACCTTTAGATTATTAATTTTGGTGCGGTGTTCTCGCAGAAAGCTGCAATTTATCACCAGTGCCGTGGGGACTCGTCTCACCAAAGGAGGCTTCCCCCGCCCCTCTTCTTTTTTCAGCACAGCCACAGTGTGCTGTCATTACCAGGAAATGGAGATATTTTAAGGCTCCACTCCCTTTTATTTGGATTTGGTCCTCAGCTCTTGTTCTGGAAAGATGCTGACAAATCTGATTCTTGGTGCCAAAATTCAGAGTAAAACCCTGTCATTGTTTAAGGCCAACAAAAGACTGGATCATTTAGACTCAGCTTATTACGATTGCGTCTTTGTGTCAACAAATTGTAACACTGGCTTGGCAAATTGCTTCAAAAGACATGGCAAAACCAAAGCTTGGCTCCTTCTGAGTATGTGCCTGTTCAGTCATGTAAAGAAATAAGTAACATAGAGGAAATTATGTGTTTTATTCATTCATCCATTATTCTATCCAATCCCAGCAGTCTTTGGGCGAAAGGCAGGGTACACCCTGGACAGCTCGCCAGTCCATCACAGGGCTGAAATAATGTGTTTCTTTGACATATTTAGAAATGCACACATTTCATTATAACACATAAAATTTACATTTTGCTTCAACACTGATGTTTCAGATAAATGTCAAATGGAAAAAGTTTGTGGTGGAGTGGTTTTATAAACAGCACTTCAAGCAAATGTGCCCAAGTCCGAACCTCGAGACCTTGAGATCTACTATTCTGCAACTTTTAGACGCATTCCTTCTCCAAAACACCTGAATGAGATGACTGAGCTCCCTCAACTGCATGCCATTCAGCTCTGCAGAAGCCTGGTCACAAGTCATTTATTTGTTCCAGATAGGGAGCCAAGTTACAGGATCTTTACATCTCCTGACTTTAAACTGCATTTCGTAACTTTCTGACCATAAAACTCTGCGTACCGGACTTGTTTGATGACACAGTGACATCTATCATGTGCATTTCTGGAGCCGCAATGGACTGTTTATAAAGAGATGGACGGAGCCTCCATGGCGTCACCCGTAGGTTTCTGAAGAGCTGAATTGAAGCTCGGTGGGTGGTTCCTACCGTCACCATGTTGGCAGAGTCATGCACGTCATCTCAAAAATACAAATTGGGGCAAAGAGTTGGAGCTGAGAGGGGAGCCGTGAGCGTCATGGCAGATGATTAACATTGAGCAAACTCCGAGCTAAAAGCTAACCTAGCCAACCCCGAGATAACAGGAGCTGACCAGCTGACGGAGGTAAGCGGGCTTAAACTAAGTCACTTTGTTAATGGGCTAAAAACCGCAGTTCTTCTTACTTGAAGCTGGAGATTGGATACCTGTCAATCAAAAGAACACAGCCCTAAATATGCCGAACTTCGAGATTAAATTACTTTTAAACGGGCGAGTTAGAGAAAAATTCACTCCCCCCACAGTTGTCATGAAGGTAAACCTGACCTATAAACCAAAAATGGATTTTTGAACCAGGCTGTAAACATGTTTATTTCTGCTGTGAAGTTGGTCTTTTTAACATGGGAGTCTATGAGGATTTGCTCTGTTTTGCAGCTCCTAGTGGATGAAGGGGGAACTGCAGTTTTATGCACTTCCGCATAGGGTTCACTTCTAACTGCCGGAGGTTGCCGCTTGGGAGCCGCCACTGCCCAGCAGCGTCCTGAGGCTGAGAAACCGACACTATACAACTTTTACATCCAGGACGCTATGTGACGTGTCACTTCGTGGTAAAATAAGGAACCAGCTGTTTTTCTGTGTTAAAGCTCACAAATAGCTAAACCATTCCCATTATCAAGATTACTGGAAACTACAGGAAACTACATCAGAAGCTGGAAAAAGAAAAAGAAAACTCAGAATCTAATAATCCACAAAACTCTGTCTGTACTCAAGCTCACATGATCACATATGTTCAAAGGATCCTAAACTTTTTGATATGAAATACAGAATTTCTCTCAAATAGTAAGAAGTTTACTTTATCACTTTATATTTATGTGAGGCCAAAATTCAGGAGGTTGGAGCTAAATGGAAGTTATATTAACACACAAACAAATTATGGAGTCAAGCCTGAGATCTGAATCATGTGAAAATGTGGAGAACAGACAGAATGAGCTGGAAATTTTCAGATATCTTGTAGTTGACAGAAATATGTCTGGAAGATTTCAGCAGGCTTACATCAGGGGTCTGTAGACAGCATGCAAATGCCTGCAAGTTATTTAGCTAAAAAAGACATTTCAACCTCTGAGATTTAGAAAGTTTGCACATTAAACAGACAATTAAAACAACTACCGTACTTATCGCTTCTGGGATAGGTCACAGTTTTTTTAAAAAGCCTTTTGGAAAAGTTCATCTTACATTTTCACACGTATGCTTTGTTTCACATGAAGTTTCAAACATCATGAGTCTGGTTAAAATTAATTAATTGAGTTTAACTTAAACACATTAAACAGAGCATCATCAACTGGTGGCAGAGGCAGACACTTACCAGTTGTGTCCTACATGTGCCAGATGAGCTTTTCCTTGAAAATTGTTTCAGCAGTTGCGTCGTTATGGGTTAAAGTCCTTGTGTACCATTTGGTCAAGGTTTTGCAGACTGTGGAATTTCTTTAAGATATTGTTGTAAATAAACCCGGCTGAGCCATCATGATCAATTGCTTTGGGTACAAAACCTAAACTGAGTATTTCTTATAACACTGCCATTCCAAATGTTGACCAATTGCTGCTACGTTGGTAACTTATATCTAAACCATTTGATAAAAACATGGTTTCTGATTATTCCTATCCAAAACAAATGGTAAAATGCAAAAAACATTTTTTTTCTGGCCTTTTTCTTATGGTGAACATTAACCCTTTCTGACATAGTGTCCATATAGTGGACACCTACAAGCTTTTTTTTTTTCATATCCATGGATGTTAGTGAGTCATCCAATACGTTTCCACTCACTGAAGAATTATTATTACACAAGTTTGCCTTTGCAATAAATAGGAAAAGAAAATAATACAGCTATATTTTATAGAACATCATATAATTATGATTAGATATTATTTTATAGATGTTTAATATAATACAATAAAAAATCATAAATCCTGATAAATTGTAAATATCACTAAAAAACAAAAAAGTAATATGGAATATGTCTGTAGAGGTTAAATACTGTATTTAAAAAATGTTGCATTTTTTTAAAAAGTATTACATGCATGAAAGGATTAAAGGTTGAACGTTCAAATTCCAAAGATATACCGATTGTATCATACAAATGTTAACACCATAAAAGCTGACCTTACAAATATGACCTGAGAAATAATGAAAAGAATATTCTACTTTTGCTTATTAAAGCTTTTATTATTTAACGAAAACTAAGAAAATAATAATAATAATAATAATATTTTGCATAGATGTGTGTCTATGTGTGCATAGATTGAAGTGTAAAGGTTCTCCACCAGGGGCAGAAACCAAACATCAGATTGTATATTCAACATGGTTTTGAGCCAAGCTTTTACCATATGGTGATGCAGTAGGTCTCAGAAACTGTATGTGTCATATATGATATGTTAGGTGTTAATGGGTTGATTACCATGTTAAATAGAGTGTCTGAAGTATTGTTAATTAACTAGCAATAATTAGCAACTTTTGAAACACACTTATTTGCATGGTCAGTTCTAGTAGCTCCGAAGCCATCCAAAAATCTGTTGCCTTTGTCATTTGGTTTTTTTTTGTTTTTTGTTTTTTTTTGTCATTGAATCTAAATTTGTTGCCCAACAAATAGCCGAATATAAATTTCACTCTCCACCACAAACTTAAAGGAGCCATGACATATTTCTGCAAATGCTGAATGTTTTCTGAGTAAAAGAGTGTACTTTTACCCACCTTTCAAACAGCCTCAGTGTTACCTTTCCAGTATAGTTTGGTAAACACAGAATTGGTCCTGTCAGGTTTTCATGTTAGTATTTGGTAAAGGTCAATGTAGGGGCATGTAAGATGAAGTCATGTCTTGCTTAGGCGTTTGAAACACACCACCACAGTTGAAAGCATTAGATAGTGTTGTAGTTTGCGTGGCCAGAGTGGCTAACAGATGGCAGTCAGCAGACGTCCTCCAACAAGTTGAGAATTTATTGTGCAATGGTGCATGTTGTCTTAAAATACATAGAAACCCACAATGGAAAATTATCATTACACACAATACATTTTACCCACTAAACATAACTGAAATCAAATAAGCCTAAAGTAATCTAACATGCACCCTGCTACATCAATATCGGCTCTCGCAGACAAACAAAATGCCCGCCTTAAATACCCTCACACCTGAATCCCAACATGGCCGCCCCCAGCATCTTCCACCTTTCAGGTACGCGCGCTAAATAATGTCTTAGTCTTTCCCCGCTACCACAGATAACTCTCCAAACTGTTTCCCCATCCACGAACATCTGGTACAATACATATCCTATAAAAGACAAACCAATTCCTGTAACACAATGAAACTCCCCCCTTCCCATACTTGGTACCATCCAGTGACATCACCAGTTGGGTAAAACCCTCTAAATGCAGGACATGAGCAGCTCTTCCTCCTTTTGGTCCTAGAACATAAGTATGATAAGTAAATCAAGAATACTAACATTTCATTAACAAAGAATAGAGAATATTAAACCAAATTATTTCTGTTGGTTGTATATTTTAACTTTGCTCAAACACAAAACACAAACAAACCCAGGATAGTTGGTGTCTGCTTCCCACTGAGAGGATAAAGAAGAGTATCAGTAACTCAAACACAAAATGGTTAGCTGTTTTTGTGTTAAGTAATAGTGACAAGTGGTCACCTTACCCACTTTGTCACAGATAGATGCAAAACAAGAATGGTCTCTGAAAAGAAACTACAGTTTTAGTCATTTGAGCACAAGAAATGACTGTTTATAAAGAACGCATAATTTGTTTTTTTAGAAAGGTGACCTTACCATCTGACCAGCAATGTTAGCTTTGATGTTCTTCTGGGCCAACACGTTGTTCTTAATAATCTTTTCTAAACCTGTCAGCAAGTAACCTGTTACGCTGGAAATAAATTAACCATTCGGCAAAAATTTCATGTGTCTGTAAACACTGATTTACGTTGCAGGAGATAAATGAATCAGGTGTGTTCTGTGTAACTTCCCTAAACATGTCTCATCACAGCACCCATCCCTCCTACTCACATCCTCACTCAGAAATAGTTCTGTCATCTTGCCATCCCCTTATCGTCTCACTGTTAACAAGCCTATTTGCCTGTGACTGACGTTGATGTGATCCCTAAAGCCGCGGGCTTGGCACTGGATCCCTCCTAAGCCAAATTAAGCCTCTGTCATGCCCACCCCCACCTTCAGTCTAGTGCAACTCCTGCCATGGGAACCTTAAATCTTTAAAGACGATGGAGAGCTCTGCACGCTCCCACAATACAAAAGCAATGACATCTGTCTCTGTAAGTGTTGCACTCCAGTGCAACTCTATTTGTTCTATCCTAACTTTCTGAAAAGAAATTAAATATAAAAGTTAAGGGAGGGCGGAGAAGCTTGGGAGGTTGAAGCTAAAATCCCCTTTTGTCAAAGGTTTATTCTTGCGCACAGTGATTCCAAAATACTCAAATGTATTAAAAGCAGCCCACATCTCCATACTTGCTGTGGTTCTTTGGCTATGGCCCACCTGCCCACAGCTACTTCAGAGTTAGTTTAGGCCCTTGTACTTACTCAAGCACTAAAAGTCGATGAGATGAAGGACTTTTAGCCTGAAAAAAAGATTCCCAGGAAGCAGAAGGAGGGAAAAAAATACAGTATTATCACAAACATTTTAGTCTTTTGGATAAAAAAAAGGTTTATTTGTGTAATAAGCTATTAATGTGTAAAATAAAACAACATAAGGAAATAAATTTTTGGGAAAAAAAAAAGCAAATGACAAGAAAGAAAGAAAAAAATGAGGTTTCCTAAATGTTTTGATCATGCAAATTACTATAAATATATATTATAAATATATAAGATTTCTTTGGCTTTTTATATTGGATCAACTATCCAGGTTATGCTCATTGCTCTTATAGTTATGGGTAGTCTAGCCAACCATTACTTATGTAGCAATGGGGATGTTACCTGATGCACTGAGACGTTCCTCGCTCTATTTCTCTAATATATTGATGTATATATATATGCCAATATTGCCGTCTCTAACTTATTTATCCTTTTTTTCCGCAGGTCTTCCTGAATAAGTGCAGTTGTACATGTTGATCTGTCTTTCCTGTCGTCTCCAGCCCAACCAGTCGAGGCAGATGGCTGCCCTCCCTGAGCCGGGTTCTGCCGGAGGTTTTCATCCTGTTAAAGTGGAGTTTTTTTCCTTCCCACTGTCGCCACGTGCATGCAATCAGTTGGTTTCTATTATAGGATATGTAAGAATTGGTTTGAAATAATGTGTATGTTGATTTGTGTATGTAAAGTGCCCTGTGACAACATTGTTGTAAAGTGGTGCTATACAAATAAAGTTGAATTGAATTGAATTATATTGTGCCCGAAAATATTTTAGAACTCCAAAAGTTCTGTTTTACTGTGATTTTTTTCTTTTTTTTTTTTTTTTGTACCAAATTTGTGCTAAAACACAACCAGAGATGGCAATTCCTGGTCCAGAAAGTAAAAGTCCTGTCTGGCAGCTGCTCCGACCAGTCACCAAATGAGTTGAATTTAATAAGTTGAGTTTATTTGCTAGGTAAACGAGCCTGTTAGTGAAAACACCTGTTCTAAATGTACAGGTAGATCCAAAAAACATGGCAGGACTTTTACTTTCTGGACCAGGGATTGCCACCTCTGAACACAACAATAGTTCACTATTTATGAAGTCCTGTGCCGCTTGTGTTTCTCTCCACTTCAGTAGGTGGCGGTAAAACATCTCCAATCTGATTTTTCACCCACAAGAAGAAAAGCAACATCCAGGTTCTTCCTGTTTTGTATAAAGATGGCGACATCCATGCTTTGCAAGAGGACATTAGATTTATGTAGGACTTTAAAAGGACTTTCCTCCTTGAAAGCTTTACTACCTGTAAACTCTCCGTGTGGGTCTCTGTTGCAGACAGCATGCTATAACCCAAAGCCGCTGAAACTGAAACTTGGGGGACCTTTCATTCCGGATAAAACCAGCGAGAAGACGCCGGACTGGCAGAAAACAGCCCAATACGATGCGAAGCGTTTCGGTCGGTTCGGCTCGGCGTCGGGTGTCGATCCGGCTTCTCTTTGGCCCAGTCACGAGCAGCTGGAGAAAATTATTGCAGAAGAAAACGAATGGCATCCCCCTCTAGAAGTTATGCTGAACAACATTAGAGCAAAAGAGAAGGAGGAAATGGAAAAAAGACTCGCAAAGTAAGTTTCAGACAGGGGTCTCCGGTCTAGAGGTAGAAGTTGGCTTCCGATTCGTAACATGTGTAAAGGGCTATTCCACTGAAGTTTTGGAAAACTAGACTACATTAGACCAGGTCCTGACAAAAAACTACGACACTTACTCTTCAAACCTGGACTGAAATATTCAACATACTGTGCAGATTCAAGAAAATGCAGTTTCTGATTTGTGAAACCTTTAATCTGTTTGTGAAAATGCAAATTAGGCTCATTTTGGGATAATTTTGACATATAGACCAGATTAGAGCAGGTCTTGACAAAAAAACTGCAAGACTTAAATATTCGACCGAGACTGAAATATTCTACATACTACACAGATTCAAGAAAAGGCCGTTTCTGATTTGTGAAATGTTTATTCTATTCATGAAAATGGAAATTAGGCTAGTTCTATGATATTTTTTGGCATCTGGACCACATTAGACCAGGTCCTGACAAAAAATTACAACACTTAGACTCTTCAAACCTAGACTGAAATATTCTACATGCTGTGCAGATTCAAGAAAAGGCCGTTTCTGATTTATGAAACCTAGTTTAATGTAGTCTAGTTTTCCAAAAAATCAGTGGAATTTCCCTTTACACATATAGCGAATCAGAAGCTAACTTCAGCCTTGTACCATCCTGCAGGGTGTAGTTTCCCTGGTATGACACACATAATTCAAATGAAAAGGTTTCTCCAACTTGCGATCATCTTCTGCATCTACCTGTTAATTCGCCATTTATTTGGGTCAGGTGTGTTGCAGCGGGGAAACAGAAACCCGAGGTAGTAGCTCTGGAGGACCTGAGTTGGTGACCCCCGATGTAAGATGTACACTTAACTCCGGTCTTAGAGGGCTGCAGTCCTGCAAGTGCTTGGCGTTTCCCTGCTGCAACACACCTGACACAAATCAATGGGTAATTAGCTTAATTTAAGTAATTAGCATTACTTCTGGGGTCGAAGAGTTGAGTCTTCTAATGAAGTCAAGGTGTCAAGTGTGTTGCTACAGGGAGACTCCTAAACTATCCAGGACCCCTGCTTTAGAACCAGATCAATGAACATGATTACGACAGTTTACTTCTATCCATAATTAAAATACAACTTTATACAATCCAACTTATTGTTATTGCGCACTTTAAAAACCACAATGTTGACCAAAGTGCCACATTGTGGGGGGGTTAAAAAAACAAAACAAAAAAACCCCAGAAGGAATAACATACACAAGGACAATTAATAATTAACAGTCAGCTAAAAGCAATCAAAAATAAAAGCAATCAAATTAAAACAATCAAAATAGAATCAGATCTAAAAAGTCAACTTATAGTGCAGCTTAAAGAAATGGGTCTTCAGTAAAGATTTAAAAGCAGATACAGAGGAGGCCTGTCTAATGTGTAAAGGAAGCTCATTCCAGTTTAGGTGCTGCCACCCCAAAGGCCCGGTCCCCTCCCTTTTGTCCTCCGTAGAGACATGAGTAGTTGGTCAGCTGACCTGAGAGACCGAAAGGGTGTGTAGGGATGGAGGAGCTCAGAGAGGTACAGCGCAGCATCACCATTCAGACATTTAAAAACAAATAAAAGCAGCTTAAAATGGATCCTAAAGTGCACGGGCAGCCAGTGAAGAGATGATAAAACTGAGGTGATGTGATCATATCTACGTTCATTCATTCATACATTCATTTTCTGAACCGCTTAATCCAATTCAGGGTCGCGGGGAAGCTTGAGCCTATCCCAGCTGGCATATCTACGTGTGCAGCTGCACGTCATAAAATAAGATCAAATTTATGTAAAAAGTTGTTCCATGTTTTTCTGTTAAATTGGCATCATTTGACACTGTTTTGATGTTACCGATTAAGTCCCTTTTATTGCACTAACTAATATGATTAATAGGGCTGTGACAATATGCTTTTGTCCCGATTTGATTCTGATTTTTCGGGTGCCGATTTGATTTAAATTGCGGTTCTCACATTTCTTTGATATTGCTGATTTTTTTAGATTAAAAACAAAAATTATGTATAAAACTTTTTTTTTTTTTTTTTGCTCATTTTCCTTGATTTCAATGAGGAAAAAAATAACACAGTAGCCAGATCATCATTCTGGTGCTGTAAAGCCCAAGAAGACAAGTAAAAAGATCAATAAAACAATAAAAATGACCAAAATTTTATAATGGATTATTTTTATTTATTTGAACAACAAAAAAAAAAATTTTTTGACAAAAAAAAAAATCGATTTTAAAATTGTGAAGCAAAAAAATCCTGATTTTCGATTAGATTTTGTTACCCATAATGATTAATATGAAATTAGGCCAAGGGACTTTATACATCACAGGTGTAAAGTGTTTTCTCATCAGGCACCTGGAGAAAAAGGTCTTTAAGCTGATATTTGAGCAGTGATCCACACTAAGGTTTTGTGGTAACATGGACTGTGACACAAAAGTGAGATGTCCAGATTTAATTAATTAATATTATACCTATCAGATAGGAATAATGGGTTTTCTAGTGCAGATCTATTCAACTTAGTCCAACAAGGGCTGCAGCCCTGCAGGTTTGCAACATATCTCTGCATCAACACACCTGACTCAGATCAATCAACTCCATTTGCATTTGGATCCACTTAATTTGGGCAGGTGTGTTGGAGGAGGGATACATTGAAAACCTGTAGGACTGTGGCCCTCATGGGACTGACTTGAATAACTCTGATGTGTGGAAATACTGATGTTCCTGCCATTTCCAGCTTATGAATTATAAGTTTCCATTAACAGGATTTTTTTTTGTAAATATTTGAGGCAGAAAATGTAGATTTTTGTCCAGAAAATTCTGCATTTTAACTAAATAATTATCAAAATCCCTTAACATTTTATGGTTTAGCCTCGTCTGTATTAACCTTATGTATGAAGGGATGACAATCTCTTGCCTGAGACGCAGAAACTAATTTAGTTTTATGGTGTGTAAATATGCAAACTTGTTCTCGCATGAAACTATGACAGATATAAACTGGAATTGTGACGTGAACTTGTGAAAAGACTCGAGTTGAAACTGCAACGCAAACTATTCCAGTCAAAACTAAATAACTGATTTTAACATCTACCTTGACATGAGGAATTAAATTCTGAGAACCTGAGTCATTGTTTAAAATGTAACTTTTCTTCTGACTATAACTGAGCAAAAAAAAAAAAAGAAAAAATTTTAAAGTCACTTTAAAAAAATTACAAGATGGGTGATTGAGATGGCGCCGAGACAAGGTGCTATCGTAAGAGTATTGTTTTTGTTTGTCCTCGCAGCATGTGTCACTGTAAGATATGAGTCATTTAATACATTTAGAAACAGTTTGTGAACTCAGGTGGAGCACCTGAGTTAAGGTATGAGGATTTTGGTTTCTGCTTTTAAGATATTTAACATTTGCTGTTATGACTTTAAACAATGCATGAAATACGTCAGACATTCACTTTGTTGTTTACCTTTTTACTGCTGCTTTATAGGAAGTGTCCACGTGTGTTTGGTGTGTTTTATCTGCTGTTTAACTCTTGCAACAGTTTTTCCAATGTTGTTTTTTTCTATTTTGCAAATGACAAATAAACAGAGCTGATATGATTTAAAAATGTTAACTCTGGTGGAAGTTCATATTAAAATAAAAAGATGCCCACTATTGTAAAGGCTGGAAAATACTTGAATTTTGAAAAAGACTAAATTGAGACTAAATTCTCTGCTTTTATAATAAATTTGCCTTCAGATTTAATAATTTTCCATTTAGATGAAGCAGCACGATAGTCCGAATAGCACCCAGTTATCGTCATCTTGCAGAGTGTTTGATTCTGCAGGTCAGTATAAACACCAGTAAATAACAGTGCAGTTTAACCCTTTCAGTGCCCTTTGCTATATAAATGTCCACGTTTTCATGGTTAACACATGATTTGTTTGGGATATGAAACCATTTGCTTGCTGCAGGTCATCTTCAGGTTGTTTTCTATGCAAGATTTGTTTCCAACACAAACTACTGAAACATCTTCTTCTGTTATTCATGGTTTGGGGAGTACAGAAAGTATGCAGAAGAAAAATGAACACTGGAAAAAAAAAGCTGCAAGAGCTTAAACACAGCAGACAAAACACATGTAGACACATCCTAAATCAGTGTCACCTTTATAACAAAGTAGTCACTGTTGTGTTATATGTTCTCCCTTTCCATCACAGAGAGAAACTCATCGCAGCAAACATGGCCAAAATGCCCAAGATGGTCGCCGACTGGCGCAAAGAAAAGTGTGAGACCAAGCAGAAGGTGAAGGAGGAGAAGGCTCGGAAGGAGAGGCTGCTGGCTGAAGCCAGGGAGCGTTTCGGTTTCGCTGTGGACCCCCGCAGCAACAAGTTCTTGGAAATGGTAGCCGAACTCGAGAAGGAAGAGAAGAAGAAAAGGAAACTATTGAAGCGCAAGCTAAGAGAAGAGCAGGTGGCGGCGGCGGCTTCAGTCACGCCGCCCGCTGCCTCGTCGTAGCCCTGGACTGCATCATTTTAGATGCCTGTTTGTTCGGTTTTTCTGCTGCAGCCATAAAATAATTACAACTTTTAAGTTTTAAGTGGAACATTAATCTTCTGTTGTGGGGTTGTAGTGCAGAGTTTTTACCCTGAGTAACCAAACATCTCATTTCTAACTACATCCTCTGTAACGATTTACAGCAGTTTTCATGATAAACTGATATAATGTGGAAAATGTTGCCTGTTTATAAGACTGTGGGGTTTCCAAGTCACTGTAAAACCTGTTTTCCTCTGTTTACTCTTCTCACCTGTATTTTACTTTCATTTTCACCTCATATGCCAGTCCTCTAAATAAATCCTTAGACTGTATTTCTGTCTGAAATGACAAACTAAAGACTCCAGAGTTCAGTCATAGGAAATACATTTACAAGGATAATTTATTTATGCAGAAATATTTTTTTACATGTTCATGTTTTTAGAAATTTCACACCTGGACTGATTACATCCCCCATGGTTCGATTCAGACACCTAGCAGGAAATAGATGCACTTTCTGGCCTGTAGCAGGTTAATACAGTTTACACACCCATCTAAAATGTGACAAGTGTCCCACAATGCATAGCTGTGGGACACAAACCTCACACCAACTATTAAAATTGAAACTTTTTGCAGCAATCAGAGCTCTTAGACATTTATTTATGTACATTTCATTACGTCTGATTTACACTTAAAATTTGTGCATTAACTTAAGATTTAGTGCTCACCAATGTCAACAAAACATTTACATCTTCAATGTTCATTTATATTATAAAATATTAACTGTATCTACACTGTTTTCCTTTGGTCCAAAGGTGAAGATGGCACAAATGCATCACCATGGCAACAACACTTCCATTCATTGTAAATGCAGGAATTTCTAAAGCTGCGAGGAGCGATGATGATGATGATGATGATGATGATGAACTCCCTCACAGCTGGGTGTCCTCTTCAGCAGGGTCAGCCTTGAGTTTAGCCAGCGCAGCGTGTATCCTGAACTGCGTCCGAGACTCCATGGAGTATTCTTTGTAGTTGTGTCTGCGGGTGGAAGCAGAAGCAGAAATTTACATCAGCTTTGCACCGTATCTGTACAGTAACTTGCACCCGCTGGAGCAGCACGGCAGAAATTAAACATCTTTTCAGATGACGAGTCCACACCGGGGGTGAGTGCGTTGGTCTTGGGGGGGCTGCAGTCCTGCAGCTTTCAGATGTTTTTGTTGACTCTGAGGTCAGAAGTCTGATCTATAGATCTGACCCGAGCTATGAGTCTTCCTCCATTTCTGACTTCTTTCAGTTTCAACTGGGAAGTTGTAAAAATCTGACTCAAGTTTTCACAATGACTCATTAATTTGAATCAGGTGTGTTGGAGCAGAGAAACATGTGAAACTTGCAGAGCTGTGGCCCTTTAGGACCAGGTTTCCCATCCCTGGTCTACAAAGTATCACCTCCAGTGTCCCTGCAGTGAGTAATCTTTTTTTTTATTCCATTCAAGTTAAATCAAAACGGAAAAAGGAATAACTATTTATGAAAGTTGGTGAAAAATATGTCGAGCAATTAAATGTCAATTTATAAAGAGAAAAAACTTTTTTTTTACTGTGGCTCAGTCATTAACATGTTTCTAATACTTCTTGTAAAGTTGAGAAGATAAATAAAGAGAAACCTACATTTTTATGGTTTTAAAAAGGTTTTTAACACTTATATTAAATATAAAGGGTTGAGGATGGCGCAAAAATTTTAATCTGATGACAAATAATCATTTTAAAAAACGAAAAAAAGAACTTAATGAGGGGAAATTATAACAGTAATATAACTTTATAATATACATTTTACAATAATTAAGAAAACAAGTCTGACTTATTTAAAAAAAGAAGCACCATAGTGGAGGTGGTTGATTTTTTTCCCTGTTTAAAACAAGATATTTATTTTATATCCTCTGGTTTAACAGATGTCCCTATATTCAGCATTGAAGCTTAGTTTGATGCACATTAATGCATTTATAAATAGATCTATTTTTATTATTTTGCGTTATAAAAATTCCACAAAGTGTAGATTTTAGACAGTAATTTAAGATATATTACAAAATCTGACAACAACCACTTAAAAGTTTTTTGAAGAAATACACAGCACCAGGGAAAATCATCTATTACTTATCTGTTTAATCTAATTAAGGGTCACGGGGAAGCTGGAGTCTATCCCAGTAATCTTTTGGCGAGAGACAGGATACATCCTGGACATGACGCCAGTCCATCACAGAGCCACATGGAGAGACAAACAATCATTCACACTCACTGCTAGGGACAATTTAGAGTAACCAATCGTCACTGGGTTCTGTGCTGGTTCCAGTCAATAATGCCGATGTCATGTTTTCGTTGAGGTGATTTATTTTTCGTCCTCCAAAGTGCAGCATTAGATGTAGTGTCCCTACAAAATATTTACAATATTTGCACAATGTCACCAATAGTTTTCTTCATGCCAGCTTTGCAATCAACCATCCCAACTCCTACTCTCTGCCCCCTCTAGCTCAAAATGAGTGTCTTATAAACCTCAAAATCCTCCCCTGACAGGAAGCTTCCCAATTATCATGGAAAAGGCAGTTTTTTTGTAAAGTCTATTTGTTCTCCGTAACCAATATGCATACCACAAATATCACACATTTAAACAACCCCAACAGAATGTAATTATCAACACATAAGCAAAAATAAACAAGATAATCGATGTGATGCGGTGTTTCAGCGTATCCCCTGACTGCATCATTAACATGTATGTCTCCTGTCTCAGCAGGTCTCCCTGGCTGGGAGTAGCAGTTCCTGTTGTCTGTTGTCTTTCTGTCCTCTTCCCCCCACACAGCAGAGGCAGATGGCTGCCTGTCCGTGAGCCGGGTTCTGCCGGAGGTTTCCTTCCTGTTAAAAGGGAGTTTTTTCCTTCCCACTGTCGCCAGTGTGCTTGCTCTGAATGGGATCTGTTGGTTTCCTTAAATAGGCTATTATGAATTGGCTTTCATTATGTTTTTTTTTTTTGTCTGTAAAGCGTCTTGAGGTGGCATTGCTGTGATTTGAGGCTATATAAATAAAGTCAAATTGAATTTAATTGATGTCACTTCCTCCTTGCGTTACTTTTCTGCTTTTTAACCGCAGCGTAAACATTGCTGTAGTTTGCCTTAAACTACCAGCAACCAGTCCTGAAATCAGTGGCAAGATATATATATATATATATATATATATATATATATATATATATATATATATATATATATATATATATATATAAAAAGACAAAGCTAATACTTGTTGGTTTTAGTTCCCTCTGAATAATGCATGCACAAAAATGAGTGTTTGGGTAAAACCTACTTGGCCTTGTGCAGTATTTTAATAGCGTCTTCTCTTCTGCCTTGGTCGATGTAAAGCAGGCTGAGCTCCACTAGAGAGTTGGGCACCAGGTAGTGGTCAAACCTGATCTTCTTTTCACTGAGTGCAAACAGAAAGCATTGAGTTAATGTGCTGATTTCACATGTATGCTGAGCTGTCATATACTACACTGAAAAAACTGATGTTATTCTGGCTTCTGTGCAAATATTGTACGAGGGTGCAGAATGAAGCTTCATGGTAGCCGACAGAACAAATACGTGAGGTGGGACATTTACAAACTGACCAAACACAGTTAAAATAGCTTTTCTTGTGGTTTTGTCCGTTCCCAGTGGTGCTAACCTTGAACACACTTTGTTAAAGCATTCCTCCGCAGCCTGGAGAAGACCTTGGTTCTTGAAACACAGACCCTTCAACATGTGGATCAGACAGCGGTCATCCATTTTATACTCGTTGTCTGTGGAGGTTGGAGTTCATATCATCAGTCATCTAAAGCTTCATCACCCTGGCCAAAGCCCTGAGCTACACCCGTTTCTTCATATCATATAAACTGGAAAGTAATGGAGTTTGTACAAATTGGACAAACCTAGAAAAACGATTGTAATTTCTTTTTTAGTCTTCAGGAATAGTTCTCAGGCTTCTTGAAAGACTTTTAGACTAAAAATGATTGAAAAAAAGGAACAATCGTCCAAGAAAAACATTGAAATCTTGATGAGGTCTGGAGAACTGTTGCTCAAGACGACTTTAAAATATTAAAAGCTGCTTGGAGGCAAATTATAAGGAAATGAAGGATAGCTCAAGACACAGTTCATGAAGATGGGTTCAGTTTGGGATGAGCTACAGTACCAGGCGCTTCCAGCAGGGTGCGCTCTGCCTCCACCAACGTCTGCATCATGCCTTCAGTCAGCTCTGGTTGTCTGCTGATCATACTGAAACCGTTCCACATGTACATCATCTCCTGTAACAAACCAGTTGATACCGTTGGAACGCTCTAACAGGCCAAATGTCAATCCATTTGTATTCATGCGAATGTTTTACCAGAACTGGTACTGGAAGCCTGACTGGGTGGGGGGCCTTGTAGCGCCTGGCTTTGCGAATAGCAAACTTCTCTGTTGGAGGAGACTTCCCTGCTATCTTCATTTTAAGAGTGTGTACTTGCCTAAATAAGGTGAAAAAAAAGGAATGAGGAAAATAGAACCAACTCAAACTGTAAACACAAAAGTAACACATTACAACTTTATAAAAGCTTTGAAATGCCAACATTTGTGCATCTACAGAAACCATCTTTGCAGATAATAACCCCATCATCATCATCATCATCATCATCATCATCATCACTTTTTATAACTATGGCTGGATTCCATCATGTTTATGTTAATACAGAACTATAATTACCAGCTAGTCTCCCATGGTTCTCAGTATGTCTGTGTGTTTATCCTCATTACCAAGGCCGGATTATCCAATGGGCATTATGGGCGTGGGCCCCTGGGGCCCATTTGGAGACTAGTGGGGCCCACATAGGCCATACACCAGCAGTTTGGACATGAAACAAAATGTACATAAAAGCCAAATAGTTACACCACAGTGTCTAGTGTATTGCTATTGGTACCACTGGCTGAGAAATATTAGAAGTTTCGTTTCACACTGTGTCATTCACAATTGTCACAATGTTGCGCTGGGGAAGTGGGGCCCATGGGACACTCTGCCCTGGGGCCTGTGCACTTTTAATCCGGCCCTGCTGATTACAGCTGAAAACTTTGAAAATGACTAAATACTCTAAGAGAGTTTTTCTATTCCAACCAGACGCTGATTTACAGCACACTGAGTCATTCATGCATCTATCTTCCATTTAATCTGTTCCTCTGGTGTGCTGATTGTGTTGGTCTTCAATTAACTCCCAACACACCTAGGCCATTAAAAGTGATGGCAAAACAGTGAATCTGAGCATTTTTAACAAGTCGCAACAGTTTTGAGGGATTAAATGCAGCTGATCAGTCGTTGAGAGTTGTGTTTGACTTGTAGGTTAGCTTACTGCTGTTTTCCAAAGATTTAGAAGATGTTAAGTCTGAGTTTCTTTGCAAAAATGTTTAATTTCTTGAAGTTGTTTTGGGGATGGCCCTGCGATGGACTGGCGAGCTGTCCAGAGTGTACCCTGCCTTTCGCCAAAGACTGCTGGGATAGGCTCTAGTTGCCCTGCGACCCTGAATCGGATTAAGAAGTTAGGATAATGAATGAATGATGAATGAATGTTTTGGGAATTCATCAAACTGAGAGTCACACCTGATCATCATTGATTAGCCTATATGAGAGCATCAGCGAAGAGGAACATGGATGATTGGTTGGGAAAAAAATAGTTTGATGTAAATATGGCACCAGGTACATTTCAGCGTATACAGCATTTGCTTGAATAAAAAATTTTGGTGATTTGAGTTGCTTCCGCTGGAGACAACTTGTTCCTCTGCAGGTCCATTCTGATTAGCTGCTGGCATAGCTTTTCAACTGGGATTCTTCCCTGATTCTCTGAGTGCTCTGAATGCTGTCTGTGAACTAAAAGTATGGAAACTAAAATACTTCTCACAGCCCACTTTTCGAAATAAAAATATTCCTTTAAATGTGAAATATTTTACTCAGGCTGTAATGCTAAAAAAGACCCAACAAAAAACAGAAAAACACCAAAAATATAATAACACCATATATTTATTTTCATTAATGATGTAAAATTATTATTTATGGGGAAGTTAATCCACGGCCTCTGTGTCCATGTATAAAAACAAAGCATAAAAACAGGGAGAGTCTATTTACATGACAGCTCAAATGTATGTATTTGGCTTTTGTCACTCTGGGTTGATAAAAACGTATTAATTTCCTTTTTTTTTTAATTTTCCAAAAACTGCATAGGCCAGCGCTGTTTTTCAGGCTGTGGTGTGAAGAAGTGTTCACATTGAGTTACTGCACGCTGTTTGTCCATTTTCATCAAGCTCACACTACATCAACTAACATTTGGGTTTAAGCTTCCAGCTCCAAATTCCATTAAAAAACATTTTAGTTCATTTTTAGGTTTCCTGAATTTTCTTCTTTGGAAAAATAATCTGCACAAACAATCAAGTCTTTAAAAATGGCCAAAAACAGAATGTTTCCACAAAAACAAAGAGGGGATAAAATACCATGCTTTTTTTTTCCCTTAAACACATAAAGATAGAAGCTGAGAAAATACAGTAGACCCATAAAGCAAATTTACCTGAAGAGTTCAATCTCCTTCTCCCCAAAAGGCCTGCCTTCATCTTCAGGCAGCATGCTAAGGTAAGCAGCTTTCATGTACACATACATGGCCTTGCAGAGAAACATAGAAAGTACTGGCAACACTTTACAGTCATGGTACATCACATATACTTAAGTAATGTGTAACTAATGATGAACTAATGCATTTATTAATGTAAGCTTTATCATGAATTCCTGTTGCTCATCATGAACTAATGATGATTCATTCACAACGTTGATTCATGTGTTTACTTGATCCTTAATTGATCATCAGTTGATGAGCATTCACTGTAAATTCATCAATATGTTGACATATTTGCCAGTTTAAATAGAAACATATTTAATTCCCTGCTACTGATTTTCTTTTAATTTCTATTTATGCAAGACACACTCAAAGAAGTTCATTTGAGTGAACATGGATGTAAAAGCACTTTTAGTGACAATTAATAAAAGTTTATTGTAGATTGTTTGTTTGTTTTGTTTGTTTCTAAAGCAGCTATGTATTTTATATAAAGCATTTCCTTAATATACCAGTGACTTATTTTTAATAAAATGTACTGCGTTAATACAGTGAAATTAAACCCCTAAAAATCACTCCAAGCACTTTTACATATCCATATTACTCAAGTGAACTTCTTTGAGTGCGTTTTTAAATAAAAATGGGAAAAAAAAGTAGCAGGGAATTAAATCAGATATTTTTATCTAAACTGGCAAATTTGTTGACATATTGATGAATTAACAGTGAATTAATGTTCATCAATTGATGATCAATTAGGGGTCAAGTAGTCACATAAATCAACATTGAAATCATTGAAATTAGTTCGTGATGAGCAACAAGAATTAATGAGTCTCAAATTAATGCATTAGTTTATCACGAGTTACACATTACTTAAGTATATGATTTGTACCATTATTGTAAAGTGTTACCAAAGTATTTATTCAGTTTTTTAACATGTTCAGATCTCGAACTGAATCTTGAATCTTGCAAATTTAGCTCTGTACCTTGGACCAGCGGCTCTCCTGGCTCAGCAGGTCTGCGTAGAAGTATGCCATCTTCCATGAACGCTTATAGGTGAAGCACCACATTAGCTCCCAGTAGCACATGTGGTGAAATTGCTTCCATGTTTGCTGAGCCTTGCAGCCATCTTCAAAGAGCGCCACTGCCTACAGCGAAGTGGTACGACATGTCAGAACAATGGTGACGTAGCAGTGATACTGTACCTGAGGCACAATGCTAATATCTGGATTTCACTGATTAAAAGCATTGTTAGCATTGGCATCGTTGCTAACATCAACAAAGCTAACAGCAAACAGGGCTTTCATACTTTATTAACTCTAAATGTTAAGTTGGTGAGAACAAATTGAAACCATAGACTGTATATAAAGAGATGGACATAGCTTACGTGACGTCACCCATAGGTTTCTGAAGAGCTGAACTGAAGCTCGGTGGGCGGTTCCGACCATCGCCATCTTGGCAGGGACATGCGCGTTGTCTTGCCCAGAAAATACAAATATGGGCAAAGAGGTGGAGCTGAGAGGGGGGCTGCGAGCGTCATGGTGGATGATTGACATCGAGCGAACTCCGAGCTGCCTGTAGCTAAGAGCGAACCAAGCTAACCCGGAGATGACAGGAGCTAACCAGCTAATGGAGGTAAGCGGGCTAAAGCTAAGTCACGTTGTCAACCAGCTAAAAACCGCGGTTGTTCTACGTTCTTCTGACTTGAAGCGTGACATCGGGTACCTTTCCATCAAAAGGACATGCCCCTAAATATGCCGAATTTTGAGATTAAATTACTTGTAAATGGGCGAGTTAGAAAAAAATTCACTCCCCCCACAGTTGTCATGAAGGTAAACCTGACCTATTAAACCTAAAATCAATTTTTGAACCAGGCTGTAAACATGTTTATTTCTGCTGTGAAGTTGGTCTTTTTAACATGGGAGTCTATGGAGATTCGCTCTGTTTTGCAGCTCCTAGTGGATGAAGGGGGAACTGCAGTTTTAAACACTTCCGCCTAGGCTTCACTTTTTTCCGCCGAAGGATCCGTCCATCTTTCATATACAGTCTATGGGTGAAACATTTTACAGTGCAGATATATTTCTTAAACACACACCTCATCAATGTTTCCTTTGATCTCCTCAATCCTGCCAGCAAAAAAGAGGAATATTGCACCCTAGGTGGAGGGAACAAACATTATCAATAAAATATCAGGCAACTCGGAAAGAGAAACATTCTTGACAGTGTTTACCGAGACATTTCTATTTTACTTCAGTACACACTGTGTCAGAGTTTAGGTTTGCTCTTTGGGATGGGCTGGTCTGTGGGTAGAAGGTGGAGTGGAAACAGGGATTGGGAATTTACAAGAATATGAGTCAAGCAGAGCGGACAGATAGCACGAAGGGGAATATGAAGAAAAAGAAAAAGGATCCTGTGTGCAGGAGGATTGTGTAAAGATGGAGGGTGGTGAGTATCGACGAAGGGCAAGACAGAATTAGTAAGAATGTAATTATGGAGAGGAGGAGAGCAGTGATATGAAGTAGTTTATGAAGCATTAAGATAGAGAATAAAGAATGCAGGAGCTGACAGGAAAGGAGAGAGGATCTACATCATTGAGGACAATAACAAACAATAACACATGGATTTTAATTTTGCTCCAGTTGAAAAGTAAAAAAGAAACATATAAACTGTGCTTCCACACATCCAAAAGGAATCAGTGATGAAGTGTTTGTATTCACATCAATCGTTTATCCACCTGAATCGATTCAATAACACACAGCAAACCTTCACAGCATGGAAACTGCAACTACGGCAAGCCAAGTAGGTAAAAGTTTGATCATGTTTCCATTCAGCTTTCTTTTTACTGGGATGCGAGCTGTCCAGGATGTACCCTGCCTTTTGCCCAATAGACTGCTGGATAGGCTCCAGCTTCCCCACGACCCTTAATTGGATTAAGCAGTTAGGATAATGAATGAATGTTGCTACTGCAGATTTTGACAATTATACACTGTACAACTCCTCCCCCAACATGTTAATGTCTTTATGTCCTGGCTTCATCTATCTCCAAAGTACTCAGCAGAACCACGTCCCCTCTTGCCTTTTTGCACCAAACACATCTACCTGCTGCATTAAGCCTGTTACATACTCCACGAGAAGCAAGAACTGAGTTCTTGTTCTCGAGGCTGCAAGAACAAGAAAAAACGTCTTGTTCGGCAGGTCCATACATACTACACGAGAAGCACGTCTGCAGCGGGGAGGGATCACTGCGGGGGGTGGTGTCTGCTTTATGTGCAATGAACCTGGTTGTTACCTCCGCCGCGGAGGTTGTTTTCCCCGGCGTCTTTTTGCTTAAGATAACTTAAAAGGTTACGGAGGGATTTTATAAATATTTCAAGAGTTGTTGCAAATGTAAAAATGAAGAACTGATTAAATTCTGGTGGTGATCAGGATCACCGTTTGGATCCAGGAATGTTTTAAAAGGATTCTTAAACATTGTGCTTGGCGGAGGTTTTCGCTCTCCGAGTTTCTTGTTTCATATTTAACGAGCAGCTTCGTCCGCGGCAGGGCGGGTCGTGCACGCGGCTGGGTCCGAGTGTTTTAACGCGACGTGTAAAAATGTTCGTACTTTCTCACCACCTCGATCAGCTGTTTTATCAAAACAATCCGTTTTGCCGGCAACAGCAAACACACGGAAGCAGCAACTCCGCTTCATGCTTTCTCTGTGTTAACAGACGCCCACCTCCAATGTCCGACCAATCACACGATACTTCTCACAGCCCCGCAAGAAAAAAGTTCTGCCAGGCCGGTGTGTCAAGAACTGTCCTCAAACACGTCCGCGAGAACAAAATGACGTCATTTTCTTCTCGGAGCCTCGAGAACAAGAAAAAAGTTCTGCCAGCCCGGTGTGTCAAGAACTGTCCTCAAACACGTCCGCGAGAACAAAATGACGTCATTTTCTTCTCGGAGCCTCGAGAACAAGAAAAAAGTTCTCGCTTCTTGTGGAGTATGTAACAGGCTTTAGACTCAAGTGCCCTCCAGTTTTTTTCAGTTTTACCTGAGGATGCAGAGGGGGCTGAGCTTCATTTTAAACATCTGTAGATCTCCAAAATATGCAGAACATTACTCCCGTTGCCTTCTCCATTGACAACTTTAGCTTGACAGTGTATGCAGTAAATAGCTGTTTGGTCTATATCCAGCCTTTTAAAACCAAAGTATCACCAGACAATAAGTTTCCCCACAACGTAAATGTTTTGATGTGATTTCGTATACAGCACAGCTCAAATTCAGAATACTCAATTCTGGCAGGATCCACTGTTAATTAAGCAGCTGCTGCTGTAAGCATAAAAACAGAATCTAACTTTTAATGAGACTGAGATAACTTCATATGTTTTGACTATCCCACTGAAACATGATGTTAAAACATGATTACGTTTTACTTTTCTAAAAAAGAAAAAAAAAAAAAAAAAGAAGAAGTCCTTTTTCTTAAGCCCATACCTAACTGTTACAGTTTTAACCCTTTAATGCATAGCGGCCCTAAAGTGGACACCTATTTACAAGCTTTTTTCTTGCATAGCCATGAATGAGGATGGTATGTTTGTAAATAAACCACTTCAGTACATGTTAGTAAGTCATCCAATATGTTTCCACTCACTGGAGAATTAATATATGATATATTTCAACATGATGTAATTACGCAACTTTGCGTTTGTGATAAATCGGAAAAAAAAATTATACAGCTATATTTTATACAATATTTATATGATATAATTATGATTATATATTATTTTATAACTATCTTATAGAATACATTAAATAATCATAAATCATGATAATTCTAAATATCACTATTAAACAAACAAGTATCATCGTATATGTCTAGAGGCAAAATAGTGTATGTAAAAAAAAAATGTTGCATTGTTTTTTTTATTAATTCATGCATGAAAGGGTTAATAATTGTAAAAACTTTTAGCCGACCAGGAATAAAAGTAAGGAGTCAGTGACAGTTGGAGCAGTATAATTTGGCAGCAGTGTCCACAGGAAACCGCTGATGGCTGCTTTCCTAAATGGTTTGTGTTATTATTAGGTCCTAGTTAATGCAAAGCAGCTGCATAACCAGTAAATATGCACAGTATCAAAACATTTATACCATCACAATATCACTCTTGGATTAATTTAAGTGCATCAGTACAGGAAGTTCTGCTTTTCTGCATTTGTTACTGCTTTGCAGAAAAGTCCAAAGTCAGTCATCGAGTTTCAACACACCTGGCGTCCATCAAATGGATCCAACAACCAATGAAGTTCTGAACAATGACTGATTAGTTTGAGTGAGGTGTGCTGGAACAGGGATACATGAAAAACCTGCAGGATTGTGGCCCTTCAGGATCAGAGCTGGACAGCCCTGGTTTACAGCCATCATTAACACACCTGAACTAAACAACTTATGATATTTAGTTAATATTCAACTTTGGGATGGAATTTACAGAAAATGTAAAAACATAACACTGGTATGATAAAAAATGTAGGACATTTAAGAGAAATTATTTTACGGTAATTCTTTCATTTCAGACAATTTATTGAAACAAAAACTAAGAACCGTGGAGGTCAAACAACAACATAAATATGTCTCAATAACTAGTCATGTGTTCGGTGCTGTTTTGGCCTAATGATGCAAAATACAAACAGGATGATAAAGAGCGCTGTTTGGATACAAGCTGTCATTGAATCAGAACATTTAGTGGCTGATTTGAGGTTCAGATGCTAGAGGTGGGAAAATCTAACAGAAAAATCCAATTTCAGGATTTTTTGTTTCACAATTTTAAAATAATTTTTTTTGTTTGTTAAAAAACTTTTTTTTTTAAATTGATTTTTTTTTTTCAAATAAATAAAAATAATCCATTACACATTTTTTGGTAATTTTATTGTTTTTGTTTATCTTTTTATTTGTCTTCTTGGGCATTAGAGCAGCAGAATGACGGTTTGGCTACTGTGTTGTTTTTTCCTGATTATAATTTAATAAAATGACGAGCAAAAAAAAGTTTTCTACTTTTTTTTAGTTTTCAGTCTACAAAAATCAGCAATATCAAAGATTTGTGATAATTGCAACTTAAATTGAATCTGCACCCAAAACGTCGGAATTAAATCCAATCAGGACAAAAGCATATCATCACAGCCCTATCAGATGCTTTTATTGGGTTTTCTGAGGTCAATCATCCTGTGATTGAACAGCATTCTGTGAAATTAGTACTTAAACCTTCAAAATTTTGTACACTTGGATTTAAAATTTTAGAAGAAATCGAGTTAGGTCCACCTGTACGGTTGCAATACATTTCGGTTCCTTCTGACGTCATATAACAAGCAGAATACCCCTCATGTTTTGTTAGTGTATTGCTGTTTATATTGTCATAATACTGAACAATGCATGTCACCCTGCCTCTCGCCCAGTGATTGCTGGGAGAGATTCAAGCTTACCTGCAACCCTTAATCGCAACAAGCTGTTAAGAAAATGGATGGATGGAAAACTGTAAGTCACATTATTGCCTGATATCATGCAGCCTAAATAACCACAGCTATAAATCTGCTTATTCCAGTAACTATTAAAGCCAACTACATGCTCCAAATCTTATTTTGGCAGTGTCAATGGTTCCAGCATTAAAGGCACCGTTTATTAAACTTAATATTAGACAGATACAGATAACTAAGGTGCTGATGAAGGACGGAGCCTTACACATACTGTCTACTGTAAACCCTTTTCATTGATGGCAATGATGAGAAGTTGTTGTGTTGACTCGACAAACATTTACTTTTCCACTTCACAGTTGCCAAATCATGTAACTGAGGAGAAGTCAGACTCAGCTTAGTGTCAGAAGTCTCAAGTCATTCCACAAACACAGCTCAGCCTTGTTTAATCCAGACTAAGTCAAGATAGAACTGAGTCGCCTCACTTTGTGCACACACCCGGAATATCTAACAAGCCCAAATGAATGGATGAGTGAGCGACACTGAAGGCAAATGAAAGCACAGGCAGGGGAACAAAAGCAGAGTTATACCAAGAATACATTCATTTATTTTCTATATGGCTTAATCTATTTCAGGGTCGAGGGGACAGCTAGAGCCTGACCCAGGATTTCACAGGCGGGATGCAGCGTACGCTTCGGACAGGTCATCAGTCCATCACAGCAGCAACACAGAGAGACGAACAACCACTCATGCTCACACTAACTCCGAAGGAGAATTAACCTCACACACATGTCATAATGGTGGGACGTGGTACGACTACCCGAGGAGAACCCACGCATACACAGAGAGACCAAGCAAACTCCACACAGCT
This sequence comes from Telmatherina bonti, assembly GCF_933228915.1. Lineage (NCBI taxonomy): Eukaryota > Metazoa > Chordata > Actinopteri > Atheriniformes > Telmatherinidae > Telmatherina > Telmatherina bonti. The sequence continues at coordinate 11,937,489 of NC_136612.1, forward strand.
GTTTGAACACCCTGCGGTTATCGTGATATATTGAATATACTGGAGATATCGTGGCTAGTCCCTTGTGGGATACAGAAAATGTCTATATTCGTCATATTCAAAGTTGTTTTTAACTGTGGGCGGGGTTTTCTCCCTCCTCCTCGACTCGCTTTGCACAGTGAGTTAAAGCAAGCGCACCTCGTTACGTACATAACGTGAGCTACGTGCTACGTCATGAGAAGCAGCGTGGAGCAGCTTTTCTAGCAGAGAACTCTTGTAGCAGCGCAAGTTACAAAAAATGGAGGGGGAAGAATTTGTTCCAAAGAAAAGTAGTACAGGATCCTTCATCTGGCGGTGGTTTGGATACCAGAGAGAGGATGTTGACCAAACAACTGTCGTATGCAAAGTATGTCGCAAAAGTGTCGCCACTAAAGGTCGTAGTACCACAAATGTAAAATGACATGCTTCTGCCACTGCTTTAACTGTTCAATAAATACGGTTTTAATTTGCTTCGTTACAATTTCATCCTTTTGGCATGAATGTTTAAAATCAGCATATCTTAAAGAAGTATGAACAATTATGTTTTAATGTAGACACAAAATCATCTTACTGATGTGATTGTATGCACCAAAGCATTAATTCATTAAGGTAAATATCCAAATATATATCATGTATTGTGACATGGCATAAAAATATTGGGATATCCCTAAAAGGTCATATCGCCCAGCCCTACCTGCGGTGCAAACCACCACACCATCGTTCAGCTCTCTTCATTTTATTTCAAGTGAAACACCACTACGTAAGGATTAAACAAGGAGCGTCGGAGAAGTGCATTAAAACAGCGTAATGCACAGATCCGAGTTGGTTAATCCGCCTATAACATGGTCCCACACAGTAAACATTTTATAACAAATGTTATTTCTCTCTACAAAACTCGCTAAACATGCTGAAGTACAGAAAGGTCATTTCACGCATCGACTACAGCAAGTCCTTCCTGGCAGGTCTGCCTACATGCGGGGTTAAACCTCTGCAGCAGCATGTCTGGTCTTCAACCAGCCCAAAAAAAAAGCTCACGTCACTCCGCTGCTAATCACACTTTACTGGCTTCGGGTTGCAGCATGCCTCACATTCAAAGCTTTGCTTCTGGCTTAAAAACACAAGTGGTTCCTGTCTACCTTCACTCTTTAATCCAGAGCTACTCTCCCTCTCCACCGTTACGCTCTGCCTCGCATCACCACCACTACATGGGACTAAATCACAAACCAGACTCGTTTCCTCTGTTGTTCCACGGTGGTGGAACGACCTGCCAAACTGCATGGAAGAAAAATGACAAAGCTGGAGATAATACTGTAACAACTCGGTCTATCAGGCCTTAAAAGATAACTTCTGACATGTCAGTAAAGCACTCATTGTGTTCAAGTTCTTCCTATTCTCTCATCTCACATCTCATCTTCACTTCCAAAAAGAATGAATCTTTACTTTTTAACAAAGAGATTAGTTGTTTGTGTTGCTACTCACATTTGGGTAGCGAGGTCGGAAAGGTTTTAGCAGTTTTTCAGCCTCAACCACCTCTCCTTCACCTGTTCCTGCAGGGGTAAAAGCAGAGGCACGATCCCATCCCAGTGAATAAATAAGTGAAATTCAGAGGCAGCTTTGGACCTCTAGATGGGGCGTTACCTAGCACAAATGTGAGGAAGGTGTGGTAGCAGAGCAGCAGCAGGGCGCACAGCATGGAGCGCAGGTTCATCCCTGTTGCTCCGTCACATAGAAGAGACAGACCATATTCCTAAAGCAGAGAGACAAAGTGAAAATATCTGCAACGCTTTCAGAGTAAATGCAGAACATAAGAAATATTTCTTCACCTTGTTTCCAGAAAAGCCTGCAAACTCCAGCACTTTGAGTATCCGTGGGGGGAACATCGATAGTGTCTGAAAGTAAAGGAAACCTCATTAACTGTACAAACACATGATTAGTAGGGATGTAAGTCTAACAACAACTCATGATTCAATCTGATTTGATTGACGATTTGATTTAGAATCAATTCTCGATTCAAACAGATTTTTAATCCATAATCATTACACTTAAGTAACAAAAGGTTCTAATTTCCCAAGTAGCTTCATTCTTCCATAAGCTAAAAAAACAGAAATTTTTACATTTAATTTGCAAACAAAACTTTTTTTGCACGTCATTGTTCTTAGTTTCAATGAGGAAAAAACAACCCAGCAGCCAGACCATCATTCTGCTGCTATAATGCCCAAGAAGTTAAAAGACCAATAAAAACAATAAAAATGACAAAAATATTTATAATGGATTATTTTTATCTATTTGAAAAAAAAAGGATATTTTAACAAAAATATAGATTTTAAAACTGTGAAGCAAAAAAAAATCCTGATTTTTTTGGGGGTTTTTAGTCCAATCCCCCGACCTTAATGATTATATCTCATATCAGGACAAGTGTTGTGTAAAATAGGGTGTAACATACCAGGTTAAAGGCCCCTACTCCAAATGCGATCCCTCCCTCTAGGTGGATGTGGCTCGGTCCTTGGAGAAAGTTGTGAGATTTTATGAAGGAATGTAGATCTCTAGATGAGAAAACAGACGAGTCACTCCTTTAAAAACACAGATATTTAAAACCAAAACAAAAAAAACAAAACCAAAATAAAACAATATCATGTTGTAAGCAGGAGTATAAATGCTGATTAAAATCTGGTTTGGCTGATATAAATGAAAACTTATTGGTGATTTTTTGCCTTATAGTTATTTTTTATTACAGTGTTATAACTACATTTGTCATGAACACTTTTCCACTAGGGTTTATTTATCCACTATGTGCTTATGATGCTGTGTGTGGTGTCCTCTTTTACACGAGTGCCTGTCTGAACAAAGTATAAGGAAAACAAAAGCAGTCGCTCATGTAAAGACTGAGACTAGTTATAAGAAATGTGTTAAAAGCAAAAATTAATTGGCTATTGGTTGTTTTTTTTTGCCGTTTCACTGACCGTCTGACTGTGGTGAACTTGCTGGAACATCCATTCCTGGTAAGACTGGCAACTATTTTAAATTTGACTTAATTTTTCAAAAAGATTTTAAATGTGATTTTGTTAAATAAAAATGAAATGGTGCAGCTTGTCTAAAACTGACATACCTAAATCTGGTAAAGATCAAATTATTTTTAATAACTCTTATATATGAATCCTTACATACACATACTCTCACACACACACACACACACACACACACACCACTCACATTAATTTAATAACATATTAGTCATATTACTTACTTGTAAATCATGTAACTATTTCGTACTTTGATCCCTCCTTTGATAAAACTAACCATGCTCTCATCCTGAAAAACAAAAGGTAAAATGTGATAATAATCTTATTAAAGCAGGCAAAGCTACATTCTCACTTGGACTGAAAGTATGTGGATTAGATTTAAATAATGAAATACAACAATTTCTTGTTAATGCTTTATAGGGCACTCAATGAAATACCTTGAAATAAGACATTTTAACCTAAAATTTTCCTTGTATGTACCAAGACCTCCATTCTGTTACATTGAAAAAATGTTTTATGCTGAAAATGAAAAAAAACAAAGTGAACAAAAATAGTCACTTGCCTGACAAAGGGTTAACATAAAGGTCATCAAGCTTGCAGTTTTGGGAAATCAGGAATGGGCAGAAACGTTGTTGTTTTTAAGAACACATGAGTTTATATTGTTGCTTCTACTGTATGTTTGAGTAAGCCTGTTAGCCTAAAGCACCTGTAGGAAGGTGAGAGCAGCTCTTTGGAGTTGACACTCTGCAAAACACACTTCTGCATGGAGCTGCACTGCAAAAACATCAACAGACACGTGTTAAATAACAACATTCACCTTTCATATATTAAAGGGTCAAATGCAAACTCATTTTGCTTAATAAAATGTATTTATCAGTCCTTCTTCTCTGTCTTCGCCCTCTGTTCCATGAAACATTTCTCAGTCTGTGAGTGAATGAGTTCATTTAATTTGAAAAGAAAAGCAAAAATGTGTCTGATGTTGTGCAGTAATCCCTGTGTGTACCCAGAGTTTAGTGTTTTTACGCCTCTTCTTTTTTTTATATATATATGTCACAGTAGCATTTAATTGGTAAAAAAAAAAAAAGAAGAAATTTTGTTAATATCCAATAGCATCTGATTTTTTGTGAAACTGTCAAGTATTATTTCAACATTAAGTGTTGCATCAATTTACTCTGCGATACTTGTGAGCTTTAAAACAGCTTTAACTACAGTTCATCCAGATGAGCACGAAGGTTTTGCTTCAGGCGTGAGCTTAGCAAGAAGTTGTGGATAAAGAGACTCAGCCGACTGGTGCTCCTACACACAGTTGTGCTCATATTTATTCATACCCTTTCATTAAAGAAGGAAAAAAACAGCTGCCTGTAAAATAAGCTGAAATTTACTAAAGTAATAATAAATAAAAATTTAATGAAAATCATTACATTATTTTCTAATTCTGGTTCAATAGAAATATTTTTTAAAAAAAAACAAACAAATAAGATAATTTATTACATATTACATCAGTCATAGTCGCTTTTACATCGCGATTTTAAACCACATCGCTTTTAAAAACTTTTTATGGTTTCTATGAGTGTGAGCTTTTAGACATGGTAAACTACTCTCTTCAGATGGGTGTCTTCCCTTCTGCTTTTAAAACGGCGGTGGTAAGGCCCCTTCTGAAGATGAGTGGCTCAGATCCAAACATGGTTGATAATTACCGACCTGTATCCAACTTACCGTTTTTAAGTAAAATAATAGAGAAAGTTGTTTTTACTCAATTACACGAGTTTTTGAATAAACACAACATTTTAGAAAAATATCAATCTGGTTTTAGGACTAACCACAGTACAGAGACGGCCCTCTTAAAGATTGTTAGTGACCTTAGATCTAGCCTGGACTCACAGAAACTTTCTGTTCTTGTTCTACTGGATCTTAGTGCCGCATTCGATACAGTGGATCATCAGATTTTATTAAACAGACCCAGAAGTCTGGTGGGCCTCTCAGGGATTGCTCTTAAGTGGTTTCATTCCTACCTATTTTTAAATGCCTTTTTATCCACTGTTTGTTTTAATCCTTATGACTTGATTTTATTTTGTAAAGCACTTTGTGTTGCCCGTGGCATGAAAAGTGCTCAAGAAATAAAGTTTGATTTGATTTGATAAACTAATATTTAGTTAAACAATCCTTTAATGTTTCCACTACAGTCAGGTGTTTTCTGTTCCTCTCAGTCAGACTTCTGCACCTGTTGACAGGTATTTTGTCCCACTGTTCAACAGAAAAGTCTCTAATTTGTCCAGGACCAATTTGTTTTTTGTTTGTTTGTTTGTTTTTTTCTTCCACTCAAATAAATGGAAAAAACAGTGTCTTATATGACTAAATTATATTTTTGCAAGTTTTTAGTTATTGTTCCTTTTTTAAGTCTCCAGTTATTTGAGTGACTGTTGTAAATTCAGCCTTTTCTTTAATGAAAGGGGATGAAGACATATGAGCACAACTGTACGTAGCATTCACATGTGTGCATTTCAGATGTTAATGGTGTTTTCTTCACTTTTAATGAGGTGAAATTAAATACTATATCCATTGCTTTGTTAGTCCAACTTGGAAGTGTAAAGTTGAGAAAAAGCCAACTTTTCTAGCAGCAGCTCAGGTTTTTCGTTGCCTGACACCAGTCCAGTCACCCGACTACTCATGCAGCGGATATTGTGGTTATTTGTCACTATCATTTGAAATTATGTGCATCACAGCACCGTGAATCCTGCCTGTAAGTCCAGCTGTGTCACTGCCTGCTAGCCAGTCAAAAATAATACAAATCAACAGGATTATAGAGGTGGCACTACTCCTGATTTATAATATAGAATAAAGTAGTAAAACCATCACTTTACAGGCTTGTTCTATGGTACTAGGCAGTTATTAGTGGGCTGGTTCTGAAGGCTTTATAGCTTTCCCAGCACTGAGGATAAACATACTGCTACTTGTAACTACTTACTACACCGTTTGGAGTGATAATAGTCACTACTAGCATGTTATGCTAACTGTTTTCATCTTTAGCTGTATTGGTCTGTAAGCACAACAACTTTAGTCCGGTCCTAAAAATTACTCCACTTATAATAAGTTTGACCAGCTTTTTTTATATTTTCCTAAAGTGCATTAGTTTAAAATCAAACACTTGTGTTGAATAAAACTAAAATAAGGTGGGAAACATGGTAATAGTTATATGTTAGCCTTTTAGCACTGTAACGGCAAACATGTTAGCATTTAGCTCAACATTCCCTGTGATGCATCATGGAGCGGTTAAGTCCATAAAAAGCAACAGCGCTATTATAGGAAGGAATATTGTGTATTTTTATTTAAATCCCTTTCTTCCAATGCACAGGGTTTAGAAAAGACAAAGAAATTACAGAACTGTTCAATCTGACCCTCACTGCTCACCATACAGACTCACTGTGATGTAAAGGTTGACTAGATCAGCTGTGTTTTGGTGGTTTTAGGTGTTTAATAGCTGGATGGAAAGGATGTGAATTTAAATGAACAACAAGTTGCCATTACCAGTTAAGAATAAAGATGTAAATCTGATCTTCATATCTTTATTGTGTCTTTAGGCGAGTTTATTTGTAAAGCACATGTGTGAGACAATAAAAGTGCTTAACATAAACGCATTAAAGGCATTACAGCATTAAAAATGAACCTTTAAAAGAACTAAAACATTTTGCTTACCACAATCAGAAAGTAATTAGTTTTAGTTGAATAGTCTGTGATGCAACTTGTGCATTTTTCAATGCCTATGTAGAAAAATTACGTTTTTGGACCTTCACATGAGTGAGACACTCAAACTTCTCATACCTTCTGAAAGCGATTCCCCCGCTGACTTGTTCGCCAAACCTGGAGATTTTCGCCGAAACCTGAAACAAAAAAAAAAAAAAAACATATGTAAGGAACATTTCTGTTTTTGTAACCACATATTTTTACAACACACCAATCATACCATCCCAGCCTGTCCACCTCTACATTTAACATTCACTTTCTTTTAGCTTCTTCTATGCAAATCCATTCAAATTAGTAGCAAGATCAGAGAAGAGTCATAAATGTAAATGTACCTGTCATACAGAAAATACTGTTTAAAAATGTTATTAGTCTTAGTACATCGAATGAATAAAATACACATATGGAGACCTCCTGACCTCTGACAGACCTCTTGGGCACTCTTCATGGTGTTCCCTGCATTGCTGATGTCTTCATGCTGGAACGTCATCATGGCCTGCATTTCCAGCACCGTGGCGTAGATAAGAGCGTGGTACATACTCTCATGGATTCTGCATTAGGAAAAACAAGAACGACAGCTCAACACTGCACTGGAAGAAAACACAGGTAGCTACTGTATGGCCTGTGCGCTGGCCTGCAAATAGAAGATAAGAGTAAATATCTTCCTCTTTCTTCCTCTTTCTTCCTTCCATCTCCTCTTCCATGCTGGCACAAAGTGTTTGTTTTGCAGGGCTAACACTCAGCTGGCTGCTCAGGCAGTCAGTCCTTGGGCGTCAGCTTTAGCAAACACTTCATATCCTGGAGACCTAAAGCCTGCAGCGTGGGCTCTTCCTTCACAGTTCACACCACAAAACATCAGCAGAAGCCAAATACTGCTGACATCATGCTGAGAAAATACCAGCATGAATATGCTGAAAACTGAGCACACAGTTTGAGCTAAACTGGGCTGCAGAGCAACCCACTAAGGATTAGTGCGTTACCTTGGTCGCAGCTTCTCCAGGCTCTCATTGAAGTGGTTGTTAAGGAAGAGATCCAAGGCTTCCATACACTCATCCAGGGACTCCTTTAGGGTCATTTCTGCAGAGCTGTTGCACAAATGGAAACAAAATAAACACATGCAATGCAAAGCATCGAGAAGGGCTCACTTAGCGGTTACTTTAATCCTCCTATGACGTTTTTACCAGAAGTTTCTTTTATATTTTTCTCTTGGGAAAAACTTCAAACTAAAAGCCTGCAACACTTAAGTCTCCTTCCTGCTGCCGCAGATCGGTTCTGCTGCTCTTGTCTGGAGCTATTTAAGGAGAAATTTAAGGAGAAATACACCTTGAAAACATCCAGGAAAACAAGTGCAACGACTGTTCCTGGCGCAGACAAGCGTGATGAACAATAATAACTCCTGTTTCGTGTGAAGTTTTTTTCTAAGATGCGCCAAAGTAATTTCAGTAGAGAGTGCGCCAGCAAAGCAGCCAGAAAATTTTAAAAAAAAAACCTTCAGAAAAACTAAACTAAGCGTGATATTTCTGTTGCTTGTACTCACTTTTGCGCAGCACGCGCGTCTTTTCCATTGGACATGTTGGCTTTCCGGGCGGCGTGCCCCCCCTCCGCAAACACCTGTTCGGAACTCGGCTGCAGGTCTCTGGTAGAAGCAGCATTCAGGGCTCGCGCAGTGAAACAAAGTGCTCAAACTAAACCTACGAAGCAAAACTTGACATAAAAGCTCCAAAACAGTTTACTCTTGATGAGCTTCAAGGCGTTCAGAGGTGAAGGCACGCAGCCATCTGCGTGGATCCGTCGGTGCGAGCGTGCACGTTACACAACCAGAAGCGCGCTGACTCCTCCTCTGTGGCACCACTGCCACGCACACATTACAGCAGCAAGCAGACCCATCAGTAAAGTTGCCATTTAAAGTGACTTATAATAATAACAATAATAATAATAATAATAATAATAATGATATTATTATTATTGTTAGTCTGCAAAACAATTTTTAAGCCTACATTTTTTGTGGCTTTCCACGCAGAGTGAAAGTGTGTAGACATATAAAGAGGGTGATGTTTGCTTTCTTGGAGTTGATTATTAAATATCAGCTAAACTGGGGGCGTGAAGTTGGCTTCTCAATCTCGTTTTATTTGAAGTGGAGGAGCAGTAAGTACCTACTGTGTATTTACCACCAACTCGTGACTCAAATATGTAATTACACAATGCAGCCACTTGAGGGAGCTCTTGTCTTATTTATGCAGACATAATTTGACCCGAGTCAAACGTGACCCTGTCTGGGACTTTGCATCGAACAGATGTGCTTTAAAAGCCCATTTAAAATATTCGACAAAATATATCTAAATTGTCTCAATGCTTGATTTTATTATATGTGCTACTAATTATTCACACTGACACAATGGTGATATCTACGGAAGCCGAGAGCGGCCGTTTTCCGCTATTGTTTTTTTTTTTCTTTTTTTTTTCTTTTTTTCCAGCGGTTACCTCGAGATAACGGCTTAATTTTCTCGTTATCTTGAGATAACGGAGCGTTTTCTTGTGATCATAGGATGATTGAAAACGTGATCTTCTTTCTCGAGAACACGTGTTAATGTGCAAGCTTCAGCCACCAAACCAGGTGCCACAACAGCTGGGGGAGGACTTCTAAAGGTATACCTAAGTAATGGCATGTAATTCTGTTAATGAGTTATTGGTAAAACACAATTACGCAATTAGACCACGTTGCGCACAGTATTTCTGTGACCCGAATTAGTATACAAAACCAACTTTTCAACTACATGTTTCATTTCCTTAAAAGAGAAACACGTTGTTTTGCAGTGTCACATAAAAGTTGTTAACCGTGCCTAATTCCCGGTGGGCCCACAGCAAAGATGTGCAGTTTGATGTGTGTGCGTGAACCTTCTTAACTTTATAATAAATCTCACACTTCTTATAACGAGGAAAGGAGGAGGAGGACAGGTGCTGCTCGGTGGCAATATACGTTGCTCATTGTTTTTGCAATGCTGGTTTAATGTTTATTATTATTATTAGTAGTAGTAGTAGTATTTATTCATTTGCTGATGTTTACACAACTGAAGTTCCTATAGTCCGAGGCTTTGCCCTGCAATAATAGTCTAAATAAGGTTATGAAATTAGTAATGAAATAAGAAAATAATAAACTAAATAGCTGCACGCATTTATCTTGGAGTAATACGTCACTGAGACCAGCTCAATTCCTCAGGTTCTAAACTCAGCCAGGTAAGATTACCTGCTGAATTATTATTGAAGCCAGATGTCTTTAAACTATTCAGGACTTGGAATAAAAAAGCCACTGCAGGCATTTAAAGATAAAATGAGTGAAAAATATCTAATAGATAAAGAGAATACCTCAAATTTATTCTGACAGATGGCTACCTAAATAATCGTAAATGTAGAGATAAATGGATGCTGGGGAGTTTTTCAAAACTCCTAATTGACTGGTTTTATTTCACCTACTGTAGCTACTGACCACAGAGTGTTTATTTATTCTAGAAGCATCTAGAAGCTCCATTTAAAATGAAAGGAAAAAGAAGAATTACATTCTCTAAAACATATATTGGATTACTGAATAAATCACATTTGGGTTAAATCTGAAATTAACTCTGACATAAAGGAATTCTAAGGATGGTGTAGAAATCTCAACAATAAATATCTTTGATGAAACAGGATTTAAAGTTAGAAGATAGGAAAAAGAAGAGATCAGAGTAGATGGAGGACATGAGAGAGGAATTGGTTTGTGTGAAACATAAGTTTCTTCCATTGTAAGATATATTTTTATTTCTTGAGATGTGTGAGTGATAACAGTCTCTCTTTGTTGGACCCATTAAAAGGGAAATGTGATAGCACAGAAACTCATTTCTTTAGTCATTGTATTTTCAAACTGGTGCAGCAATACAGGAAATTTGTCTTTTAATGTCTTTATTTTCACAACAAAACGGTAAGATTGCAAGTAGTGTGAATTGATGTTTCATTTATCAAGTGTATTCCACATCAAAACGTGTTGAGCTGGCCTTAAATATAAAACTCTTTTCTGGAATACCCCATGGTCTCCCTCCACTGGCTGACAGTGCGCCGCAGAGTTCATTTTAAGATTATTTTATTTGTTTTTAAAACTTTTAAACAGGCTTCACCCTCTTACCTTTCTGAGCTTCTCCATCCCCACAACTCCTGCTTGATGCCTCAGGTCAGCTGACTTGGATGTACCCGCTTGGACCTTGGTTTTTCAGAGCTTTTTCAGTTGTCAATCCAAAATTGTGGAATAAGCTCCCTCTCCACATTAGACAAGTTTCTTCCTCTTATTTTTTTGTTTTAATTGTTTTTAATCTATTGATAATAATTGATTGTTTGTAAATTGTTCTTAGAAATAATTAATTATTTTATTGTATTTATTGCATTGTACTTGAGTTGTTTTGGCTGATTATGTACAGAACTTTGTTTAAAGGTGAGTTGAGCTGACATTTCATGCATTTAAAAGATTAGTTAGTAACTTTGTTAAATTTAATTTTTCTTAAAGGGAGATTTTAGGGCCTATATGTTGCTATAGCATCTTTGAGAATTTGGCCAATCCCTGTGTCTTGACTTTGGTGACCTTTTTATATTTTAAGTGCGATGAATGTCATGGGAATTTAGAGTTGAACATTTTACCACCACTAACGTGTGATTTTACTAAGTGTTATTCCTTTAATCCTGCCAGATCACGATGGACCAGTTTCTCTCTGCCTTAAGAGAAAGAGGTGTTCCTGAGGAAAACCTAACAAAAATGGCAGTGCACAAGGTCAGGTACACCTACATGATCTAAACCAATATTCAAGGGCAAAACCTCATAGGGTAAAATAAAATAAAAACCAAACACCAAATAGAAGCTACAATTTTGTATGTTGCTCTAACTTGCATATCTGTGGAATAACTGATGATCCATGGGCACATTTCCTGTGTATTCTCTCTCTCGCTCTCTCTCTCTCTCACACACACACACACATACAGCAAACATGCATATGTACATAATCACTGGAATACAAGTTTCTTGGAATGTATTTAATAGTTGGTTAATATTAAAATTTCATAGTGCAATTTGTTTTGCTTTTTAGGTAGATGAAGATATTGTGAGGCTCCTTGGTGAAGAAGAACTCTCAATTTATATTCCTCGATATGGTGACCGCATTTTTGCCAAAAACTGGAGGAATGCAACCTTAGCTGAAGTAGAAGATACAGAGCAGAGGAAAAAAAAGTTGATAAACCGCCTAAGAGAGAAAATGAGACTTCCATCTACAGCCTCACTCACAGGAGCCAGCAATAGCCAATCAAGGCTTGGATGTGGAAATAAGAATGCTGAGAGACAAACAAGAAAAATTGAACTTGGCTGGCTGAACTACCACGATTCTATATACAGGCAAGTAAGAAGGCCTACTGGAGGTGGAACAAGAGAGATAATTGTAAAAAAAAAAAAAAAGACTTGGTATCTACCCTTGTTGAAAAGGGAAAAAAACTGTTCTTCCCTAATGGGGGATCAAAGAAAGGCAAAATAGAAGACTTAGAGTTCATGCTGTGCCTCATGGGTTCTGAGGAGCCTCTTGAGGGCAATGTCACGATTGGAAGTTTGTATGAGCAAACTAACCACAAGCTCCTCAGGATTTACCTTTGTACAAAGGCAAAAGAGTGTAGCGATAATGAGCCAACAAATGTTACAGATGAGCCTCTTCTGCCTTGCACATCCAACCTCAATGAGCCATCCTCATCTAGCACATCAGTTGGTACCTCCAGTCCAGTGAATAAGCCTTGCAGCAATTCACCAAACACATCAACACCCCAGGCTGCTACTTCTCACGCACCAGGCCTGCCACAGTCAGTACAGCTGTTGATTAATGGTGATGATGATGAAATTGTCTTCATTGGCTCAGATACAAATTTACCTTTTCATGATCTTGCAGACACATTGATATACTCACCCCTACAAGTCAGTACAGATCAGCCAGCAACAGTGGTGACCACTTTAGGTTTAGATTCACCCCAGCCAATGAGCTCAAGCACCCAGTTGGGTGTAACAAACACATGTGTAAATCAAACAGTGGCAACAGTGATAACTGAAAATGAAGATGATATTGATCCCATGATGGATTTTGGGCAGGTATCCTCCACCCCAGCAGCAGGGGATTTCTTTGAAAATCCAGAAAATATTGCTGAGAAGCAAATAATCATCATCCGCCAAGTTCACTGTATTAGTGACTTGGTTGAAGCATTTGCTGACGAGAACATACTTGATGCTAATATTTCATTCAGACGTGTGCTTGAGCATGGCGAAGTTGAAGCTGGAGTGGGAAGTGGAATCATCAGAGATATCCTCACTGATTTCTGGGATCTGTTTTATACTACAAAGACATGTGGAACAACCTACAAGATCCCAACTCTGCATCACACCTTTCAAGAAACACATTGGGCTGCTGTTGCTCGTATCTTGGCCTTTGGATGGCAGAGATTTCAGTACCTCCCAGTCCAGCTTGCCCCTCCCTTTCTTACAGAGGTTCTTTCTGTAGCGACTTCCACAGTTGCTACCTGAGGCGACGACTGGGTCCGGTCTATTTGTTTGACGCGCTGTTGATGGTTCCCATAAATGACGCACATAGGTCGCAGATATCGAGGATTTATTTATTGGAAGTGTTACATATACTGCCTGATGATCGGGTACGATGTTATTTGGAAGCACTGAAAGTCCTTGCTGTTGGATCAAGAGTGCTGTTATTTCATTTTGTTTCCTCATGACTCCAATGACATCACCTTGTGGTTCCAGCTGTGCAACAGCATCTGCATGAAATTTATTTTGTCCATGTTGATCAGGTGAGATTGGATGAATTGCAGAATATGAATGAGGATGATTATTTGAAGGAAATTCAGTCCTCACTGGTTCTTGTTTGCTTTTCTGTTTGGCTCCAAGGTTCATTTCAACAGTAGTTGCTGTAGTTTGATTTGGACGAAGGAGAGGGATGAATTCATTTGCGTTAGCATTGAGTGGCAGTTTCACTTGTTCATTTTCAAGGTAGGAATTCATTCTGTCTGAAACCTTTGATGATCCTTTCCTGCTTATGGTGCTTTGAGTTTTAAAGACATTAAGTTTCGCCATTTTTTCAGCTATTTCAGCATCCAGTTGTAGCTTTTCCTTTCTTTTGCGCAGTCGCTCTTCCTCTTCTTCAAGTGCATGTTTTTCGTTCAGAAGTGTCTGCTTAATGGTTAAAGCTGCCAACTCAGCTTCAGCCACCAGACGAGCAGAAGATGTTGAGGATCTTGATGAGGAGGTTTTATAGCTTCCAACATTTGAAACACTGTCACTTGGCTTGATATCATCCTCCTTTTCTATTGCTGTCTTTGATGGGAAATTTGTTGCACTTCTTTCTTGATCCAGTTGCTGTATAGAAACAGCTGGGTTTTGTTCTTGTTCACTTATCCAGTTTTCAGTGTCCTTTAAAAATGCATTGCTGTAATTCATGATACTCGAAAACCATTCTTCTTGTTTTGTGATTTCCTCCTCAGGCATCATAAGCAGCAATTCATTGTGTAAAACAGAGGCCTTCTCACAGAAAACCTTTATATCCCCCATGTTCTGTTTTATTTCTGCAAGATTTTCATTTTCTTTCATGAGTTCTTTCATTTTTGGTATTAATCCTTTAATTTTATTGACAACCCTTTTGCGGTCATCTTGTAAATTTGCAATTTTATTGAACAAAGCCTTTTCAGTGAGTTTGCTTTCCCTCTTTTCCACATAGTCCACGTCAGCAGACAGGGCTGCACCACCACCTATTTGACTCATGATTCCTTTGTTTTTTCTTCTTTTCCTCTTAAGTTTTCATTAAACAATTGCATCCCCTGTGGGCAACAACAGTCATAATTCCATTCAACAGAGCGGCATCTTTATTGTCCTTTAAACATCATCCAAGCAGCGCATTTAAAGAGGCGAAGTGCGGAGTTTAATCATAGAGCGCAGTCAGCGCAAAACATCCAGCAGCATATCCAACATTCGTACCTTTATTCTCCCGGAGATACTCCGTCGTTTAACGATATGTGGCTTGCTTTTCACACAGTCTGACACAGACATCCACAGGTAGGCTTACCTGCGCTCCTTATGAATATGTCGGGTGTGGCCGCTTTACGCGCGCTCTCCTTCAGATCCGCGCTTACTTGGCGTCTTCCTGGTTTCTGTGATCTGATGCTGCTTGTGATGATTCTTTTGTAGATTGCCGTATTTTTGTTGACTAAAAGATGTAGCGACTTCCACAGTTGCTACCTGAGGCGACGACTGGGTCCGGTCTATTTGTTTGACGCGCTGTTGATGGTTCCCATAAATGACGCACATAGGTCGCAGATATCGAGGATTTATTTATTGGAAGTGTTACACATACTGCCTGATGATCGGGTACGATGTTATTTCACCAGCATAATATGTCACAGTGTGCAACGTCAAGTATGTATCTAGAGCGGTCAACAAAAATTACAGCTTCCCAGCCCTCCTCTCTAGCAAAAAACCCTGAGTGACTGGCTGACAGTGCCCTTTTAACTCCTCAGCCCTATACCGCTCCACATCCACGTGACCCCAATTCATATCACCATGACAACAATATAACATCAACCATCCACCAGTGATAATTCCCAACATAAACTACATTTATGGCTCCTACACTTTCACTCAGGTCTTCAGAAAACAATCTAATGGAGGCTTTCTTCAACTTCATCAGCCCCACTGAGAAGGATGTGCTAAATGAAGCTCTTGACAATTTCCCAATGGCTGATAAAGAAGAGCTTCTCAGCATACTCAGCAGTTACAACTGCTCTTTGCTCCCAACAGAAAAAAATCTGCCAAAACTCCTGGAAGAAATAGCTCACAAAGAGATGGTGCAAGAGCCAGCTTTCATCATCCAGTGCTGGCAGCCAATTCTTAAATCTGTTGGAGAATCCATGAGTTCCGAGGGATTGAACAAGATTTGGGATGATCTGAAACCAAGAGCCAGAAATGTCGCTAAATGTATTCAATTCCCTGGATGTATGTCAGACACAGAAACAATCACTTCCAACCAGCTTTTGAGATTCATAAGAGAAAGAGACGAAAAAGAGCTTGGCCTTTTCCTTCGATACTGCACAGGGTCTGACTTGTTCCTGTCTAAAACCATTAAGGTCACATTTTCAGAGATGTCGGAGTTCACGAGGAGGCCTGTGGCGCACACTTGTAGTTGCTCACTGGAACTACCATGTAACTACAGCAGCTATGCAGAATTCAAATCAGAATTTTGCTCAGTATTAAAGAGTGGAGTGTGGGTGATGGACATGTCCTAAAGGAGTAGTTTGGCTGAAACTCAAAAGAAAAAAAGGCTTCTCATGTTATTAAGTTTGAGTCAGCCAATAAATTATACTTCATAGTGCTGGACTATGCACCATAGAAGGAGCAAGTTTGATATATATATATATATATATATATATATATATATATATATATATATATATATATATATATATATATATATATATATATATACACATATATATATATATGTGTGTGTGTGTGTGTGTGTGTGTGTGTGTGTGTATACATATATAACAAACAACTGAAAAGGTCTGTTCCACAACTACCAGTACATCAAGATACAGAGACTTTTGACAATGCAGAAGAAAGTTTCTTTTTCAACAAATACTTTTTTTTTTAAAAACACAACAACTTTAGAACTTCAAACTTGCTCCTTCTATGGTGCATAGTCCAGCACTATGAAGTATAATTTATTGGCTGACTCAAACTTAATAACATGAGAAGCCTTTTTTTCTTTTGAGTTTCAGCCAAACCAGTAAAGAAAATATACACACACATATTATATATATATATATATATATATATATATATATATATATATATATATATATATATATATATATATATATATATATATATATACATATACATATATATATATATATATATATATATATATATATATATATATATATATATATATATATATATACATATATATATATATGTGTGTGTATATTTTCTTTACTGGTTGGGGGCATTGGCAGTATAAAAATATTATTTTTACATAAAAAAATTATGTTTAGTTTGAAAATATTTTTTACAGCAACATGTTAGTTAAAATATGGATTTGATTTTTATGCCCATTTCAAGAATTGCACACATTTTGATTAGTTAATATGGACCTATGACATCACTTTCTTGTCAGTTAGATCCAATGTTTTGTGTAGATACCAAAGTTTCAGCAAATAAAAAAATGTGTCTCTTGTTATGTGGAATATTTTATTTAGAAAATGACAATAAAAAAAATCTCAGTTTTTCTTTAGGCAGATCTCTTCACTATAATGCTAGAGTCATATGTTTCTGCTACAAATATTCAAACATAGCTTCTACTGATGTAAAGGCTTTTAACTGAAAAATCTAAAGCTTTCAAGAGTCCTTATTGCTGTAGATGCCATGATGATCATTAGCACCATGGACAGTGCCTTAAGCTAACAATGTTAGACAGTTCTGTCAATGAGTCTATGTGCAACACATCACTAACCAGGCAGTGGCAGGTGTTCCCTTATCAAAGGTCTTAGGTCTCTATAAAGTCTTATTGACTCTGGAGCATTATGAGCTGGTACCATGTTGTTTTCCTCCATCACCAACAAACAAAGCTCATGCAGGTCAACATCACAGGGAATGTCTGATTTCCACAGACAGACATCCTCTTGCAGAATAACTTCAACTTTGCCATAATCCACTGGATGCAAGTAATCTTGAGCAAGATACAGCTCAGGAACATTGTACATCAGGAATGGTTTTCCATGAAACAAATCGCGTCCATTTCCTCCTGGTCGAATCCGGTGATTGTCCCAAATTCTCACAACAGTGTCCAGTTCACTCTGCAATAGGCATAAAATTGTTTTGGTAACATTTTTATACTCTTAATTTGCTTTGAATTCACTGTAAATCTGATCAAAGTTATTAATCAAGAAGACTATTGAGTACTTATTTTACTTAAAAATACTTATATCTGTGAATGGGATTTTTCAAAGCTCTTGTCTAAAGGACACAAAACACGCTCTTTATGACAATTATAAAAGACTGTCAGCATAAAGTTAGTAAAAGATTTTGCAGTATATCTACAAAAACGTAACAAACATATTTTAATTAAGCCACTCTTTACTGATATTCTAAACAGCCTAATTATGGAGTCACAAGGTAAGGTGATGCAAAGATGTGGATTCCAATTACATGCAGACGACACTATTGGAAGTTACAGGTCTACTTTTCTTTCTTTCTTCTTTTTCTTTCTTTCTTTCTGTCTGTCTGTCATTCGCTTCGCTTTCCAAGCTTTTATGGTGCTGAAAGACACACAATAGGTAATTCCACCCATCGGCCATTTTTCATCCATTGTTTTTATTCTACAACAATAGGCTACAACCTATTTTGCCGAAAATGGGAAAATATTAGCCATGCCAATCAAACAAACACAAAAGGGCACTTACCTGGATTATTTTAAGAAAACAGAACTGAATGAGACTTTTATCTATTGAATCCCCATTAAATTCTCCCGATGCTTGGAACTCCCGGAACACATCTCGCCAGTAGTTCACTTTCTGTCTTCGATAGATTCCCCACCAGCTTTCAATCCTTTGGTTTGATGTACTACGTCCTTGTAACACATATGGCCCATGGAGTACCCCACTGTCATTCTCTCGCAGGAACTGTTGCAACCTGTTTACATGAACGTTTTCAGTTCCAAAATCAGATCGAATTATCTTTGGGCAACCACCCCTTTAAATAACAGTGTTTAAGAAGTAAGATGCGATTATTCTTGGGTCACTGTTTGATGAGTTTGCTTGCATCCAGACGATATGACGTGAAAAGTCATCAATGCACCCATTTACTGAAATACCAAAAGGAGTCAACTTGTCATAGGAATCCATTTGCCACATGTAATCAGGCCCAGGAACACTATATGTCCGTCTCCGAAGTCGTGTCCCTCGCCGTTGCTGTACGCCATCTGGGTCAAGGCAGGACTGAACCTCATAAACAAGGTCTCGAGTGATACGCAGCCCTGCTGCTCTGCACTTCTCGTGCATGATTCGGTAGCCATGAAGACGGCCTGGTCCCCTGATTTGGTCATCTATGAAGTTAACGATGTCAGCAGGATCAGTGAAGTGCGATCGCCTGAAGAGTTGCAGTTGGGCCAGTCGTCTCCTTAATTGACGTGGGCTAATATGAATATTATCTCTACAAGACAGACACAATGCAATCTCAGCCTGTGTCAGACCTCGAGAGAAGTAAAGTCTGATGCGTTGATCAACACTGGCTGCGCTTCGAGCTGACATGTTCCAGTCCGTTCTTGCCAAAGTTTAAAGAACGCAAACTATAGTGCTTTGTTTTCTCGAGATAACGGGATAATTATCTCGTTAACACGACATAACCAACTTTGTTTTCTTGAGATAACGGGATAATTATCTCATTATCACAGCATAACCAACATTGTTTTCTCGACCATTGTTTTCTTGAGATAACGGGATAATTATCTCGTTATCACAGCATAACCAACATTGTTTTCTCGACCAACATTGTTTTCTTGAGATAACGGGATAATTATCTCGTTATCACAGCATAACCAACATTGTTTTCTCGACCAACATTGTTTTCTTGAGATAACGGGATAATTATCTTGTTAACACGGCATAACCAACATTGTTTTCTTGAGATAACGGAATATTTATGTCGTTATCACGACATAACCAACTTTGTTTTCTTGAGATAACGGGATAATTATCTCGTTATCACGGCATAACCAACATTGTTTTCTCGACCAACATTGTTTTCTTGAGATAACGGAATATTTATGTCGTTATCACGGCATAACCTACATTGTTTTCTCGAGATAATGAGATATTATCTCGTTATCACGACAAAATGGAGCTGCTTATCCCGTGATAACGACATAATTATTCCGTTATCTCAAGATAACGGTGTTAATAAAAAAAACATGAGATCACGGCCGCTCTCGGCTTACATAGATATGATACCTAACTCAGGTTTATTTATAAAGACGTTTAAGACAAACGGCTGTAAATAAATTAATAAAGCAGTACAAGAAAAAATAAACTATTTTTGTTAAGAATAAACCGTTTTGGTCGTAACACTGACCCCTGGGGGACTCCACAAGTCATGCCCATATTGCCGAATAATCTTCACAAATTGCCTTGTGTCATTTATAGCTTCTCACCCCCACCTAAAACTATTTCTTGATGCTATATCGCTCTTATGGTAAACACTTTATGGTGTACTTTATTAGATTTTTTTTCTTTTTAAAATAAACAAATGTTTAGAATACAAATAGTTTCTGATCTAAGTAGATAGCAGTGGCTTGGCTAGTTGTCCTGGTACCTGAAGGTCACAGGTCAAGAAACTTACAAAGCAAATAAAAATTCCACTATAAAATGAAAAAAAAAATGTCACCGATGTCACTGAGTAAAAAGTATCTTATTTAAAATATGAAAAAAGTTATTGATAAATGGCACTGAAAGAAGATATTCTGGTAGGTCGAATAGCTGGGTACAAGTTCATACATTACATTGTATTGATAAATTGTTTATCAATTCATGGCAGAGGGACCCATGTCTTCAAGATCTACTGTTCTTCTGCAACACCTGAATCAAATGGCTTACCTCACTAATGAACATCTTTCAGCTCTATAGAGGCCTTGTGGAAAGCAATTAATTTATTCAGGTGTGTTGAGGCACAAGAGTGGAAGAAAAGTTGCAGGATAGATCTCAAAAACTGGACTTGGGCAATCCTGCTTGATGGTAAACATTCCTTCCATTCAGTGATTGTTCGATACTGGACACCTTTAAACAGCTATAGTTGCATTTTTCATTTTAATTTTGTAATTATAATTTTCTATTGATAAAATGATCAATTTGACTCCAAAACATTTCTTTAGTATTCTCCTTTTAACGCATACCTCCACCACCTTTACTCCTACGATCTACATGTAAATTCATATCCCTCTGACTCAAAATCAATCCATTTCTCTGTGTTAATCCATGTTTCTTACATTGCAATAATGAATGTGTAAAATATTTAAGTGGTCTGTGATATGCTCTAAATTTGCATACAGATTTCTGATATTTAAGTTGATCATTAAACATATTTTCTTGCTGACAGCTGTGTTAGTAACAGTAACAGATGTTGTTACAGAGTTGGAAAAGCTGTTGTTCAGATCAGTGTCGTGTTCCATGTCCCATGTGTTGTCGTCACTGTGTTGAAATGTTTGCAGTTCATAATTTCCACTCCGTTATGCCACCACTGTCATCAGAACAGTAAATCTTTCTTACTGGTTCTGCAGATCTTCCAACCTAATAGTTAATAGTTCTTAAGAACACCGGTGAGTGTCCCGGCAGCAGGCCATTTAAAGTGGGGCAACAGGTGTGACATGGAGGGGTAAGAGAAGGAGAAAGAAGGAAAAGTGGAAGAGACACAGCTGGAGGGAAAGAGAGAACGCTCCTAGAAGAAGGAGAAGGAGAAGAAGAAGCGACCGCTGAGGGAGCAGTGAGGACGGGTCCCACCATGGCTTGGCGGTGGGAGGGCAGGAGCCTGAAGTGCAGCAGCCAGTCTGGACCCGTTGGGACAGCTACTCAGTCCTGGGCCTCCAGATGTTCCTGACCCAGGACC
Organism: Telmatherina bonti; assembly: GCF_933228915.1. Taxonomy (NCBI): domain Eukaryota; kingdom Metazoa; phylum Chordata; class Actinopteri; order Atheriniformes; family Telmatherinidae; genus Telmatherina; species Telmatherina bonti. Next base: position 11,958,969 of record NC_136612.1, read on the forward strand.
AAGCGTGAGTATCATGGTCAAGTTTAGGGTCCAGACGGAGAGGCTGGCAGCAGGGTCAGGCAGGAAGGGTTCCCCTCTTGGGATTGTGGACTGTCGTATTTGTTCCTCTCTGCAGGTCCTGGGACTTGGTGCAGCAGAACAGAAGACTGTGTGAATGGATACGTCAGAGGAGAGGAGGACCACCCCAAGCCGCACCGTGGACATTTTAGAGGACTGGGTTTTATTATTTTAAACTTTTGATCCTTTATCTGTTTATTAATAAACCAGATTTTACTATTTTAAGGTTTGGTGTGGCTGGAAAGCCATTACATACCCTGTTGAAGTGTGTTGCAGCTGTCTGCCTGCTTTGTGATATAGGATGCACAGAAGCAGGGTGTCAGAAAAACCATCAAAGATCTGGCAGAGGAGGCAGAGAATGGAAGCTTCATGACTGTGGATAAGAAGGAAGTATAAGTACTGGGGGCCAAACACAAAGGCCATCAGTAGAGGATGGCAGGGAGAAATCTCTGCCATCGCTCCACCACCAGATTTCCTGGGGTTAAAGGAGTGAAACATCCAAGGACAGTTTCACACGAGTGCTCTCAAAAAGAAGAGAAAATCGCTAGTTGCTTGGCACGCTATTTTCATGTCAACCTACTGCTGAGAGTCATGCATACAGGCTGTGTGTGTGTCTGAAGAAAAGGCAGGGGGGAGACGGGAAGGGAATCAACTTACAACTGCAGAGGTTGTGAGCTGGTTAGTTTCACTCTCAGAGGAAAAGCAAGGAAGGCGAGGGATAGATTGACTTCTTATGATCTCGGCCACACACAACACAAACTCTTTCTTCCAAATTAGTTGTATTTCATTCATAAAATTAATAAAATTATGTAATATTAAATTTATTAGGTTATGTGAAAATGTAAGAAAAAAAAAACAAAAACACACAAATCTGCCTGTATTAACAGGAATTTGTTCATATCACGCAATGTCAGTCTTAATTCTGCGTGTTTGACGGATTGGAAAAGGTGATGATGTTAGGTTGAGTCAAGGGTGTATCATGGACAAAAGGTGAAAGAAACCATCAGGTGCCATGTTCAGAAAGAGAAGGGGAAAAAAAAAACAGAAACACTGAAAAGATAAAGGTATGCAGGTCTCTATGAGTGACGTTAAATGTACATGTAATAAAACAGTAGCCTGTACACTATTTATTATCCTCTTGCTAATATGTTGCTACTTAGCTATAGAAGATGACTGTAATTGTTTTTTAGCTTTTAACTATTAAGATTTGAGACATAAATTCATGCTGTTATTTTTAACCAATGGGCCACTTTGTGTTTGCAACACAACAAGTGCAAGTTCACATGGGCCTATTAGTCTGGGAAATCGGTAAACAATAGCATGTCCTGACTGCGGAATTTTTAATGCTATACATGGGTCTATGCTAACTTAAATAACTTATATAACATTCATATGATGTCAATATATTTTGACATGAAATTTTGTAAGCTTTATGTGATGCTTTTTAGATCATTTGCAATGTGTTATACTTAGCTAATAGGAGGTTAACAAATTATTTTAATTTGTGCATTATTATGACTTATTTTAACTGGGTAACTGATTTGTGTTAAATGTGATCTAACTATCCTATTGTATCTTAATTGTACATTCTTCCCATATTTCAGAGGCACTTCTGAAATATGGGATGAGGTTGAGTGGTTATGGTTGGTCAGATGTGGGAGGTTGCGCTAATGGGTGGATCGCCCATGGTGCAAAACTAGCCGGGACCGCCTCTGGAAACATCAATGACTGGTGGTCCTCGGCTGATGACCCATGAATGCCCAAGGAGATGTTCAGATTGCATGAAGACACTTGCGGAGGTGCATCAGGCAGCAATGCCCAGCAGGTAGACTAAAGATGTTTCCTCAAGCCCTGCCACCAGTGGTGTAGTCCAGGGTATACGCGGGTGTACAGTGTATACCCACTTCTTTTTCAGTCAGCATTGAGTATACCCACTTCTAAACTTCTAAACCCCCTAAGATGCTGATATTACAATTACAAACATCTCAGCTCAGCTAAGATTACTGATGCTACACTGGTTCAGTTAGCCATCATCTGCGTGAACTTTAGCCTGAACGTAGACATAACAAAGATATATGTATATAAGTCTATCAGCCTGTCTCTCACTCTTCTCGTGAATGTGCACAACCTAGAGAAGATGACCAGTAGCTGAGTCCCTAAAATCACTAAAATTCAAAGTAGAAAAAAACTCTCCAAAACCTATCGTTTGCGTTGCCATTTAAACCGAACATAGAGAGTGCTGGAAAACTCAAACATGTGTTGCGCTGCTCACATGTCTGGTGAGTATTCAACACTATAACACCGAACAAAACTCAGAAAACTAGAAATAGCATCGTAGAGCCCCTTGAATGGATTTTAAATAAATTAACCTAGGACAATACAGTTACACTAATGGAGTTATGGGTGGGTTTGATGGGGCAGATCTTAAAAATCTGTGTTCCAATTTTTTTTTTTTTTTTTGTCAGGAGAGATTTCTAATAGACAGGGAGGAAATCCTCCCCAGACTTTATAATTAGGGACAACTGGGACCTTTCCTTACTGGGAGAGGCCTCTCTCATGCATCCCTCAGAAATCACTTCAGCTTTGTGTCACCTGCACGTTTTAGTGTGAATTAGTAATCGTAAGCAAGGGGGCTGTACCACTGGTAAAATGACTCACATGTACAGAAAAATCTAGACGGTAAATTACTTCATCGAAAGTAAAAGAATGGAGATGATGAAACTATAATACATTTTCAATTTGAAATAACACAGACATTAAAACATTTTCCTCACGGTTCATGTTGTTCTGTGAAGTGAGTTTAATATGAGAAATGTGTGCATTCAGTGTCTATATTTTCATTTTAGGTTGATTCTGTTTTGTTGTATATCACAAAAACATAGCCTAAATTTCATTTGCAACTCTACCAGTGAGTGTATAAATAATATATAGCCTATTTATCCATGAACACTAGTGATTTACATACTGAGACATTGCATCAATTATTATAAAAGTGCTTTGCCCCCTTTTATTACTTCATAAAAGAAAGTCAGGTTGTGATGTTTCGAAGGGTACATATCATATAAGCTGTCCCTAATTGGGTAAAATATCTGGGCTATGTGATTACCTGAAAGATTTGTGTAAGTAAATACAATGTAGACACTTTTTTCTAGAATATATAGAATTAGATATATATATATATATATATATATATATATATATATATATATATATATATATATATATATATATATATATATATATATATATATATACATATCACAAAAAATAGAACAAACCTAATAAAATAGTTTAATTAATTTCCCTGATGCGCACAGGTATTCAGCAGTTTTGTCACATCCTACTTATGCTTTTAAACCTTCTTTGTTTGTGATCGGATGAACTGAACTTGTTGCTCCATGAAATAAGCTAGCTATCTACAGGCTAATGCTAACTAACATTCACCCGCTCCAGCATCTGAGGTTGGATGCATCACATCATTGATGATGTCAGCTGGTGGTGCAGGCTGACCCGTGACCCTCAGGTCCCGCATTTTTCCTGCAGATTGGGTCAGGCTGTTCAACTGTTCACTGGGTCATTAAATATGCCAGTCCGGTGCGTTTAACCTGTGCTCATTTATCATTTGTTGCTGCTACATGCACTCTGTTATCAAGCAAATAGCCTATACTGGTTTTACTGGTTACTGGACAGTTGATTTAAAACACTGAGCATCCTGCATCTGCCTGTATTAAGGTGACCAATAATATTAAAACATCCTAGTCAGATGTATACACTGTGATGTAAATACAGATGTTGAAAACATCCACAGATCTTTATTATTCCCATGAAAAGCTATTTATTTGATCAGCTTAAAGCAGTTGAAGTAAAAAAAATAAAATCTATAATTTGCGATCAAATGGTGGGGTCTGTGTCATTGTCTTTCGTTGGGCTCAAAATTCCTGGCGGCAAGTGTATTGTTGTTGTTAAGAATGCTCTGTTATTTTATTTTATTTTTTGCATGCTGCTAACTATGGACAGACACCATACAAAAGGTGCTGCTCCAACCCTTTGTGTGTCAAAACATTTTAAACTCATGTTAAGAAAACACCTTGCAAGTATTCAATTCTGTTTTATTGACGTTGAATAAAACACACTGAACGTATTTTTCCGTCGACCTCAGTCACTTCTAATCAGTGAACATTTGATATTTCTACAATGATCAACACTCATCATGCATCACTGTAATATTGTTGTCCATTTAACAAAGTTATGATACTGCTATAAATGTTTTAAATTAAATACATGGCTGCTTGAGAAACAACAAACCAAATGGATAAGCCAACAATCAATCACCTCTTGTTTGCATTTGTGAGATGAATATCAGTTGTGATGATGAATTAAAATCTAAAAGATGTGCTGATATGATATAATAACATATTTACACAATTATTACCGGGTCTTGTTGTGGTACAGATCCTTTTAACAAAGGTTAAGAAGTGAAAAAACTGGCCTTATGGTGCAGCTTTGTGTGATTATGTCACGACCAGCATTATATGTATGGTTATGTGGAAATGTGCAGGTGTGTGTTCAACTTGTGGGTTTGTGGTCTGGGAGATTTGGATGAATCAAGATTGATTTTTCAATTTCAATGTTTTGTGTGTGTGAGTGTGTGTGTGTGCCTGTGTGTGTGTGTGTGTGTGTGTGAAAGATGTAAACCCTCTTGTGCTCTGGAGTGAAAATCCCAGTCTTTGCTTCACCGCCTCAGTGTGGGAGAGGTTGGGGCTCCATGGCAGTGAGAACTACAGGGGCCAACAAGTGCAAACGCACTTCATATAGCAAAACGGTTGCATATAGAAATAGCTGCATAAGCAAGCGGGAAATGCTGCATCTATAGAGGAGCGCTGCAAATAATAAAACTTAATGGTTTTTCACACACACAGACACAGCACTGTGTCTGTGTGTGTGTGTGTGTGTGTGTGCGAGCCTGCGGCTGAAGAGAAAAACCGGAGCGGATCCACGGAGCGCGTGGCTGCTTAGTTTAAGAGCATCTATGTACATTGACTTACACAGGTTTTGGCTTCCGGGGCTAAACGCAAAACATCCAGGGCTAAATCCCCAGAAAAACTGGCTGGCGACGCCACTGCTCGGGTATAAACTTGCCGGAGCACTTCTGTTGTGAGACTGAATATGCAGAGTTTTCTTGTTGCAGCTGTTTTTCTATATGCGCGTTTGCACTCATCAGCCACCGCAGAGAACCTCTTCCTACTGCCTCGAGCACACAGCCGCTTCACACCAGACAATAAACACGTGTAGCACAGTTTTGTGTTAAAAGTAAAGACACAATAAAACACACATTAAAAGGTTTTCGCTTTATTTTTTATTTATTTAAAATAATCAATTGCATCTGTCGCCGTCAGTCATCAGAGACATCCTCCTTCCTTTGCAAAAAAAAAACACTTTTTAGCTCTTCTTTGCGTAATCATTGCACATTTTTCTTCATTCCGATACTGCTGGTAATATTTTGATCTGTTGAGTGGAATACATTTGTGGTACTTTTGCCACATTTTTCACATTACTTTTCGCAGACATCCTCTGTGCAGCTTCCTTTCAAAAATACTTGCGTAATCTCGTCTTGCTTTCATCTCTTCTTGCATAATCATTGCATATTTGTCTTCAATCCGATGCTCGACATGCTAGACGTTAAATGTGTTTTTAAATAAAGCGCCGTATTATGACATGCTCTATAACTCTCCAGAGGAATATATTGGCGAGTTCCTGTTCAAAACCATGAACTATGACAACTGGTTCCCTTCCTATTTTCCAATCAAAGCGTATCCGTATATTGTAAAGATGAAATTCATAAAGTAAAATCTGCTGTCCGTTACCGTCGCGTCTTTGGTCTCCATCCATTGTCTAAATACTTGATGTATTCTTGTTACTGCTCTTGGAGAGAACTGGTGCGCGCTAGTCTCAGTCAATACGTAGGTTTTAACCTGTTGCCACTTTTATACTTGATCGTATAACCCGCAGATTCAACTGTGATTGGCTGTTCCAGGACGTGTCATCTACTGGTTGGCTGCTCCTAAATTCTAGTTCCCTCCAAATTTCTTTACCGCCCAGGACATACACCTTCACCAGGATTTCTTTTTGTAATGTAATGGCGGCCTCTGGCAGCAGCTGTCTACCTCACTACTCTCTCAAATTAATCTTTGTGTGTGTGTTTTGAGCTTCTGACATTGTTTAATTAACAAGCTGCGAGTGTTCAGTCTGATTATAAACAGAAGTTAGACATTTTTAAGTAAGAGAACTGCAGTCATTGGGAAGAACTTCTCATTTTCTTTGAGTGTTTGGGTTATGTTACTTTTGTTTGTAATTTTGGCCTTGGATGAAGACTTCAGTTTTATCCATTAATTAATTTATTGTATGTAAACTGATTTTAATTTTAGATAATAGTAAGAGTGGTTTGAAGGTAAGCATGTGAAGCCTTTTATGTTGCACCCCTAACTCCAGGATGCAACTCATGGCAAATAAAGATCTTGATTCTTGTGTCCTGAAGTTTATGTACAGGGCTGTTGTCTTCATCCAAAGTTTGCAGAATTTCCATGTGAAGAACATGTCTGGGCAGAATGAGTTTGATTCAGTCTCAGTAGCCGAAGGAGATTTGCTTAACTGAAAAGACAAATCTATTTATGTGGATGTGCAAATTCATGCTCCAGTTTTATAGTTATTCAGTTTTGGAAACATTTTCACATAACCTAGAAAAGAAGCATGTGTGACAATATGTTTATATTTAAAACTATATGAATGATTTTTACCGTATGTGTTTGCCTTGGATTGCATCAGTGGTTCTATATCCTCAGGTGACATGCCCCACCTCCCCTTGTACTTTCACAATATGGAGCATGGAAAGTTTTTGTTTATTAATATATACAGTTGAAGAATTTCCAGATGCCATGAGGGGGGAAAGGTGGGGATTTCTGGATTCAGATGAAACTACAAGGTTCAATATCCAGTGACATTCAACATAAATAAGTTCCAATCTGACATAATTTTCTTTCACTGTGAAAAGAACGCTCACATCATTTTTTTCTCTGACAGCAGCTACTGAAATTTGACTTTCTTCTCATCAGATTTATACTTTATACTAATACCATTGATCCGATGATTGTATCCAATCTATAGATGATAATGTGTACAAAAGAAACTGCTGTTAAACTGGGGTAAAGAAGCCTCAATAAGGTCAGAGCTGGAGAGGATGATCTGAAATAATGAGTCATCTGAGTGAAAAGAAACATCAGGTGACATCAGTACATCTGTAAATGTTGGATATAAAGTATTGATGAAAACATCCTTCACTCAGTTAAGGATAAAGAATCCTAATGATTAAAAATGTGTATCACAGGTAACAATAAAGACATGGGAAGTTTAAAGAGGGTGGAGCAGACCAAGGCTGCAGCAGTGGTTGAATGTGGTCAGATAGAAGAAAAGTGAAAAAATGTTAAGAATCTGAAGATTGTTTCAGAAGTAAAGAGCTCATTTATTCTTCTAGGTCCTCTTTTTTCTGATCCTTGTGTCTGTGGTAAAGTTCCACCCACATTTATAGGTCCTAAAATGGGATTTTCTTTTTCATCTGATAATTTGGTGAAAGATAGCAAAAAAGAAACAGGAAGACGTTTTTTCATTTGTTTAGGGCTGTCCTGTGCTATTTGCACATTGGGCTGTATCAATCTTCGCTGCCAATTTTTGTGTCATTATTGACTTTAGGCCTCCATGCTTCCTTTTTAATGCTAATATTCAACAAATTTAAAAATGCAAAAACCAGACCCTAGGCTGCTTATTGCATCTTTAAACAAGTATTTTCTCTAACAAGATAAACATAAAATTGCGAGAGCAGTTTGATACATAAAAAAAAACAGCCTAACATTGTGTAGACATTAAGAAAAAGGCGGTAACCTAGTGATAGCCTGCAGGCCTTCTCACCAGACCAAGAAGAACAGGTTTAAATAAAAATGACTCATGTTAGCTACAGAGACTGAGAGTGGAAGAGAAATGTCTCTAAAGGGTCTGGTGAGAATGCCTGCAGGCTATCACTAGGTTACCGCCTTTTTCTTTCTGTCAACACAATGTTACAAAATACAAAATTTATTGAACAGAAAATAAGAAAGAACAGAATAATACAAAGTGCAATTTGGAGAGACAGTCCAGAGGTCCGACGGGGCAGAAGTCTGAAATGCTCTACCTGAGTCCCGGTAGAGACAAGAAATGTCTGTTGTTCGCTGTAACCCTCTTCAAGGAAGAGAGTGTTCTAACTAATCAGATGTCTGAATGCAAACATGTCAGGCCCTCTACACATTGTTTGTAAAGGGGAATAAGCAGACACTGTGTAACTAAGCTTAAGTTCCTAAGTTCATGATGACCTTTTCAGAAAGCCCACAAAGCCATAATCAGAAATGAATATACGCTAGGACTATGAAATATATGAAAATCTAAGTCAGAACATAAAATTTCCACAACAAAAGCAAAGGACTTTGCAATTTCACAAATATGATAGAGGTTTCACAAATCTTAAATTGTCTTTGATTGGACATGCTCAGTTTTATTTTTTGTTTTTATTTTTCAGTGCATTTCACATGCAGACATACTTTTCTCTTCCTGATATCCTCTCCCTCAGCAAGTCTTGGCTTGTCTATAGAAAGTCAACTGCTAAATCCCAAAGCTGTTTTCACTCTCCAAGTTTGTAGAGTGAACTTAAAGTTTCTCTGTGCTCAATATTTTTACTGACACTACGGTGTTGTCCCTGTCTCCCTGTGGGTGCAGTATTATATTGCTTTTGGTCCTGTTCATGTAATGATTGTTTGATCATGCAACGCAGAGTTGTTGTTAGATGTTGTACTCACCACGTTCAGGAAGACCAACAAAAACCAGAGCTTAAATCTGTTCACATAAACTTTACTGTTCACTTTAAACCTCTGACCGTTGCTCTTTTAAATGAGACTGCTCCATAATGATGCAAGTGTTAACATTTCATTCAAAATTCTTCAACAAATGACAACTAGCATGAGTTTAGTAATTGTCAACTGGTTCAGTGACCTTTGAGGCCTTATGGTTGGGTCCATTGTTACTTATTAATAAAAAGCCACTTCCTTTATTATGTAATACTCACTTTTAACATAAAGGTGAAAGTTTTGATCGTGTTCATTTTTCTTTGAAAGTTTCTTCCATAAATAGACCTAATCTATGTCTGCAAAATGGCCCCAGCAACATGAAAGATCCTCCACGTCCCCTCGTGGTTGGGGTCAATGTTCATCCTTGTCACCTATCTGCAGATATTCAAATTATTTATGTTGTGATTTGAGTAATACTTTTACATTAAACCCACAAGGCAGCAGCGCTGGTGTACAGTCTTCTCTGTTGGATATTTGTTCATACAACTAATGCCTCAAGAATAAATGTAAATACAAGGTAGGACATTCTTAAGCAATAACTAAACATAAGCAATAACTAGAAGGTAAATATATATTGTTTTTATAACATATTTACATTTTTAATTTGAAACTTTGAATGTTTGTCATCAAAATGAAAAAGCAAATAAGTCACGATTTTTAAAAGATTTATTCATCAGTAAATCTTTGTCTCACAAGAGTTTAACCTTATTTACTGCAGTCGTAATTTAGCTTAGCATTTATTAGCTGTCAGAAAGGATTAATATAAACCAACTTGCTGAGCTGGGATGTCCGACACATTTGGCTCTGAACCAATAGAAATTACATTTATTCCTCTGATTTAACATAACTCAATCACTGTTATTTAAATTCTCTATTTGTGAAAAAGGGCCTGATAATGGCGGATAATGATGCATTCATATACAGAGTGGCTGAGACAACCATACTGGTCAAACACTGTAAACTTCAAACTGAAAAAATTTGCTTTGGTTTTGTTTTTCTTTTCTCTCTTTTTGTTTTATTCATGTCATCATCACACACACACACACGTTTCAATGTTATGTATTATGTTTTTATACTTCAATTAAAATTGTCTTAAATTATAGCCTCACTTGCATCCTTTGTTCAATCACATAAAAAGATCTACCTGAACCAAGTTCTGGGGATTATTTTAACCCCAGCCTGCCACTGGTCAGAGCATTCAAAGTGCTGTTCAGTCCTTTGCCTGCCCTGAAAATGGCTTTTGTAACCTTGATGCCTCTTTTCAGGTTTACTCCGACTTTGCCGTGACATTGTCTGATACCTGAGTAGATTGCAGTATTGTGAGCCTTTAAGAAAAGACTCCATCTAGATGGATCTGTAGTTGTTTTTTAAGACTGATAGCAGGTAACCAAGCATCATAGCAATGTTATTACCACAACAGAAAACTCTTGTGGAAGATAAGAGGGACAACATTTAAGTGCTAAGTATTCCAGATCAGTCAAGCAATAAGTGGCTACCATCTGAATACCAGATATTTGTATATAACACAGATACACCACCGTTATTCTGGTGGATACTTCCAGCAGGATAGTGGATTATGTCACAAAGCTCAAACACTGAGTTAATTGTACACCAAGGCCCTCCATCACCAAATGTCACTCCTAGACAGTAGCGAAGCTTGACTTTTATATATGGGTTGACCAGCAGGTAGGTGTGACTTTATCAGCGAGGTCATGCACTAAGAAAGAAACCTGAATGTAATGACTTTCGGGATACTGACCTGTTCAGTAAAGTGAGGCCTTATGTTCCTCATGCCGTCCTGGAAAGGGTTATTCATGCTTTTATCTTCTCTAGACTGGACTATTGCAACTCATTTTATAATGGGATTAACCAGTGTCTCCTCCGCCGCCAACAGCTGGTCCAGAACTCAGCTGTCTGCCTGTTAATGGGGAAAAGACGGTGTGAGCACATTACTGATTGTCTTTCTCTTTTAGAATAGTTTTCAAAGTTTTACTTTTGAAATTTTTGTGCAAATAATGTTAAAGTATTTTGTTTTAGCTGTACAGCACTTTGGGTTACCTTGTGGTATGTGAACGCACTCTACAAATAAAGTTTTGATTGCTTGGATATTATTGTGTCCCTCTTACTAATCCAATTTCACTTTCAGCAAAAATACAGAAGACAAGAAGATGTGAATGTGAGCTGAGAGCAAGCTGAAGAACTCAGCTTGCACTTGCTCAGAGCAAGTGTTAAAACAGCATCACCTTGTGTCATTTATAGCTTCTCACCCCCACCTAAAACTATTTCTTGATGCTATATCGCTCTTATGGTAAACACTTTATGGTGTACTTTATTAGATTTTTTTTCTTTTTAAAATAAACAAATGTTTAGAATACAAATAGTTTCTGATCTAAGTAGATAGCAGTGGCTTGGCTAGTTGTCCTGGTACCTGAAGGTCACAGGTCAAGAAACTTACAAAGCAAATAAAAATTCCACTATAAAATGAAAAAAAAAATGTCACCGATGTCACTGAGTAAAAAGTATCTTATTTAAAATATGAAAAAAGTTATTGATAAATGGCACTGAAAGAAGATATTCTGGTAGGTCGAATAGCTGGGTACAAGTTCATACATTACATTGTATTGATAAATTGTTTATCAATTCATGGCAGAGGGACCCATGTCTTCAAGATCTACTGTTCTTCTGCAACACCTGAATCAAATGGCTTACCTCACTAATGAACATCTTTCAGCTCTATAGAGGCCTTGTGGAAAGCAATTAATTTATTCAGGTGTGTTGAGGCACAAGAGTGGAAGAAAAGTTGCAGGATAGATCTCAAAAACTGGACTTGGGCAATCCTGCTTGATGGTAAACATTCCTTCCATTCAGTGATTGTTCGATACTGGACACCTTTAAACAGCTATAGTTGCATTTTTCATTTTAATTTTGTAATTATAATTTTCTATTGATAAAATGATCCATTTGACTCCAAAACATTTCTTTAGTATTCTCCTTTTAACGCATACCTCCACCACCTTTACTCCTACGATCTACATGTAAATTCATATCCCTCTGACTCAAAATCAATCCATTTCTCTGTGTTAATCCATGTTTCTTACATTGCAATAATGAATGTGTAAAATATTTAAGTGGTCTGTGATATGCTCTAAATTTGCATACAGATTTCTGATATTTAAGTTGATCATTAAACATATTTTCTTGCTGACAGCTGTGTTAGTAACAGTAACAGATGTTGTTACAGAGTTGGAAAAGCTGTTGTTCAGATCAGTGTCTGTTCCATGTCCCATGTGTTGTCGTCACTGTGTTGAAATGTTTGCAGTTCATAATTTCCACTCCGTTATGCCACCACTGTCATCAGAACAGTAAATCTTTCTTACTGGTTCTGCAGATCTTCCAAGCTTCGCATTATTTGTTTTTTTTTCCTGGCGTTCCGTTCATAAAGAGGAATATTTTGCAGTTTTAGTCCATGTTCTCTTATTGCTTTTATTTTCTTCAAGCAGCAAGTGTCTTTTTTTTTTTTTTTTTTTTAATAAACAGTTCATTTAAACATCTTCCCATGCCTCAATCTTGTCCTTTCTGCCCAAACATCTCGGTATAACAGCTGCTGTGTTACCGCTGTTTTTTTTTTTTTTCCAGGTAAAGGGTGACAAGCTTCAATTGTGCTGCTATCCAAAATCCTAACTTAAAAAGAAATAAAAAGCATCCACCTGTTGCTCGGTGGAAATCGCCTTCAATTCACTGCTGAGTTCCCCTCGCTGTCCGCTCCCGTGTTTGCATAAGACCCAGGTATAGGGTTACTGTCCTGAGATGATAATAGGCTATAATTTATCCCAGTATATTTTTCCAGATCAGCGACCTGACCCAGGGAGGCAAGCCATTCGTCCGTCTCTGCATTTTGCAGAGGGAGATCTTTCACCAGGTTAATCAGTCAGAAGGTTTTTCTGCTGTAACCTCACAGCAGAAACTTCTGTGAGAAAATCAAGAGACTTTTTTAATGTCATCATCTTCCTCTGCAGATGAAGTTTTATGTAAACAGTGACTGTGACAATAGTCAGTCGGTGAAAACAGTTTGTAGAGCAGCAAGTTTGACGCCAATAAATTCAATGGTTCAGCTTAATTTTATTGAAAGAAAAAAAAATCCAGAATGGGGAGATGATTTTTAAGTGTTTGTTTAGCCATCAGCCTGTCTCCACAGTCACAGACAACTGGTGCTGATGATGCAGGGGTCGTTCCCTCCGTGCCATTCAAACACCTCATGGTGGATGGTAACATGGGCAGTCAGAGAAAGAAGATGGAAATATCAACAACTAGCCTGCGAGTTTCCTGGTCGTATGATGGAATCTTAGGAAACTCTACATGTAATCCTTGTCTGCTCAGATATAAAGTTGCCTATTGAAATAACTCCCCAAGTCACTCCAACAGCGCCCAGATTGAAAAACGACCCACTGCTTGCCCCTCTCACCACAACCACAACTGCCAAGTAGGCAACGTCACAAAATCACAAGTTCTTCAAGGGTATGTCAATCATGAGCAGAGGTGTTGCTAGACACAACACACTAGTGGGGCTTGCCCCCTTTGCCGCCCCACCCCAAAGTCATTTTGTTTGTCACAAAGATCTGCTTTGTTTATAAAAATGGGCAAGATTATTATTGGTACTGCCACTAAATCTTTAACACAAAATAATACTAATATGGTGAAAGAAAAAACAGCTTTATTACATTTTTTCCTATGTTTAGTCAACAAAAACTACAAATAATGCATTTATAATCTAATCAGATTAATACATGAATAAGGATCAGTTTAGAAAATTTATTTTGTGGTGATGTGATTTTAATTCAACTTGAATTTGAGGGTTCACTTTGAAAAATCAACATATTAAGAATCAAATGTTAGACGTCTTTATTTTATTGAAATAAGACCAGAAATGTACTGTTAAAAAATGGTGTTAAAGTTATTCTCCAGTAACTGTCAACTGAGTCAACTTCCTGCCTGACTTCTTCTACTGTTTGTCTTTCTGATGCATTTTTCTAGATATGTAAAAAAAATAATTAGCCTAGTGTGATGGCTGTGCCTACAGTCACACATGGGTGATATTAAAATGCACCACACATACACTTAGATTTATTTTGTTTTACCAGGATTTGATTTACAGAGCAATGTTTTTGTTAGATATTAGTTTCATGTAGCATCGCAGCTATTCTGAAAAAGCACGCATTTTAGTTTATGTTGTGATGGCATGATTGTTTTAATTTGTTTTCTTTTTCCTTTGAGTTTCAGTGGCTCCAGTCCCTTGGCTGTGAACCAGCAGGTGGCCACAGGGTGGAGCCAGCTAATTGAACCAGACCAGTGGCAGAAATGGGAGGGGGAATTTAGGGTTTCTTTTGTTCATTTAGTTAGGTTTTTGTGTGTTATCCCCTTTGTCTGTTTTTGTTTGGGCTGATGAGCCACTATTTAAGTTTCCCCTTGTGTGTCATTCGTTAGGTCAGTTGGTTTCATTGTGTTGCTTGTGTTCCTTCTGCTACAAGTTCTTTGATTATAGTTTTGTTAAGTTGACCTCTTTTATAGGCTGGACTTATTCATTAATGTCAAAATAACTTTCTTTTTTGAGTCATAATAAAAACCCTATTTTTGAACATTAAACCTGTGCCTGACTGTGCTTAACTGCTCGGCCATCACACCTAGTTATAAAAAAAATCCTTTTCATATATCTAAGTCATCCAATAAATGTGGCTCAAATGCACCAACAGTTGGTCACATAATAATTACACCCTGCTTTATAGCATTAAAGTGGAACTATTCTGTGCATTTTAGGCTAATTTACTTTTATTTCTGAGACCAGAAGGGCTGAGATTGATGGAGTTATTGTCACAAATGGCTTTATTTACTTCAGACCGACCCTCTCCGTAGGCTGTCAGATCAGCCTGTGGGCAAAACGAGTGGATTGAGACTCTTCCGCATTAAGCCCCGCCTCCCACCACTGCACTACATCGGGAGCGCGCACCGCAACTGCTTTCACCGTCATTGTAACGTCTCATAAACAGAAGGATTAGGCTAATATGAACTCAATAAGAAAAAAACAAAATATAATGTGAACACATAGCATACAGCCCTACATGTTGGAACCTGAATCAGAGCCTGAAAACAAAGTGGAAAACAGCAACCCACAGCAACGAATGCAGCAGGATGTCTCTCTTTGGTAAACTCACCAGCCATCGTTGGAAATAACTTTATCCCACGTTTTCCACCCGCCTGATGTATTTGTACATGCCCTTGTTAACCAGTAGAAGGTAACCAATCACCGAACCTTATCCCCCGGGACGTCACAAGGATTTCCAAGTAGAAAAAAACTCTCTAAAACGACACGTTTTTCGTCGCCATGGAAACCGAACGGAGAGCGTGCTGGAACTCAAACTCAAACTCAAACATGCGTTTAGGTGATAAAAAAAACAGTGCCGTTCACATGTCTGATGAGGATTCAACACTGTAACACTGTAGAAAGCTCAGAAAACTCCAAATACCATCATAGCACCCCTGTAAGTTTCCCCTTGTGTGTCATTTGTTAGGTCAGTTGGTTTCATTTAGTTTCTTGAGTTCCTTCTGCTACAAGTTCTTTGATCATAGTTTTGTTCAGTTTACCTCTTTTATAGGCTGAATTTATTCATTTATGTTAAAATAACTTTTTCTTTTTGGGTCAGAACAAAAACCCTACTTTTTAACTTTAAACCTGTGCCTGACTGTGCTTCACTGCTCGGCCCATCACACCTAGTTATAAGGAAATCCTTTTCATATGGCCCATTCATGCATTAAATGTGACTCAAATGCACCAACAGTAATAATATAATAATAATTACACCCTGCTTTATAGCATTAAAGTCTAAAATTTCTTCGTCTCTGTTTCCTTTCACCAAGTGTAACCCTGTGTAAAACGATGACTGATTTTGCATCTCAACTGTTTCTGTATATTTAATCTTTTCAAACTAAATATTTATTCAGCCTCCTATGGAAAGAACTGACAGCAGAAGCAGCAGATTTGCTGAGCTCTGGAGAAAGTCCCCTTCTGAAGAAGTAAAGCCGGTTAGCGCAGCAGCTTGAACAGTGGTAAACATCTTATAACGTAGTAAGTATGGGATGCAGATTGTTTGTTGCAGCTCAAGTTTACAGCTCAGCAAGTCTCATCAACTGTCAGAACTCGGGACTTTCCAAAGGCTGACAGACTGATCAGAAGTGGTCTGAAGGCAAGGCTTGTGTGCTCATGTACCCAGCAATAGATGATGTCAAAAGAAAATTAGACTTTATAAGGTACACTCATTAAGAGAAACAGTGTTTCCTTCTTCTCGCCCTGTGAGGAGTAAGCTGGATCTGCTGCTGCAAAAGGACAGAGTCTGAAAAGAAGTCAAAACCTGGACTGTTTAAGGAATTATCATCATCCAATCCAAACAGCTGCTGGAATAAAATCAGACTTTTGACTTTCTGATCATGATCAAGTACAATAACTTGTGGATTTTACTTGGATTAACCTTGGATACTTTAGGAGTTGGACTCTGTTAAACCAATCGATTATTGGATGGGTTTCATTTGGCGGATCTTAAAAATCCGTTTTCTACATTGACGTGATTCACAGTGACTGGATGGTTGAAAACTATCAGCCCCATGGTACGAGGGCTAACATGACCCTCTTCAGGACTGATGGGTTTACAGTCTCAGCTTGGATTTTTTTTTTTTACTTGTTTTAAGTATAGATCAGATGAGTACAGATTTTTATTTTTTCTTAATAATTTTTATTACTCCTTAAATTGTTTTGAATCTTAATTTGTTTCTGGTTTTTAACATTTATGCTCTGATTTGATGGTTTAATCCTACCTTTGATTTATTTTGCTGTTCCCTTTTCCGATTTCAATTCAATTTAATTCAACTTTATTTGTATAGCGCCACTTCACAACAATGTTGTCACAGGGCACTTTACATACACAAATCAACATACACATCATTTCAAGCCAATTCATACATATCCTATAATAGAAACCAACTAATTGCATCAAATCATGACTGATCCAATACCCCATCCTGTGCATGCCCCAGGCAGCAGTGGGAAGGAAAAACTCCCTTTTAACAGAAAGAAAACCTCCGGCAGAACCCGGCTTAGGGCTATGAATTAAATGTTGTTCTGTCATAGTTGGGTGAATTAAATGACTATATCACTTGATCTAAATGACTAAACTGATGGCATTGAATTCTGTGCATCGTTTAATTGTCTCTGTTAAATGTCTGCAACTTATGCCACAATGTAAAAACTTTTTTTCTAAATAATGTAATTTTTTTCTTTCTAAAAATATGACATTGGTTACATATGTATTCACTCTGTGTCAATCCAGACCTTTCAGATTGACCAGCAGAGGAGCTGGATAGTTCTGATTCTGATAACCGTTCAGAACTTGCAACAGCAAATGTAGTTACTAAACATAAAGGTGATTAAGCAACACAAAATGTAAATACACCATTTTGCTTAATTGAAGCTTGAAGGCCTCAAAATGTTAATTTAAAATTGGTGTTGTTTTTGCACAATAATTGCCCTTAGCATACTGTTCTTTAGTTTACCAGATTTACATAACAGGCAGATGTTGAAGATGATGATGTTACCTTGTTTATGTGAATTACATGTTCATCATAATTTTAAAGTGGCTCTATTCTTTACATTTCAGTCTGACTACTCCCCCAAGGAGATTATGTTTTCATCTGAGTTTGTTCATTCGTCTGTTAGTAACATTACTCAAAAAGTTATGGATGGATTTTGATGAAATCTTCAGGATATGTTGGGGGTCTCACAAGGAATAAATGATTACATTTTGGTGGACATCCGGAAGAGATCCTGGATTCTGGATCACTTTGAAGTTATGTTGGGTGTTAATCACAATATGCTTGGTGGAGGTCTGTGCTCTCGGAGTGCTTTTCTAGTTTATTTCAATATGCAAGTCTGGAAGGGCAAGAAATAATAAAGCATTTTTCACAAACCCCTTCATTCATTTTGTGTTGATCCTCTCAGATCAGCCTCTGCCAGCAACAAGCGAACAGAGAAAGCTCCGCCCTATGTCCTGCCTGCGGGCTGCGTCTGATTGGTCAGCTGCTAGTAGTAGTTATACCGAGCAGTGAAGGTGAGCATGGCTTTTTTCTTGTGAATGACCACAACCTGGAAAAGGTGACCAATCACTGAGTCCCTCCTCCGGGATGTCACTAAAATTTCAAAGTAGAAAAAAACGCTCTAAAACCAATTTTTCCGTCACCATGGAAACCAAACGTAGAGCGTGCTGGAAAACTCAAAAGTGCTGCTCATATGTCTGATGAGTATTCACCACTATAACACTGTAGAAAACTAGAAATAGTGTAATAGAGCACCTTGAAAGCTGGGGTAGGTAATGTTCCTCAGAGACATTATTTATTTACTCTGACTGAAGTGGATCCTTGTCCTGATAGTAGTCTGTACATTTTGTAGTCATGAACAATAAGAAATCTAGTTAGACCCCTCAGTTTACTGTAAATCTGTAAAAACTCCAACCAATCCAAACTTTCAGACCCAAATGAAGTTGTTTATTTCTTATATTTCGGAGCTTCTTCTCCTGGCTCCCCTCCTCCCCCTCCAGCAGCACATTCCTGATAGGTACACCCTGCATATAATCAGCATGTTAGGATGAAATAAAAAGTAGAGAAGAAGAAACTTGGAAGGCAAACATGGCTGAGAAAATGCAGAGAGGATTTCCCGACCCGGGTCGGTTTATTGGCCTCCTCCTGCTAAACAGCCGAGAAAGAGAAAATCTTTGGTGGAAAAAGCTGCAAATTAAAAAGCCTTGGATCAGGCAAGGAGCAAAACCAGAGGGGGAGGAGCCAATGCAGGGGGAGGAGCCAAGACAAGGCGCCACTTTCACATCTTGCTAGCTCCCCAACAATACCTAGCCCAGCTTTAATGTCCTAAATGAAAAGGTCATACACACCTTGTCACTATTGTACATTTAGTGGTTTTTATTTATTTTTTTTTTCATTTATTTTAATTATCTTTTTTTCTGTATATATCTGGTCTTTTTAGCAACCATACACCAAAACAAATTCCTTGTACGTGTAAACCTACTTAGCAATAAACCTTTTCTGGTTCTGAGTATATCCCTCCTGCCTCCAACTAAAATAAACCTAGATCCACCCTTGCAGTGCCAACTGCATATTTTTCATCACCAACTTGAGACTTAAATGTGTAATTACACAATACAGCCACTTAGTGGAGCTTCTGTCTTACTTATGCAGAGCATAATTCACCTGATCAATTTCTTGTAGCCAAACCGCTGTCAGGGACGTTGCATTATACTGACATACTTTAACATTATTAAACATAATAGCTTTATATAGTCTGCAGTATATTTTCAGTATTTGAGCTACTAATTATTCACACTAACACAATGGTGATTTTTCACAACTCCACTTCATAAAGACCTTCATAGAGACCCGTCAACCTAATAGTTAATAGTTCTTAAGAACACCGGTGAGTGTCCCGGCAGCAGGCCATTTAAAGTGGGGCAACAGGTGTGACATGGAGAGGTAAGAGAAGGAGAAAGAAGGAAAAGTGGAAGAGACACAGCTGGAGGGAAAGAGAGAACGCTCCTAGAAGAAGGAGAAGGAGAAGAAGAAGCGACCGCTGAGGGAGCAGTGAGGACGGGTCCCACCATGGCTTGGCGGTGGGAGGGCAGGAGCCTGAAGTGCAGCAACCAGTCTGGACCCGATGGGACAGCTACTCAGTCCTGGGCCTCCAGATGTTCCTGACCCAGGACCAAGCGTGAGTATCATGGTCAAGTTTAGGGTCCAGACGGAGAGGCTGGCAGCAGGGTCAGGCAGGAAGGGTTCCCCTCTTGGGATTGTGGACTGCCGTATTTGCTCCTCTCTGCAGGTCCTGGGACTTGGTGCAGCAGAACGGAAGACTGTGTGAATGGATACGTCAGAGGAGAGGAGGACCACCCCAAGCCGCACCGTGGGCATTTTAGAGGACTGGGTTTTATTATTTTAAACTTTTGATCCTTTATCTGTTTATTAATAAACCAGATTTTACTATTTCAAGGTTTAGTGTGGCTGACTCTGCTCCCCCTGACTTTTAAAAGGACCATCGTGGCTCAGGACTGTTAGTTTTACCTGTTTTTATTTTATTTTTCTATTTTATGTTTTAACATGCTGAGGCCACCCTGCAAATAACTGGACATAGCAACACAGGACACTTAAACATTTAATAGATAAATACATGTTATAATAAAATAACTGTTTATTGTTTTTAAAACAATTTTTGAAATTAATAAAAGTGTCATTTTACTGTTTATAATCATCAGGCTACACCCTCTGAATTTAATAATAATTTATATATCTCAAATAAACCATAATATTTGCCTTTACCAACATGTATCAGATATAACAACTAGTTCAGCTTTATTGGGTATTTGAATCATGAACCTGTAAATGTTTTCCAAACCAGAGCTGTAAACTGGGTGTGAAAACCAGAAAACTCATGGGGTTCATTTGTTTTCAGCTGGAGGGAGTCGTTGTTCTACAAAACTGCTTTCCTGAACTCTGTCCTCACACTCAATATGTCTCTGCTTGTGTGTCAGCATGCTGTGTTTCACCTCAGACCGGCTCATAATCTCAAATCCAA
This sequence comes from Telmatherina bonti, assembly GCF_933228915.1. Classification (NCBI taxonomy): domain Eukaryota; kingdom Metazoa; phylum Chordata; class Actinopteri; order Atheriniformes; family Telmatherinidae; genus Telmatherina; species Telmatherina bonti. The sequence goes on from NC_136612.1 coordinate 11,979,624, forward strand.
GGCTAAACTATTGATCACACTATTTAGTCTGATTTGTCCAGGTGAGAAGGGAATCTTTGAAGCAGGCAGATGGCAGAATTTCAACACCAACCCCAGTATGACAAGTAAACTGTAGTCTGTGCTGGAAGCTGTTCACATGTTCATGAAGATATGATCACAAAGAAAATGGCACTGTAAAACATAATTACACAAACAGGGGTGAAACAATGACGTACTGCAAAGTAAAACAAAAGTACCAACAAAGAAACATTGAAGCACGTTGAGTAAAGTTTGTTTTTACATACAGGATCCTGTCAGAGTGAAAACAGGTTTCACCTGAAGCAGATAATTCTTATAGACAAGCAGAGACTTGTTGAGCAGGAGGACAGCTGAGAGAGAAAAACATGTCTGAGTGTGAAACGCTCTGAACAAAACCCCAAGTAAGAGCTTCACCATCCCCAGCATGTCTCCAGTTAATAACCCACAGGGACTGTCCATGTCAGCTGAAAACAGCTTCACAATGAAAGCAGATGCAGACTGATGATCCAGAGAGGAAGAAGTACTTTTTTTTTTTTTTTTTTAAAAATGGTTCCCCAATGAGGACTTGCACTGGAAACGGTGGGATTTACTGCTTTCTGTGTAGAAAGTCGTAACAAACACAGCTGTGAATCAGCCTACTCGGGTTTTACATGACAACAAACTGACATCAGTGTGCCAAGACTAAAACATCATCACAAACATTTTATTTTATCTGATTTAATTTCCAACTATGGACGAACACAGTGCATGTTTCTCTGAATAGAGGCTCTGCCAACATATATACACACACACACACACACACACACACGCACACACACACACACAAACACACACGCACACACACACACACACACACACACACACACACATATATATATATATATATATATATATATATATATATATATATATATATATATATATATATATATATATATATATATATATATATGATAAATGTTTCATGTAAACATCTTACTCTCATGTTAAGAAAAACACTTCACAAGGTTTTAACTTTGTTTTAATCACATTGAAAATGTGTTGACCAGCTCCTTTAGCTGCTGTTGATGTTTTGTGGATCTCTTAGTGACACATTTTCCAGTTGTTCTCAAACAATCCTCAGCAGTAAGCTATGGATGTTTCTTTGAGCTTTACTCCGCAAGGATAAACATGTAGGACTTAAACTTTTTTAATAAATGAAGCATTAGTTCAATAAGTGCAGTGGACTACATTCAATGTAGCAGCTTGACTGTTCTTCACATATTCAACTGTGAACAAACATGGTCAAACTCAGCCCTGCTAAACATTGGCTAATTAGCATTTACAAACCACACACACACACACACACACACACACACATATTTTGTGTATTATGTTGCAAACTCATACTTTTCTTCACCTCTTCTCAATCCCCCTCTAACTTGACAACTTTGAACTTAAGTTTAAATTATTTTCAGGACTAAAAAAAAAAAAGATCTGTGATATAACAAAGGTAAAAATCGAAACTGCATTATATGCTGGAATACCACTTTTTAAGTGTTTGCTTCTCTTTTAATCCTCACTTTACCCTGTAGTACATTAAATTAAATTAAAAAATAAAAACTCTTTTCATAATGTTTTTTTATTATTATTATTATTATTATTGCCGATTGTTTAATCACTTTCAGTTAAAACTGCAGAAGGTAACTTACATATACATACAAAATGATCAACATATCAACTCTCATTTTCTTCTGGCAGTTTAAGTGAGACAGATAATCTGTGAAAAAAAAAATTCATATTACTTTTTTACTTCTTCCGTGCTATACTTTCAGGACATGTAACAGTTTAAACAAAGATGTAAAAAACATTTTTTTAAAAGAAAGTAACCTACTTGAGATTCATTTCAAAAAGAACAACAACAAAACAAAAAACCTTACACTTGACAACTTGGGAAGAAGAGATTTTGGGACCTTACATTGCAAGTTGATTCTTGATTGTTTAAAGTTTCAGGTTAAGTTCTGTCTTACTAAAGTTCAGAAGTACCTGTTGAAAAAAATCTGTGTTCTTCATGTACTTTGTGGAGTTAAGATGCAGTGAATAGGTGAGTCCAAAGACAATGTACAAAGCCTGGTGCAGACTCTCCGCAGTCATCACAACATTTCCCTCCAGGATGATTCCCACCGGAGATGCATCATGGTGAAGGGACTGCATGTGTGGAGACACGTTTTCCTGATCATAGCAGGAGATCCCTGCTGGTACATCACTGTACAGGCTTTCCTTATCATCAGTATCCTGACAAAGAGAACACAGAATGATCATGTCAGGATGAAAACACTGCTACAAAAAGTTTATTTGTACAAAGCAGGCTCTACTGTTTAGTGACCCCCCACTGCATACATTTAAAATAACTAAACAAACTTTAAAATAAGAAGTTTGGATGGGAGAATGGCAGATAGAAGAAGGGGGGAAAAAAATCCAAGTTCCACCAAGGACATGCTGGCCTTGGTGCGGCTCTCTCCTTACTGGGAAAGCCGTTCAGCAAGACTTTTCCCGGGATCAGGACAAGGCTTCTCCCGCTGCGTTCAGACATCTGTCGGCCTTCATATGAAATCTCCGGAGCTTTGTGTCGCCTGTCTATTACATATTTACACGTGAAGTAGTAAATAGTAACCGAGGAGCCCCACAGCTGGTAAAATGACCCAACTGTACCGGAACATCCAGAGTTGATGAAAATGAAAGACATTTTATTTGTGGAATAAAACAGAAATCAAAATGGTTATTTGTTGTTTGGTGTGACTTTTTTGTTTTTATCTTCTTCAACTATTATTCTTCAAATCATCGATGTGCATTTTTCATAGTGAAGCTGTTTTTAGTTGACATGAACAGCTGTTGAAGGTTGGTCGGACCACACTTTGCTTATTGATCGGGCAGGGGCTGGTGTTGGTGTGGCCGAATTATTACATATTAAAATCTTCAATTATAACAGCTAAAACACCTCATCGAGAAGGAAAGAGTTTCACTGAAATAAGACGGAAAATCGCAGGAAGTTCTTTATCAGGAGGCAGAATTCTTCCTCTCCAGATCGCCAGATATTAGCAAACATCCTAATCTTGACCAAAACAGCTTGGACAATTTGCACGACACTCATCACCAAAACAGACTTACTCTTTATTCACACACTTGCACAAACACAGCACAGATACACAACAGTGTCTTTCATGTCACGTTTTAAAGAAAAGTCTCAACCAGGGACAAGAGTTTGAGCAAATTGTTAAACTGCATCTTTTTTTTTTTTTTTTACAACCCAGTTATAAAGAAAAGTAAAAAAAGAAAAACTGAATATTATTTTTGTTTGTTGGATTTTGTCCTCAGATAGTTTATATACTAGTTTTGTTGTGTTTTTTGACATTTATTTCTAAGCAGTTAAATGTCATTTCAATGGGTATAGAGCAAAACTTGTCAGATCTCTGCACTGGTTAATATTGTGTGACTCGACACTGAGTGTATTTTAAGGCTTTTGTACTCATGTATAAATATGCTATCTTTATCTAAAATCCCATTTCACGTGTGTTGTGTCTTCGTGTGGGTGTGGGTGCTGTGACATAAAAAAAAATAACTCTCCTGTCTTTTCAGGTCCAGGCTGCTCCCACTGAATTTAAAATGTATTGATATAGTGGAAATAAACCATCATATTTATCTTAATCGACATCATATATCAGACATGACTGTGTATCTGATTCATGAGTCATATGTTTTCCAAACCCTGGATGAAGATGGGTGTGAAAACTTGACGTTGTAACATGTAATATCAGGCGGAACAGAGCTTCGGTGATTTCTGAGCGCAGCGGGAGACGTCGTGTATTATTCTGGAAAAAGTCTTGATGAACGCCGTTCCCAGGAAAGAAAGAGCCGCACCAAGGCCAGCATGTCCACAATAAATAAGCGCAAAGTGTGAACCAACCCACAAAGACTGTCCATGTCCACTGAAAACAGCTTCACAGTGAAACCAGCAGGTGAGCACCGATGATCCAAAAAGGAAAAAGTGACGAAGAAAACTACGGTTCACCAACCAGGATTTCTGCTGGAAGCTGTGAAGTTTGCTGCTTTCTGTGTTGAAAATCACAGCGTACACAGCCACGAATAAGCCTAGTCTGGTTTTACAAACAACCTGCTGAGACTAAAAAGAAACGCTTTGCTTGTCGACATTTGCGTTTCTGGATAGAGCACAAATGTTTCATGAAAACATCTTACACTCATGTTTAGAAAAAACACTTTGCAAGTTTTCAAATCAGTTTATTCATTTTGAAAATGTCGATCAGCTCCTTTAACTTCTGTTTTTTCCGTCAATTTTCCGTCGAGTGTGGATTTCGGACACTCCGGATTCGGAGTTTGCATTTGATATTTCTTTGAGTTTTATCCCACAATAATCGTCATGTAGGGCCGCTTAGCATCAGCTTCATGAGCTGCTGAAATCGACGTTTCGTGTGGCGATGTGTTTATCGCCTCCATCTCATTTCTTTACGATTTAGTAATTATGTCGCGTTGGTTGTGTCCTGGAGATAAGCACGTCATTCGTGCCACGTTGCAGACAACGCTCATGATAACGGAGTGCATCACAAATCGACAAACACGCCATTCGTGCCGCGTTGCAGACGGTCCTGTTGACGAACGGAGTTCGTCACATATCGATAATCAAGTTGAACGTCAAATCGTTCCAAGGTGATTTTAAGACACCAGCGCGTCAGTCGCGCAGATGCGATCAGGCATCTGAAGTCCACGATCAACGAGAGTCTCGGTATCGAGACAGAAATACCGAGAAACACCACGTGTCTTTCAGCAAGGGTCAGATGTAGACCCATGCGAAGAATTCGACAATCACTGATGCGCTGCACCTGCCGAGGTTCAGCAGCAGTTCTTCGTTCCATTGTTCGTTGATTCAGTTTAATGAGAACGGATGAATTCGTTAGAAGTGTATCAGTCTCAACCAGACAAGCTGATCTATGATCTGTCATCGGCGACAAGATGTTACACTGAGAGCAGCACCTGCCTTTTATGCTCAACTCAGCTTGCGATGGGCGGAGACTATAATCTTCTCGGTGGTTCTGTCCAGGTTCTATTCGCCTCAACAGCCTTTCCGTAGCTCAGCGTGTAAAACGCAGGTGAAATAGGCTACCTGGTCCGATACAACTCGCTGATTCTGTCGAAAAAGCAAGGTGAACGTTTCCTCCAACGAGAAAAGAGGTGGGAGGGGTTATCTTCTCTTTGGTCCAGGTATGCCATTTCCACTGCAGCTCGCACAGCTTCACGGATAAGGGTGTAACTGCAGAAACCGAACAGATCTACGTGCTTGGGAACCAAAATGACCGGTACGACGAAAATTGCGGAGGGAAAGCTGCGAATGTCTGGGAAAAGTGAAGCTTTCAGGCAAATGGGCTGATCCACTCCTATTTTGCTTCGGCGTAATCACCGGTTGGGGAGGTACAGCTCTTTTCTTATTGGAGGAAACGTCTTCGTTGCTTTTCTCGCAATCAGGGAGAGGTGTCTGAGCGCAAACACGGCTGCGTTGTGGAAACTGCATTTTACACGCTGAGCCACGGAAAGTTGAGCGGATGAGGCGGAGGGAAAGCTGTGCATGTCTGTGAAATGTGAAGCTTTCAGGCAAATGGGCTGATCCACTCCTATTTTGCTTCGGACTAATCACCGGTTGGGGAGTTACAGCTCTTTTCTTATTGGAGGAAACGTCTTCGTTGCTTTTCTCGCAATCAGGGAGAGGTGTCTGAGCGCAAACACGGCTGCGTTGTGGAAACTGCATTTTACACGCTGAGCCACGGAAAGTTGAGCGGATGAGGCGGAGGGAAAGCTGTGCATGTCTGTGAAATGTGAAGCTTTCATGCAAATGGGCTGATCCACTCCCATTTTGCTTCGGACTAATCACCGGTTGGGAAGTTACAGCTCTTTTCTTATTGGAGGAAACGTCTTCGTTGCTTTTCTCGCAATCAGGGAGAGGTGTCTGAGCGCAAACACGGCTGCGTTGTGGAAACTGCATTTTACACGCTGAGCCACGGAAAGTTGGGCGGATGAGGCGGAGGGAAAGCTGTGCATGTCTGTGAAATGTGAAGCTTTCATGCAAATGGGCTGATCCACTCCCATTTTGCTTCGGACTAATCACCGGTTGGGGAGTTACAGCTCTTTTCTTATTGGAGGAAACGTCTTCGTTGCTTTTCTCGCAATCAGGGAGAGGTGTCTGAGCGCAAACACGGCTGCGTTGTGGAAACTGCATTTTACACGCTGAGCCACGGAAAGTTGAGCGGATGAGGCGGAGGGAAAGCTGTGCATGTCTGTGAAATGTGAAGCTTTCATGCAAATGGGCTGACCCACTCCCATTTTGCTTCGGACTAATCACCGGTTGGGGAGTTACAGCTCTTTTCTTATTGGAGGAAACGTCTTCGTTGCTTTTCTCGCAATCAGGGAGAGGTGTCTGAGCGCAAACACGGCTGCTTTGTGGAAACTGCATTTTACACGCTGAGCCACGGAAAGTTGGGCGGATGAGGCGAATAGAAGAAGAATTTGGAGTTAACGTGTCAGCTGTACAGAACCATCGAGAAGATTATAGTCTCCGCCCATGGCAAGCTGAGTTGAGCATAAACTCAATGTAACGTCTTTTCTCCGATGACAGACCATATATCAGCTTCTCTGGTTGAGACTGATACACTTTTAACAAATTCATCCGTTTTAATAAAAATGAATCAACAAACAATGGAAAGAAGAAGAGCTGCTAATGAACCTCGGCAGGTGCAGCTCATCTGTTATCGTCGATGGCTTCGCATCTGATGTTTGAGGAAAGACACGGACTGTCTGTTGGTGTTTTTGTCTCCATACAGAGACTGTATCTGCAGATTAGTCTTTTGGTTTTCATGGTATTTTGTACAACCCAGTTATTAAAAGTGAACTTTATTTTTAATTGTTGTTTTGACTATTTAACATTTTCCTCAAATTGATAATTTATATACTATATTAAGGCTTTTGTACTAATGTATAATTATACCATATTTATCTAAAATCCCATTTTACGTGTGTTGTGTCTTCGTGCAATAACTCTCCTGTCTTTTCTGGTCCTTTGCAACTTGCCTTGTAGCATGTTAAATCTATTCAAAACCATGCTGCTCCCACTGAATATAAAAGTTGTTCATATAGTGGAATAAACCATCATATTTATCTTAGTCAACATCATATATCAAGCTTTACTGGGTATTCGATTCATGAGTCATGTGTTGTCCAAACCCTGGATGAAGAGCGGGTGTGAAAACCCGAAAAACTATTCACGTTGTAACATGTAATAGTCAGGCAGCAGAACAGAGCTTCGGTGATTTCTGAGCGCAGCGGGAGACGCCTTGTCCTCATCCCGGAAAACAAGTCTTGCTGAACGGCTTTCCCAGTAAGGAGAGAGCCGCACCAAGGCCAGCATGTCCCCAATTAATAAGCGCTTTATACTACAACCCACAAGGACTGTCCATGTCTACTGAAAACAGCTTCACAGTGAAACCAGCAGGTGAGCACCGATGATCCAAAAAAGAAAAAGTGACGAACGGTTCACCAACATGGATTTGTGCTGGAAAGCTGTGAAGTTTGCTGCTTTGCAGCAAGGAATCAGCCTCGTCTGGTTTTACAAACAACGACTAAAACACAGTCACAAGCATTTTATTTTAATTGATTTTGTTTTTGCGTGCTGCTAACTTGGGAAGGAGACGGAAAAGAAGGTGCTGCTCCAACACGCTGTGTCTTGTGTCTTATCTGCTTCTGGCTCCTGACTCCATATTGGATCTATGAAGAAACGCTTTGCTTGTCGACATTAGCGTCTCTGAGCCCAAATGTTTCATGAAAACATCTTCAATTCATGTTAAGAAAAATACTTCGCAGGTTTTCAGTTCCGTTTAATTCATTTAGGAAATGTTGAGCAGCTCTTTTAACTGCTGCTTTTTGTTGACGCATTTTTCCGTCGACCTCCTGATCGGTGCGCTTTTGATATTTCTTTGACTTTTATCCCAAAATAATCAACATGTAAGGTGATACATCAGCTTCATAAGCTGCTGAAATAGATGTTTCATGTGGCGAAGTATTTTTAACTTCGATCTCAGATCTTTATGTTCTAGTTATTATTTCGCTGTCGCTGTGTCTTGGAGGTAAGCACGTTATATCCGTGCCACGTTGCAGATGGTGCTTTTAACGAACAGAATGCATCAAATCTTGTATTACTGAATATAAGAACAAAATCTTTCCAAGGTAATTTTAAGCCACCAGCACTTCCGTCGAAAGGAGCTGACAACGCAGCTTTTATTTACTTGCTGCTACTCCAAGTTCCTCACATTAAATATCTGCCATCTGGAGTTCATGTGAGTCTCTGTATGGAGACAAAAATACCAAGAGACAGTCCGTGTCTTTCCTCAAACATCAGATATATGCGAAGCTATCGACGTTTATCGATGAGCTGCACCTCAGCTAGGGGGAGAAATCTGACACCCACCAATCAGGCTGCTTGTCAACTCATTTGCATACTAAATGCTGATTGGTTGTTCACTGGGGGAGAAGGAGGGGGGTCCCCAATGCAATGCTGTACAACGCAGCTCTGTGCAGTTTTGGCTGATTTGATTTGAGGGGCCAAAGTAGTTGTTTGAGGGGGCCTTGCCCCCTCTTGCCCCTGCCTAAAGCCAGCCTCGACTCCTGAAAGTATAACATGGAAAAAGAAAAGAAAAAGGAATGTGAATTTTAATTTTCACAGATTATCTGGCTCACTTAAACTGCCAGAAGATAAAGAGTTTTAACAAATATGTTCATCATTTTGTATGTATATGTAAGTTACCTTCTGCAGTTTTAACTGAAAGTGATTAAACAATTGGCAATAAAAAAAACCATGAAAAGACTTTTTATTTGTCAAGTTTGAGGGGGATTGAGAAGAGGTGGAGAAAAGTATGGGCTTACAACATACACAACATCTGTGTGTGTGTGTGTGTGTGTGTGTGTGTGTGTGTGTGTGTGTGTGAGCCTGTGGCTGGCAAATAATGGCAAATAAAGGTACCTTTTGATTCCACAGACCCAGAACATGTTTGTGGGATTGCTGTAGTATTGGTGTATTCCCTTGGAGAGAACTGGTGGGCTAGTTTCAGTTAATACATAGGTTTTAATCTGTTGCCGCTTTTATACTTGATCGCATTGTTTGTCAGATTCAAGTGTGATTGGCTGTTCCGGGACGTGTCATCTACTGGTTGGCTGCTCCTAAATTCTAGTTACCTCCAGATTTCTTTCCCGCCTAGGACATACACCTTTGCCAAGATTGCTTTTTGTAATGTAATGGCGGCCTCTGGCAGCAGCTGTCTGCCTAACTACTCTCTCAAATTAATCTTTTTGTGTGTGTTTTGAGCTTCTGACATTGTTTAATTAACAAGCTGCGAGTGTTCAGTCTGATTATAAACAGAAGTTAGACATTTTTAAGTAAGAGAACTGCAGTCATTGGGAAGAACTTCTCATTTTCTTTGAGAGTGTTTGGGTTATGTTACTTTTCTTTGTTATTTTGGCCTTGGATGAAGACTTCAGTTTTATCCATTATTAATTTATTGTATGTAAACTGATTTTACCTTCAGAAAATAGTAAGAATGATTTAAAGGTAAGCATGTGAAGCCTGCATACCGGAATAAACATACTTTTGACTTTTTCTTTCCAACTTCCGTTTTTACTCTGGCCTGTTTTACATGTGGATCTTCAGAGAGGTCTGACAGTACCTGATGTTGGACTACCTTTTCGTTCCACAGACCCAGAACATGTTTGTGGGACGGCTATAGTATTGGTGTGAGGGCATACACAAGACAATGTTTTGTCATTCAGACCCAAAGCTGTAAGACTTACATTTCCCAAAGAACATGCAGGAAAAAGTATCTGTTATAACCCGCTAGCTAAGGCTGCTAGCATTACATGATGTGTCAAAGGTGTCACATGGCAAAAATATAAATAAAATCCCAAACTCTTATCTTTTGGCACAAAAATACACAATCTTTCAGCACACAAAGGAACATGAGGCACAAATTCTGTGTAATGTTAGAACTTGCGTTATTTGTGTTGGCGGCGAAATGTCCTGGCTGTCGGACTGTGTGATTGGACAACACAGTTATCCAGGGAAAATCTTGAATCCTTGTAGTTAAGTTATCAAATTGTGGCTCACTGTTAGGTGTGTTACAGCGCAAAAAAGCAGACACATTCAGACTAGATGCCATGTTGTCAGTAACAAACTGGTAGGTGTAGCTTGAGGTGACAGTGAGCACACATAACTATTAGAATCAGAATAAGAATTATTTATTGTAACTGAAACAACGTCCCTACCCAACGAAATCATTCCTGTACAACCCGTCCAAGAGTAGACACCACACACACAGTATAAACATAAACAGGACCAGGCAGACTGAGGCAGCTGCTGCGTGAGCGGTGCACCTTTTTAGCAAGATGGGAAAAAAGATAGCATGAGGACAGGATGACAGGATGGGTGAAGGTGAAAAAAAAAGAGGCATCTTTATACTGCGCCTGAAGGGGAACAACATAGAGATGCAAAAAAAAAACCCCACACATTACAATTCACATTGTGAACTCTCTCCCAGTTCATTTCTCCAGTCTCTGCTGCCTCATGATGGAACAATAAAAACCTTGGAAGAGCTGATGGCAGTCCAGGCAGCACATACTACTGTCGGCTAGCAGAGCTTGTCATGCTCATCATGATGATCTGTTACATGTGTGGGCTTCATTGTATGTTTTTCAAAGAAACTGTTCAGCAGGTGTCTGTAAGCTGGACAAGATTCAGTGAGATAAAAGCACATATTTTATCTTAAAGTGAAACACAGGTGACAAAGAATGATGACAGTAACTTAATTTGAACAAGCCTAAAGGATGGAAGTGAATAGCTAAGTTAATATGTAATGGTAGCTCCAACTTAGATCACAGTTAATTACATACGGATTGGAGGATGTCTGATTTTTAACATAGATATTAACTCAGATCTACACAAAATGTGGACATGTGCTTTTAAGAGACACCACTTAGAGGTCGTACTTAGAGGTGATGGAGCTTCGCTTTCTGCTCGGGATGAGTGATGGAGAGAGAATTCAGGTGGCCGGTCCTGAGATCCTCTTCAGCCATGTGCAGTGGTGTTTGGCCCTTCCAAAATCACGTCAGTTCTCCAGAAGTAAGACTGATCTCTGTCTCTCTTCTGCCGGCGACAGGAGGGCCATCTCGGGTCACCGCTGGTCACCAGAGTATTGGAAACCATTCAGTCTGTTATGGAGTGAGGCTAAGTAGTTGACTCTGGTTCAGCTCTGGAGGGTAAAGTCTGGCTAAAGTGTCCAAAGTTTACCAGCCCAAGAAAACTGAAAAAAAAAAAGTCCAATAGCATTTCTAGGACAGACGTTATTTCTCTCCCTCCCGTTCCCACTCTGCCCTGCTGCTCCTTTGTCAGTCTATCCTTCTGAGCCTCTTTCTCCATTTCCTTCCGAAGTTGAATCGTGGATCTGGTCAGCTGGTCTCTCAAAGGAATTGATCAAAATTTTTTGTTCCTGAAGAACGGGCGAAGGAGAGCCTGCAGGTCCTGACAGAATGCATGCTGCTGGATATGGATGAAGGTCATGTGTCTGTCGCTTCTTTCTGTGGAGGATTTCCACAGAATTGGATTTATGATAACTGGGTTTCTGCTGTTTAGTGTGTGTGGTTTCCTGGTGTGTTGCAAATTTTAGAAGATCTGTGATGTACTATGCCAAGCAACTAGCACTTGAATTCATGCGTGTATAGAGCTGGTCCATGAACTGGATGCCAGTCTGGCCCAAACTGGCAGGCTGGTTGCGGTTCTGGAGCTCTTCTGTAGGTGGGAAACATCGTGGGGAAACTGATGCTCAGCTTGGTGGAATTTGACCCAGATTCGGCTGTTTCAGAGCCCAACTGAGACCACTAAGGACCAAAGGCTGAGCCAAGCAGTACTCAGCCTGACCCAAAACAAAGCTGCTATCTGAATGTTTCTCTGTACTGGCCTTGGGCAGGCTGGTTATCAAATCTCCTGGAATGTAATGCTGTCTGAAGCTCGGTCCAACCCCACTCTCTTCTCAGGCCTGGGGAACTAAGCTGAACTCAGCCCGTCTGTGTAGTTGTTCCATGTTTGTCTGTAAAATCTTGGACGGGTTGTATTTGAACCTTGATTTTCCCATTGGGGATGTATAAGGTATTCTTGTATTTTGTATTGTAAATACACAGCAACAAAGAACGCAGTATGAACAACAGACGAGGCAGAGAACCCTTAATGCCATTGCTATATATTTACCCACAATGCAATGCTGCACCAAATGCAGGAAGTGACTTTTTTTGTAGTCTGTATTTGGTCCGCTTGAAACCGTCCGGGACCTGGATTTGTAGGAGGGCCAAGTTCACTTCTTTGGTCCAAATCAGAATTTGTTTGGCGCATTCACATTTCCTCAAACGAAGTGGACTTTCCCAGCAAATGCACTCAGATTAAAATCAAAAAGGCTGATGTGAATGTGCCCTTACTGTAATCCATTGACTATTACGGATTTGACATCCATCGTGCATCCTACCTGACCTGTTAGCTCTCTCCAGCATGCAAAAGACAGCATTGTAATGGCTCGGGTCGCTACTGGGCAGCAGCGGCTATAGAAATGCACACGATAGATGTCGCTGTCCTGAACAAGTCCGGGACACAGAGTTTTAAGGTCAGAAAGATATATAATGCATCTTTAAGGGTTCATAAAAATAAGTCGCTGACATTTCATTTGCAGATATCAATATGATTTTAAATTTTAAAACTTTAACTTCTAATGTTTCTGTTTCTCTGTTACAGAGACACTTAAGAAGCAAACTGCTCTAAAATCATGATCTTGTTAATTGATTTTCACTCTGATCTGTCGTTCTCATCATGTCTAGTTATAAAAATCAAAGAAGGGAAAGCACTTCTTTATCAATCCCCTTTTCAGCAGAACAACTATGACTGGTGTTCTGCATAGAACACACCTCTTGCTCCATCCATAAAACTTTCAGCAAGGTTTCAGTCGACCCCTGACCAGTCATGGAGAAGTCAGTCTTTTTCACCTCAATAGGGCAAATATACGCTCACTCTCACACACACTGAAACAACTCCATATCTGTCATGCATTAACCAAATGTCTTCTTATCAAATAAGATAATCTACTTTTGTTTTTCATTATATTCTATGTCATCCATTCAGTTTTTTACTTGATCTCTCCAAAAAAATCTCATAAAGAAAAGAAACAACTATTAAAGTTTGTATTTGTTTTCTTTTTAAATCCCTAAAACACACTTCCGAAACAAACTCATAAAGTCACAATCCCCCCAGTAGCTCATAATAAACCATGCTTAATTATACATAAAATAATCCTTTTTTGAGACTCGTGTCATCACATAATATATCTATAAAGACCTATCTAAGGTTAATTTTGCCATTATAAGAAAAAGAAAAAACTTATTCATCACATATTTATTACATATTTATTACAACCAGATGGTTCTTAACTGCTCTGCTTGATTTAACTCAGAACAACAGCTTACAGACTGCGATGGACTGGCGAGCTGTCCAAACTGTTCCCTGCCTTTCGCCCAAAGACTGCTGGGATAGGCTCCAGCTTCCCCGGGACCCTTAATCAGACTAAGCAGTTGGGATAATGAATGAATGAACAGCTTTTAGACTGCCTACGCTGGTGTCACACCGCCCCCTTGTGTTTCTAACTCTTGCTGCAACTGCAGTCGTGTTGCTCATATCTAACAATATTAACCAAAAACAAAAGCTCATGTTTCTTTTAGCTCTTAAATATGCATCAAATTTAAGCTTCTGATAACAAATAGGCTCACATGACATAAATGTACACACGTGCCAAACAGCACATACAAGAACTCTTTTTTCTGAATTCTTGTCTGAGGAAGTGAAAAAGAATTAAATCCATAAATATTTTAGTCAAACAACAAGAGTCTTCGAACTCACTACTGAGTGCCCCTTGCCGTCTGCTCCTGTGTTTGCATAAGACCCAGGTTTAGGGTTACTGTCCTGAGATGATAATAGGCTATAATTTATCCCAGTACATTTTTCCAGATCAGCGACCTGACCCAGGGAAGCAAGCCATTCGTCTGTTTCTGCATTTTGCAGAGGGAGAATTTTCACCAGGTTAATCAGTCAGAAGGTTTTTCTGCTGTAACCTCACAGCAGAAACTTCTGTGAGAAAATCAAGTGACTTATTTAATGTCATCATCTTCCTCTGCAGATGAAGTTTTATTTAAACAGTGACTGTGACAATAGTCAGTTGATGACAAACAGTTTGTGGAGCAGCAAGTTTGATGCCAGTAAATCTAATGGTTTAGCTCAATTTTATTGAAAAAAAATCCAGAATGGGGAGATGATTTTTAAGTGTTTGTTTAGCCATCAGCCTGTCTCCACAGTCACAGACAACTGGTGCTGATGATGCAGGGGTCGTTCCCTCCGTGCCATTCAAACACCTCATGGTGGATGGTAACATGGGCAGTAGAGAAAGAAGATGGAAATATCAACAACTCGCCTGCGAGTTTCCTGGTCGTAGATCAAACACACACAAAACCAGGAGCAAAACAAGAAGAGACACAGTTGTGACTGCTGTGGTCTAGAAGCAGCACCTCTTCCGTGGTTTCGATCCATAGTTTGCAGAACTTATTGTAGTCAATTTATTTTTTATGAAAAAATGAGTGTTCATCAGTCTCAGCAACTGAAGCAGCTGATGCTGAACTCCACGGTTGTGAGGAGCTGCTCTCAAAGCAGCAACTCTCTCCTCTTTATACACTCCATTTCTCTAAAAACGTAATTCTGTACTGACAGTATAAAACATCCACCTCCTCTCTGCAAAATGATCACGCCCTTCACTTTTAATAGACTTTCCTGTTACCTTTTCTTCTTTACCTTTCACGATATAAAGCAAGGCAAGTTTATTTACAAAGCTTAATTCAACAGCAAGTTGATTCAAAGTGCTTTACAGGAATAATAAAATATTAGAAAATAGGAGGCATAATTTAAACTTAGCCAGTGTAAACACCTCACAACTGGACTGATGTGGTCAACTTTCTTGGTTTTCGTGAGGACTTGAGCAGCAGAGTTTTGAATGAGCTTCAGGCGTCTAATGGGCTTTTTAGGAAAACCTGTAAAAACACTGTAAACAGAAATTAATCCAACCAAAGCTGAAAGCCTGGACTAGTTTTTCCAGGTCCTGCTGTCACATCAGATTTTTTTTTTATCCTTGATATATTCTTAAGGTGATAGTAAGCTGACTTTGACCCTTACTGTTTTTTTGTTTTTTTTTCAAAATTTAAGTCTAAGTCCATCACTAGACCCAGATTCCTGACCTGGTCGGTGGTTTTTAGGTGTATAGAATGAAGCTCTGTGGTGACCTGTAGTTTCTGTTTGGCTCCAAAGTTGATTACCTCACTTTTGTTTTTCTTTAGCTGAAGAAAGTTTAGGCACATCCAGTCATTAATCTCCTCATTGCATTTACCAAGATTCTGTAGAGGTCCTCAGTCTCCTGGTGACATTATAATATAAACCTGTGTGTCATCTGCGTAGCTGTGGTAACTAATGTTGTTATTCTGTATGACCTTTGTTAGTGGGAGCATGTAGATGTTAAACAAAAGAGGCCCCAGGATGGAACCTTAGGAAACTCCACATGTAATCCTTGTCTGCTCATCTGTTGTCGTCCAATCAAACTGATGTTACCGGGCAGAAAACTGTGATTTTGTCCTCCTAACTACTCCCGAAGCACCATGGGAAACGTAATTGCTTTACTGAATGCAGTTTCATGTTGGTGGATTAAAGTTGTGGAGGCGAAAACCGCAAAGGTAAGACAGAATACATAATAATGTTTTTCAAACGGGATGCATAAATTCAGCCTTCTTTTGACTCTGGTTGAGTGAATCTTGGTCATAGCGACATTAAGCTGGTATGTTTGGAATCTGTGGGATGTGTGCGTTCAGTAGAGGTGCTGTTTGTTTATTTCCATGCCGCTGGGTGGGCACGAAGGTCCAATATTTTTGTTTACGTATTTCTGCGGACTTTGTTTACTTGGTCTTTTAATTGCCTCTGCCAAGGAGGTTATGTTTTCGCTAAAGTTTGTTTGTTTGTTTGGTTGTCTGTTAGCAACATTACTCAAAAAGTTATGGATGGATTTTGATTAAACTTTGTAGGATATGGTGGGGGTCTCACAAGGAATAAATTATTACATTTTGGTGGAGATCCGGAAGAGATCCTGGATTCTGGATCTCTTTGAAGTTCTGTTGGGTGTTAATCACAATATGCTTGGTGGAGGTCTGTGCTCTCGGAGTGCTTTTCTAATTTATTTCAATATGCAAGTCTGGAAGGGCAAGAAATAATCAAGCATTTTTCACAAACCCCTTCATTCATTTTGTATTGATCCTCTCAGATCAGCCTCTGCCAGAAACAAGCGAACAGAGAAAGTTCCGCCATGTGTCCTGCCTGCGGGCTGCGTCTGATTGGTCAACTGCTAGTTTTAGTTATACCGAGCAGTGAAGGTGGGCATGGCTTTTTTCTTGTGAATGACCACAACCTAGAAAAGGTGACCAATCACTGAGTCCCTCCTCCGGGATGTCACTAAAATTTCAAAGTAGAAAAAAACGCTCTAAAACCAATCTTTCCTTCACCATGGAAACCAAACGTAGAGCGTGCTGGAAAACTCAAAAATGCGTTTAGGTGATAAAAAACAGTAAGTGTAAGTGTAAGTAAGAAAACCAGGAATAGTGTAATGAGTATGGCTGGAGGGAGTGTGTGTGAAAACTGAAGGGGTGTGACGTTCAGATGTGATTACCTGAGTAGCATCACCTGGTATGGAGGTGAGGTATTAAAAGGAGCAGTGAGAGTGGAGAGTGTGTCTTGGAGAGTGGTGCTTGACGCATGTTAAAAGGCTGAAGCCCCGCCAAGCAAACCGCAAGCGCTCAGGGTAACTATTGATGTGGGGTGGGTGCAGATCACAGCTGGTTAGGGCTGCCGGCGGCAAAGTTAGTAAGCAGGGCTAGAGGGTTAGATTGGCCGCATAGGCAGGTGGAGCGTGGGTTAGATTGGGGCGACTTAGGAGCATGCCCCCTGCCACTCTCCGGGTTGAAGAGGTGACCCTCCTTGAGTCTTCGGAGGAGCCTCCGGCGCTGGACCGGCAGTTCCCCCGTACAGCTAAACTGTTTTGGGCCGGACCAGTGCCAAGCTCAGACCCTGGGGGAGGGTCTCGAATCCTGGGCGAGTTAAGTGATGTTTTAAAATTATTCAGTGTGTGTGTGTGTGTGCATGTATGGGTGTATGGATGTATGTGAGATTTAATTGATTTTAGGCACAATGGCAGTTTAACTCGCAGGCTACGTGAAGTTCGAGAGTGGGGGTGTTGGGTACGGGATGCGCATAGCGGGACTTATTTATAAGTGTGTTTAAATTCTTCCCGTTCTGACAGACTCTTAATGGGATTTGTTTGCAGTGCTGTTGCGTGCCTTATTGGTGTGGGATGTGATATTTTGTGTGTTGCAGTGCACTTGTAAGCAGGCTAATGCGTATTTCACCGTAGAGATCCCCATATTATAAGACGTTGGGCTGCCGGGTGATAACCAGCCATTCCTATTAATTGCAAATAATAAAGTATATGACATTTTCTACTCTGTCGTTCTCTGCTTCTTATTTGGGGGTCTTTGGAGGAGACTCTTGTAATACACTGAGCGATTACAATAGCATAATAAAACCTTTTTGAAAGCTGGGGTAGGTAATCTTGCTCAGAGACATTTTTTTTTTACTCTGGGTGAAGTGGTTCTTCGTCCTCATAGTAGTCTGTACATTTTGTAATCATAAACAATAAGAAATCTAGTTAGACCCCTCAGTTTACAGTAAATCTGTAAAAACTCCGACCAATCCAAACTTTCAGACCCAAATGAAGTTGTTTATTTCTTATATTTCGGAGCTTCTTCTCCTGGCTCCCCTCCTCCCCCTCCAGCAGCACATACCTGATAGGTACACCCTGCATATAAACAGCATGTTAGGATGAAAATACAAAGTAGTGAAGAAGAAACTCGGAAGGCAAACATGGCTGAGAAAATGCAGAGAGGATTTCCCGACCCGGGTCGGTTTATTTGCCTCCTCCTGCTAAACAGCCGAGAAAGAGAAAATCTTTGGTGGAAAAAGCTGCAAATAAAAAAGCCTTGGATCAGGAAAGGAGCAAAACCAGAGGGGGAGGAGCCAAGACAAGGCGCCACCTTCACATCTTGCTAGCACCTACCCCAGCTTTAATGTTAAGAGTCCTAAATGAAAAGGTCATACACACCTTGTCACGGTTGTTGTACATTTAGTGGTTTTATTTTAATTATTTTTCTTCTGTAAATATCTGCTCTTTTTAGCAACCATACACCAAAACAAATTCCTTGTACGTGTAAACCTACTTAGCAATAAACCTTTTCTGGTTCTGAGTGTATCCCTCCTGCCTCCAATTAAAATAAACCTAGATCCACCCTTGCAGTGCCAACTGCATATTTTTCCATCACCAACTTGAGACTTAAATGTGTAATTACACAATACAGCCACTTAGTGGAGCTTCTGTCTTACTTATGCAGAGCATAATTCACCTGATCAATTTCTTGTAGCCAAACCGCTGTCAGGGACGTTGCATTATACTGACATACTTTAACATTATTAAACATAATAGCTTTATATAGTCTGCAGTATATTTTCAGTATTTGAGCTACTAATTATTCACACTAACACAATGGTGATTTTTCACAACTCCACTTCATAAAGACCTAGTGTGGCTGACTCTGCTCCCCCTGACTTTTAAAAGGACCATCGTGGCTCAGGACTGTTAGTTTTACCTGTTTTTATTTTATTTTTCTATTTTATGTTTTAACATGCTGAGGCCACCCTGCAAATAACTGGACATAGCAACACAGGACACTTAAACATTTAATAGATAAATAAATGTTATAATAAAATAACTGTTTATTGTTTTTAAAACAATTTTTGAAATTAATAAAAGTGTCATTTTACTGTTTATAATCATCAGGCTACACCCTCTGAATTTAATAATAATTTATATATCTCAAATAAACCATAATATTTGCCTTTACCAACATGTATCAGATATAACAACTAGTTCAGCTTTATTGGGTATTTGAATCATGAACCTGTATATGTTTTCCAAACCAGAGCTGTAAACTGGGTGTGAAAACCAGAAAACTCATGGGGTTCATTTGTTTTCAGCTGGAGGGAGTCGTAGTTCTACAAAACTGCTTTCCTGAACTCTGTCCTCACACTCAATACGTCTCTGCTTGTGTGTCAGCATGCTGTGTTTCACCTCAGACCGGCTCATAATCTCAAATCCAAGGCTAAACTATTTAGTTCACTATTTAGTCTGATCTGTCCAGATGAGACGGGAATCTTTGAAGCAGGCAGATGGCAGAATTTCAACACCAACCCCAGTATGACAAGTAAACTGTAGTCTGTGCTGGAAGCTGTTCACATGTTCATGAAGATATGATCACAAAGAAAATGGCACTGTAAAACATAATTACACAAACAGGGGTGAAACAATGACGTACTGCAAAGTAAAACAAAAGTACCAACAAAGAAACATTGAAGCACGTTGAGTAAAGTTTGTTTTTACATACAGGATCCTGTCAGAGTGAAAACAGGTTTCACCTGAAGCAGATAATTCTTATAGACAAGCAGAGACTTGTTGAGCAGGAGGACAGCTGAGAGAGAAAAACATGTCTGAGTGTGAAACGCTCTGAACAAAACCCCAAGTAAGAGCTTCACCATCCCCAGCATGTCTCCAGTTAATAACCCACAGGGACTGTCCATGTCAGCTGAAAACAGCTTCACAATGAAAGCAGATGCAGACTGATGATCCAGAGAGGAAGAAGTACTTTTTTTTTTTTTTTTTTTAATGGTTCCCCAATGAGGACTTGCACTGGAAACGGTGGGATTTACTGCTTTCTGTGTAGAAAGTCGTAACAAACACAGCTGTGAATCAGCCTACTCGGGTTTTACATGACAACAAACTGACATCAGTGTGCCAAGACTAAAACATCATCACAAACATTTTATTTTATCTGATTTAATTTCCAACTATGGACGAACACAGTGCATGTTTCTCTGAATAGAGGCTCTGCCAACATATATACACACACACACACACACACACACACACACACACGCACACACACACACACAAACACACACGCACACACACACACACACACACACACACACACACACACACACATATATATATATATATATATATATATATATATATATATATATATATATATGTATATATATATATATATATATATATATATGATAAATGTTTCATGTAAACATCTTACTCTCATGTTAAGAAAAACACTTCACAAGGTTTTAACTTTGTTTTAATCACATTGAAAATGTGTTGACCAGCTCCTTTAGCTGCAGTTGATGTTTTGTGGATCTCTTAGTGACACATTTTCCAGTTGTTCTCAAACAATCCTCAGCAGTAAGCTATGGATGTTTCTTTGAGCTTTACTCCGCAAGGAAATACATGTAGGACTTAAACTTTTTTAATAAATGAAGCATTAGTTCAATAAGTGCAGTGGACTACATTCAATGTAGCAGCTTGACTGTCTATTCTTCACATATTCAACTGTGAACAAACATGGTCAAACTCAGCCCTGCTAAACATTGGCTAATTAGCATTTACAAACCACACACACACACACACACACACACACACACACACACACACACGCACACACACACACACACACACACACACACACACACACACACACACACATATTTTGTGTATTATGTTGCAAACTCATACTTTTCTTCACGTCTTCTCAATCCCCCTCTAACTTGACAACTTTGAACTTAAGTTTAAATTATTTTCAGGACTAAAAAAAAAAAGATCTGTGATATAACAAAGGTAAAAATTGAAACTGCATTATATGCTGGAATACCACTTTTTAAGTGTTTGCTTCTCTTTTAATCCTCACTTTACCCTGTAGTACATTAAATTAAATTAAAAAATAAAAACTCTTTTCATAATGTTTTTTTTTATTATTATTATTATTATTATTATTATTATTATTATTATCATTATTATTATTATTATTATTATTATTATTATTATTATTATTATTATTATTGTTATTATTATTATTATTATTATTATTGCCGATTGTTTAATCACTTTCAGTTAAAACTGCAGAAGGTAACTTACATATACATACAAAATGATCAACATATCAACTCTCATTTTCTTCTGGCAGTTTAAGTGAGACAGATCATCTGTGAAAAAAAAAATTCATATTCCTTTTTTACTTCTTCCGTGTTATACTTTCAGGACATGTAACAGTTTAAACAAAGATGTAAAAAACATTTTTTTAAAAGAAAGTAACCTACTTGAGATTCATTTCAAAAAGAACAACAACAAAACAAAAAACCTTACACTTGACAACTTGGGAAGAAGAGATTTTGGGACCTTACATTGCAAGTTGATTCTTGATTGTTTAAAGTTTCAGGTTAAGTTCTGTCTTACTAAAGTTCAGAAGTACCTGTTGAAAAAAATCTGTGTTCTTCATGTACTTTGTGGAGTTAAGATGCAGTGAATAGGTGAGTCCAAAGACAATGTACAAAGCCTGGTGCAGACTCTCCGCAGTCATCACAACATTTCCCTCCAGGATGATTCCCACCGGAGATGCATCATGGTGAAGGGACTGCATGTGTGGAGACACGTTTTCCTGATCATAGCAGGAGATCCCTGCTGGTACATCACTGTACAGGCTTTCCTTATCATCAGTATCCTGACAAAGAGAACACAGAATGATCATGTAAGGATGAAAACACTGCTACAAAAAGTTTATTTGTACAAAGCAGGCTCTACTGTTTAGTGACCCCCCACTGCCCTGCGCAGTGAACGCTACAGAAGATCCTTCAGGATTGTCAATAACAAAATACATTTAAAATAACTAAACAAACTTTAAAATAAGAAGTTTGGATGGGAGAATGGCAGATAGAAGAAGGGGAAAAAATCCAAGTTCCACCAAGGACATGCTGGCCTTGGTGCGGCTCTCTCCTTACTGGGAAAGCCGTTCAGCAAGACTTTTCCCGGGATCAGGACAAGGCTTCTCCCGCTGCGTTCAGACATCTGTCGGCCTTCATATGAAATCTCCGGGGCTTTGTGTCGCCTGTCTATTACATATTTACACGTGAAGTAGTAAATAGTAACCGAGGAGCCCCACAGCTGGTAAAATGACCCAACTGTACCGGAACATCCAGAGTTGATGAAAATGAAAGACATTTTATTTGTGGAATAAAACAGAAATCAAAATGGTTATTTGTTGTTTGGTGTGACTTTTTTGTTTTTATCTTCTTCAACTATTATTCTTCAAATCATCGATGTGCATTTTTCATAGTGAAGCTGTTTTTAGTTGACATGAACAGCTGTTGAAGGTTGGTCGGACCACACTTTGCTTATTGATCGGGCAGGGGCTGGTGTTGGTGTGGCCGAATTATTACATATTAAAATCTTCAATTATAACAGCTAAAACACCTCATCGAGAAGGAAAGAGTTTCACTAAAATAAGACGGAAAATCGCAGGAAGTTCTTTATCAGGAGGCAGAATTCATACTCTCCAGATCGCCAGATATTAGCAAACATCCTAATCTTGACCAAAACAGCTTGGACAATTTGCACGACACTCATCACCAAAACAGACTTACTCTTTATTCACACACTTGCACAAAATTGCACAAAAGCACAGATACACAACAGTGTCTTTCATGTCACGTTTTAAAGAAAAGTCTCAACCAGGGACAAGAGTTTGAGCAAATTGTTAAACTGCATCTTTTTTTTTACAACCCAGTTATAAAAAAAAAGTAAAAAAAGAAAAACTGAATATTATTTTTGTTTGTTGGATTTTGTCCTCAGATAATTTATATATTAGTTTTGTTTTGTTTTTTGACATTTATTTCTAAGCAGTTAAATGTCATTTCAATGGGTATAGAGCAAAACTTGTCAGATCTCTGCACTGGTTAATATTGTGTGACTCGACACTGAGTGTATTTTAAGGCTTTTGTACTCATGTATAAATATGCTATCTTTATCTAAAATCCCATTTCACGTGTGTTGTGTCTTCGTGTGGGTGTGGGTGCTGTGACATAAAAAAAAAAAAAAAAAAACTCTCCTGTCTTTTCAGGTCCTTTGCAACTTGCCTTGTGGCATGTTAAATCTTTTAAAAACCAGGCTGCTCCCACTGAATTTAAAATGTATTGATATAGTGGAAATAAACCACCATATTTATCTTAATCGACATCATATATCAGACATGACTGTGTATCTGATTCATGAGTCATATGTTTTCCAAACCCTGGATGAAGATGGGTGTGAAAACTTGACGTTGTAACATGTAATATCAGGGGGAACAGAGCTTCGGTGATTTCTGAGCGCAGCGGGAGACGTCGTGTATTATTCTGGAAAAAGTCTTGCTGAACGCCGTTCCCAGGAAAGAAAGAGCCGCACCAAGGCCAGCATGTCCACAATAAATAAGCGCAAAGTGTGAACCAACCCAAAAAGACTGTCCATGTCCACTGAAAACAGCTTCACAGTGAAACCAGCAGGTGAGCACCGATGATCCAAAAAGGAAAAAGTGACGAAGAAAACTACGGTTCACCAACCAGGATTTCTGCTGGAAGCTGTGAAGTTTGCTGCTTTCTGTGTTGAAAATCACAGCGTACACAGCCACGAATAAGCTTAGTCTGGTTTTACAAACAACCTGCTGAGACTAAAAACACAGTCTAAAAAGAAACGCTTTGCTTGTCGACATTTGCGTTTCTGGATAGAGCACAAATGTTTCATGAAAACATCTTACACTCATGTTTAGAAAAAACACTTTGCAAGTTGTCAAATCAGTTTATTCATTTTGAAAATGTCGATCAGCTCCTTTAACTTCTGTTTTTTCCGTCAATTTTCCGTCGAGTGTGGATTTCGGACACTCCGGATTCGGAGTTTGCATTTGATATTTCTTTGAGTTTTATCCCACAATAATCGTCATGTAGGGCCGCTTAGCATCAGCTTCATGAGCTGCTGAAATCGACGTTTCGTGTGGCGATGTGTTTATCGCCTCCATCTCATTTCTTTACGATTTAGTAATTATGTCGCGTTGGTTGTGTCCTGGAGATAAGCACGTCATTCGTGCCACGTTGCAGACAACGCTCATGATAACGGAGTGCATCACAAATCGACAAACACGCCATTCGTGCCGCGTTGCAGACGGTCCTGTTGACGAACGGAGTTCGTCACATATCGATAATCAAGTTGAACCTCAAATCGTTCCAAGGTGATTTTAAGACACCAGCGCGTCAGTCGCGCAGACGCGATCAGGCATCTGAAGTCCACGATCAACGAGAGTCTCGGTATCGAGACAGAAATACCGAGAAACACCACGTGTCTTTCAGCAAGGGTCAGATGTAGACCCATGCGAAGAATTCGACAATCACTGATGCGCTGCACCTGCCGAGGTTCAGCAGCAGTTCTTCGTTCCATTGTTCGTTGATTCAGTTTAATGAGAACGGATGAATTCGTTAGAAGTGTATCAATCTCAACCAGACAAGCTGATCTATGATCTGTCATCGGCGACAAGATGTTACACTGAGAGCAGCACCTGCCTTTTATGCTCAACTCGGCTTGCGATGGGCGGAGACTATAATCTTCTCGGTGGTTCTGTCCAGTTGGGGAGTTACAGCTCTTTTCTTATTGGAGGAAACGTCTTCGTTGCTTTTCTCGCAATCAGGAAGAGGTGTCTAAGCGCAAACACGGCTGCGTTGTGGAAACTGCATTTTACACGCTGAGCCACGGAAAGTTGAGCGGATGAGGCGGAGGGAAAGCTGTGCATGTCTGTGAAATGTGAAGCTTTCAGGCAAATGGGCTGATCCACTCCTATTTTGCTTCGGAGTAATCACCGTTTAGGGAGTTACAGCTCTTTTCTTATTGGAGGAAACGTCTTCGTTGCTTTTCTCGCAATCAGGAAGAGGTGTCTAAGCGCAAACACGGCTGCGTTGTGGAAACTGCATTTTACACGCTGAGCCACGGAAAGTTGAGCGGATGAGGCGGAGGGAAAGCTGTGCATGTCTGTGAAATGTGAAGCTTTCAGGCAAATGGGCTGATCCACTCCTATTTTGCTTCGGAGTAATCACCGTTTAGGGAGTTACAGCTCTTTTCTTATTGGAGGAAACGTCTTCGTTGCTTTTCTCGCAATCAGGGAGAGGTGTCTAAGCGCAAACACGGCTGCGTTGTGGAAACTGCATTTTACACGCTGAGCCACGGAAAGTTGAGCGGATGAGGCGGAGGGAAAGCTGTGCATGTCTGTGAAATGTGAAGCTTTCAGGCAAATGGGCTGATCCACTCCCATTTTGCTTCGGACTAATCACCGGTTGGGGAGTTACAGCTCTTTTCTTATTGGAGGAAACGTCTTCGTTGCTTTTCTCGCAATCAGGGAGAGGTGTCTGAGCGCAAACACGGCTGCGTTGTGGAAACTGCATTTTACACGCTGAGCCACGGAAAGTTGAGCGGATGAGGCGGAGGGAAAGCTGTGCATGTCTGTGAAATGTGAAGCTTTCATGCAAATGGGCTGATCCACTCCTATTTTGCTTCGGAGTAATCACCGTTTAGGGAGTTACAGCTCTTTTCTTATTGGAGGAAACGTCTTCGTTGCTTTTCTCGCAATCAGGGAGAGGTGTCTAAGCGCAAACACGGCTGCGTTGTGGAAACTGCATTTTACACGCTGAGCCACGGAAAGTTGAGCGGATGAGGCGGAGGGAAAGCTGTGCATGTCTGTGAAATGTGAAGCTTTCAGGCAAATGGGCTGATCCACTCCTATTTTGCTTCGGAGTAATCACCGTTTAGGGAGTTACAGCTCTTTTCTTATTGGAGGAAACGTCTTCGTTGCTTTTCTCGCAATCAGGGAGAGGTGTCTGAGCGCAAACACGGCTGCGTTGTGGAAACTGCATTTTACACGCTGAGCCACGGAAAGTTGAGCGGATGAGGCGGAGGGAAAGCTGTGCATGTCTGTGAAATGTGAAGCTTTCAGGCAAATGGGCTGATCCACTCCCATTTTGCTTCGGAGTAATCACCGGTTGGGGAGTTACAGCTCTTTTCTTATTGGAGGAAACGTCTTCGTTGCTTTTCTCGCAATCAGGGAGAGGTGTCTAAGCGCAAACACGGCTGCGTTGTGGAAACTGCATTTTACACGCTGAGCCACGGAAAGTTGAGCGGATGAGGCGGAGGGAAAGCTGTACATGTCTGTGAAATGTGAAGCTTTCAGGCAAATGGGCTGATCCACTCCTATTTTGCTTCGGAGTAATCACCGTTTAGGGAGTTACAGCTCTTTTCTTATTGGAGGAAACGTCTTCGTTGCTTTTCTCGCAATCAGGGAGAGGTGTCTAAGCGCAAACACGGCTGCGTTGTGGAAACTGCATTTTACACGCTGAGCCACGGAAAGTTGAGCGGATGAGGCGGAGGGAAAGCTGTGCATGTCTGTGAAATGTGAAGCTTTCAGGCAAATGGGCTGATCCACTCCTATTTTGCTTCGGAGTAATCACCGTTTAGGGAGTTACAGCTCTTTTCTTATTGGAGGAAACGTCTTCGTTGCTTTTCTCGCAATCAGGGAGAGGTGTCTAAGCGCAAACACGGCTGCGTTGTGGAAACTGCATTTTACACGCTGAGCCACGGAAAGTTGAGCGGATGAGGCGGAGGGAAAGCTGTACATGTCTGTGAAATGTGAAGCTTTCATGCAAATGGGCTGATCCACTCCCATTTTGCTTCGGACTAATCACCGGTAGGGGAGGTACAGCTCTTTTCTTATTGGAGGAAACGTCTTCGTTGCTTTTCTCGCAATCAGGGAGAGGTGTCTGAGCGCAAACACGGCTGCGTTGTGGAAACTGCATTTTACACGCTGAGCCACGGAAAGTTGAGCGGATGAGGCGGAGGGAAAGCTGTGCATGTCTGTGAAATGTGAAGCTTTCAGGCAAATGGGCTGATCCACTCCTATTTTGCTTCGGAGTAATCACCGTTTAGGGAGTTACAGCTCTTTTCTTATTGGAGGAAACGTCTTCGTTGCTTTTCTCGCAATCAGGGAGAGGTGTCTGAGCGCAAACACGGCTGCGTTGTGGAAACTGCATTTTACACGCTGAGCCACGGAAAGTTGAGCGGATGAGGCGGAGGGAAAGCTGTGCATGTCTGTGAAATGTGAAGCTTTCAGGCAAATGGGCTGATCCACTCCCATTTTGCTTCGGAGTAATCACCGGTTGGGGAGTTACAGCTCTTTTCTTATTGGAGGAAACGTCTTCGTTGCTTTTCTCGCAATCAGGAAGAGGTGTCTGAGCGCAAACACGGCTGCGTTGTGGAAACTGCATTTTACACGCTGAGCCACGGAAAGTTGAGCGGATGAGGCGGAGGGAAAGCTGTACATGTCTGTGAAATGTGAAGCTTTCAGGCAAATGGGCTGATCCACTCCTATTTTGCTTCGGAGTAATCACCGTTTAGGGAGTTACAGCTCTTTTCTTATTGGAGGAAACGTCTTCGTTGCTTTTCTCGCAATCAGGGAGAGGTGTCTGAGCGCAAACACGGCTGCGTTGTGGAAACTGCATTTTACACGCTGAGCCACGGAAAGTTGAGCGGATGAGGCGGAGGGAAAGCTGTGCATGTCTGTGAAATGTGAAGCTTTCAGGCAAATGGGCTGATCCACTCCTATTTTGCTTCGGAGTAATCACCGTTTAGGGAGTTACAGCTCTTTTCTTATTGGAGGAAACGTCTTCGTTGCTTTTCTCGCAATCAGGGAGAGGTGTCTCAGCGCAAACACGGCTGCGTTGTGGAAACTGCATTTTACACGCTGAGCCACGGAAAGTTGAGCGGATGAGGCGGAGGGAAAGCTGTACATGTCTGTGAAATGTGAAGCTTTCATGCAAATGGGCTGATCCACTCCTATTTTGCTTCGGAGTAATCACCGGTTGGGGAGTTACAGCTCTTTTCTTATTGGAGGAAACGTCTTCGTTGCTTTTCTCGCAATCAGGGAGAGGTGTCTAAGCACAAACACGGCTGCGTTGTGGAAACTGCATTTTACACGCTGAGCCACGGAAAGTTGAGCGGATGAGGCGGAGGGAAAGCTGTGCATGTCTGTGAAATGTGAAGCTTTCAGGCAAATGGGCTGATCCACTCCTATTTTGCTTCGGAGTAATCACCGTTTAGGGAGTTACAGCTCTTTTCTTATTGGAGGAAACGTCTTCGTTGCTTTTCTCGCAATCAGGGAGAGGTGTCTAAGCGCAAACACGGCTGCGTTGTGGAAACTGCATTTTACACGCTGAGCCACGGAAAGTTGAGCGGATGAGGCGGAGGGAAAGCTGTACATGTCTGTGAAATGTGAAGCTTTCATGCAAATGGGCTGATCCACTCCCATTTTGCTTCGGACTAATCACCGGTTGGGGAGTTACAGCTCTTTTCTTATACGTTACATTAAACTCAATGTAACGTCTTTTCTCCGATGACAGACCATATATCAGCTTCTCTGGTTGAGACTGATACACTTTTAACAAATTCATCCGTTTTAATAAAAATGAATCAACAAACAATGGAAAGAAGAAGAGCTGCTAATGAACCTCGGCAGGTGCAGCTCATCGGTTATTGTCGATAGCTTCGCATCTATCTGATGTTTGAGGAAAGACACGGACTGTCTGTTGGTGTTTTTGTCTCCATACAGAGACTGTATCTGCAGATTAGTCTTTTGGTTTTCATGGTATTTTGTACAACCCAGTTATTAAAAGTGAACTTTATTTTTAATTGTTGTTTTGACTATTTAACATTTTCCTCAAATTGATAATTTATATACTATATTAAGGCTTTTGTACTAATGTATAATTATACCATATTTATCTAAAATCCCATTTTACGTGTGTTGTGTCTTCGTGTAATAACTCTCCTGTCTTTTCTGGTCCTTTGCAACTTGCCTTGTAGCATGTTAAATCTATTCAAAACCATGCTGCTCCCACTGAATATAAAAGTTGTTCATATAGTGGAATAAACCATCATATTTATCTTAGTCAACATCACATATCAAGCTTTACTGGGTATTCGATTCATGAGTCATGTGTTGTCCAAACCCTGGATGAAGAGCGGGTGTGAAAACCCGAAAAACTATTCACGTTGTAACATGTAATAGTCAGGCAGCAGAACAGAGCTTCGGTGATTTCTGAGCGCAGCGGGAGACGCCTTGTCCTCATCCCGGAAAACAAGTCTTGCTGAACGGCTTTCCCAGTAAGGAGAGAGCCGCACCAAGGCCAGCATGTCCCCAATTAATAAGCGCTTTATACTACAACCCACAAGGACTGTCCATGTCTACTGAAAACAGCTTCACAGTGAAACCAGCAGGTGAGCACCGATGATCCAAAAAAGAAAAAGTGACGAACGGTTCACCAACATGGATTTGTGCTGGAAAGCTGTGAAGTTTGCTGCTTTGCAGCAAGGAATCAGCCTCGTCTGGTTTTACAAACAACGACTAAAACACAGTCACAAGCATTTTATTTTAATTGATTTTGTTTTTGCGTGCTGCTAACTTGGGAAGGAGACGGAAAAGAAGGTGCTGCTCCAACACGCTGTGTCTTGTGTCTTATCTGCTTCTGGCTCCTGACTCCATATTGGATCTATGAAGAAACGCTTTGCTTGTCGACATTAGCGTCTCTGAGCCCAAATGTTTCATGAAAACATCTTCAATTCATGTTAAGAAAAATACTTCGCAGGTTTTCAGTTCCGTTTAATTCATTTAGGAAATGTTGAGCAGCTCTTTTAACTGCTGCTTTTTGTTGACGCATTTTTCCGTCGACCTCCTGATCGGTGCGCTTTTGATATTTCTTTGACTTTTATCCCAAAATAATCAACATGTAAGGTGATACATCAGCTTCATAAGCTGCTGAAATAGATGTTTCATGTGGCGAAGTATTTTTAACTTCGATCTCAGATCTTTATGTTCTAGTTATTATTTCGCTGTCGCTGTGTCTTGGAGGTAAGCACGTTATATCCGTGCCACGTTGCAGATGGTGCTTTTAACGAACAGAATGCATCAAATCTTGTATTACTGAATATAAGAACAAAATCTTTCCAAGGTAATTTTAAGCCACCAGCACTTCCGTCGAAAGGAGCTGACAACGCAGCTTTTATTTACTTGCTGCTACTCCAAGTTCCTCACATTAAATATCTGCCATCTGGAGTTCATGTGAGTCTCTGTATGGAGACAAAAATACCAAGAGACAGTCCGTGTCTTTCCTCAAACATCAGATATATGCGAAGCTATCGACGTTTATCGATGAGCTGCACCTCAGCTAGGGGGAGAAATCTGACACCCACCAATCAGGCTGCTTGTCAACTCATTTGCATACTAAATGCTGATTGGTTGTTCACTGGGGGAGAAGGAGGGGGGTCCCCAATGCAATGCTGTACAACGCAGCTCTGTGCAGTTTTGGCTGATTTGATTTGAGGGGCCAAAGTAGTTGTTTGAGGGGGCCTTGCCCCCTCTTGCCCCTGCCTAAAGCCAGCCTCGACTCCTGAAAGTATAACATGGAAAAAGAAAAGAAAAAGGAATGTGAATTTTAATTTTCACAGATTATCTGGCTCACTTAAACTGCCAGAAGATAAAGAGTTTTAACAAATATGTTCATCATTTTGTATGTATATGTAAGTTACCTTCTGCAGTTTTAACTGAAAGTGATTAAACAATTGGCAATAAAAAAAACCATGAAAAGACTTTTTATTTGTCAAGTTTGAGGGGGATTGAGAAGAGGTGGAGAAAAGTATGGGCTTACAACATACACAACATCTGTGTGTGTGTGTGTGTGTGTGTGTGTGTGTGTGTGTGTGTGTGTGAGCCTGTGGCTGGCAAATAATGGCAAATAAAGGTACCTTTTGATTCCACAGACCCAGAACATGTTTGTGGGATTGCTGTAGTATTGGTGTATTCCCTTGGAGAGAACTGGTGGGCTAGTTTCAGTCAATACATAGGTTTTAACCTATTGCCGCTTTTATACTTGTTCGCATCTTTTGTCAGATTCAAGTGTGATTGGCTGTTCCGGGACGTGTCATCTACTGGTTGGCTGCTCCTAAATTCTAGTTACCTCCAGATTTCTTTCCCGCCTAGAACATACACCTTTGCCAAGATTGCTTTTTGTAATGTAATGGCGGCCTCTGGCAGCAGCTGTCTACCTAACTACTCTCTCAAATTAATCTTTGTGTGTGTGTTTTGAGCTTCTGACATTGTTTAATTAACAAGCTGCGAGTGTTCAG
Organism: Telmatherina bonti; assembly: GCF_933228915.1. NCBI lineage: Eukaryota > Metazoa > Chordata > Actinopteri > Atheriniformes > Telmatherinidae > Telmatherina > Telmatherina bonti. Next base: position 12,011,036 of record NC_136612.1, read on the forward strand.
TCTGATTATAAACAGAAGTTAGACATTTTTAAGTAAGAGAACTGCAGTCATTGGGAAGAACTTCTCATTTTCCTTGAGAGTGTTTGGGTTATGTTACTTTTGTTTGTTATTTTGGCTTTGGATGAAGACTTCAGTTTTATCCATTATTAATTTATTGTATGTAAACTGATTTTACTTTCAGAAAATAGTAAGAATGATTTAAAGGTAAGCATGTGAAGCCTGCATACCGGAATAAACATACTTTTGACTTTTTCTTTCCAACTTCCTTTTTTACTCTGGCCTGTTTTACATGTGGATCTTCAGAGAGGTCTGACAGTACCTGATGTCGGACTACCTTTTCGTTCCACAGACCCAGAACATGTTTGTGGGACGGCTATAGTATTGGTGTGAGGGCATACACAAGACAATGTTTTGTCATTCAGACCCAAAGCTGTAAGACTTACATTTCCCAAAGAAAGTGCAGGAAAAAGTATCTGTTATAACCCGCTAGCTAAGGCTGCTAGCATTACATGATGTGTCAAAGGTGTCACAATTTTTTGTTCCTGAAGAACGGGCGAAGGAGAGCCTGCAGGTCCTGACAGAATGCATGCTGCTGGATATGGATGAAGGTCATGTGTCTGTCGCTTCTTTCTGTGGAGGATTTCCACAGAATTGGATTTATGATAACTGGGTTTCTGCTGTTTAGTGTGTGTGGTTTCCTGGTGTGTTGCAAATTTTGGAAGATCTGTGATGTACTATGCCAAGCAACTAGCACTTGAACTCATGCGTGTATAGAGCTGGTCCATGAACTGGATGCCAGTCTGGCCCGAACTGGCAGGCTGGTTGCGGTTCTGGAGCTCTTCTGTAGGTGGGAAACATCGTGGGGAAACTGATGCTCAGCTTGGTGGAATTTGACCCCGATTCGGCTGTTTCAGAGCCCAACTGAGACCACTAAGGACCAAAGGCTGAGCCAGTACTCAGCCTGACTCAAAACAAAGCTGCTATCTGAATGTTTCCCTGTACTGGCCTTGGGCAGGCTGGTTATCAAATCTCCTGGAATGTAATGCTGTCTGAAGCTCGGTCCAACCCCACTCTCTTCTCAGGCCTGGGGAACTAAGCTGAACTCAGCCCGTCTGTGTAGTTGTTCCATGTTTGTCTGTAAAATCTTCCTCATTTAATGATAATTATGTTAAGATGTTAAGGGTTTAAACTTAATGATCCATTTAGGTTTTTACTTAATCTTTCCAAAAAATCTCATAAAGAAAAGAATCCACTATTAAAGTTTGTACTTGTTTTGCTTTTAAACCCCTTAAACACACTTCCTAAACAAACTCATAAAGTCACAATCCCCCCCAGTAGCTCATAATAAACCATGCTTAATAACACATAAAATAATCCTTTTTGAGACTCATGTCATCACATAATATATCTATAAAGACCTCTCTAAGGTTATTTTTGCTATTATCAGAAAAATAAAAAAACATATTCATTACATATTTATTACATATTTATTACAACCAGATGGTTCTTAACTGCTCTGCTTTATTTAACTCAGAACAACAGCTTACAGACTGTGATGGACTGGCGAGCTGTCCAAAATGTTCCCTGCTTTTCGCCCAAAGACTGCTGGGATAGGCTCCAGCTTCCCAGCGACCCTTAATCAGACTAAGCAGTTGGGATAATGAATGAATGAACAGCTTTTAGACTGCCCACGCTGGTGTCACACCGCCCCCTTGTGTTTCTAACTCTTGCTGCAACTGCAGTCGCCACTGTGTGGCTCATATCTAACAATATTAACCAAAAACAAAAACTCATGTTTCTTTTAGCTCTTAAATATGCATCAAATTTAAGCTTCTGATAACAAATAGTCTCAGATGACATAAATGTACACACGTGCCAAACAGCACATACAAGAACTCTTTTTTCTGAACTCTTGACTGAGGAAAAGAAAAAAAAATGTATCCACAAATATTTGAGTCGAATAACAAGAGTCTCCGAACTCAAACTTGTGATCACAGCACCACAAAGTGAAAGGCAACATCAGCAGACTGTAAAGCCGGTCGGTTGCAGCGGGGAAACTTCCAACACTTTGAGGACTGCATGTTTTCAAGAACCACAATTTAATTCCCATTGTAGCCTTAAAATTAGGACAAAACATCAAACTTTTGTTAAAGAAGCCTATAAAATAGACCTTTAATTTGCTAAATTAATTCTAAAAAATCCTGAAGTAAAAATGAAGCAAGACTAACTGGTCCTACAGTTTTTACCACATCATCAAGGCAAACATTCAACTTATATGTTTGCCTGCAAGTGTCTACTGTACTACTGTCTATTATTTATATTATACTGGGCATATTAAACCTGTCGTACTTTAACCACTACTTTCCGAAAAGGAAGTTAATCTCATTTCAGGAAGATTCTTTCCAGACAGCGAGCACAGAACAAAGCCGAACAGACATGAATAAAGTGCAGCTTCCTTCTAATGGTAAATCATTACGCATATGTTGTTTGTGTTGAGAAAATGTCTATTTATTCTTGTGTGTGTGTGTGTGTTTGAGGGGGACCAAAAACTTTTAATTTTTATAATCTAAAATCCATTTCCAGATACAACTCCATTTAAAAAGAAAAAAGACGTCATGAAATCATCTTCACATCTCTCTCATCTATTAAACTTGGAAGTCCATGGATAGTTTCTGCCTGGATCTCATCTCATCGGAGACCAGAAAAGCCTCCAGAAGTTGCTGTTTGGAGGTTTACAACCCTTCGTCTGTATGGATGCTTCACAGTTTGTCAGTAGGTTTGAGTTCAGGGGTTGATAGGGTAAGCAGGGGATAGCAGCCACAGTTGTATTTTTCCAGCATGGTATGGTGAGTTGTTTTTACTGGAGAATACTTTGCTATCACTGCAGGAAATCGTCAGCTAGATGAGTTTCGCAGAGGTCATTTGGACACCACCCGATATCCTAGAGAGGTCAACCATGTCACCCTCATTATTCCAGGTGAACCACCAGAGCCTTGTTGGGACATGGTGACCAGTTCACCAACCACCCAGAGCTCCATCCTTCTGGACCATCAGGTGTAACACGGCATTAATCAATGAAGAAAAATATTTGCAAATGATTCTTTGTGTATTTCCGAGCCACAGCAAACTTTTCTCTTTGTAAACATTGCTTCACCCTTTATCGGGCACTCAATGAACTACCTTGAAATGAGACATTTTAACCTAAAATTGTCCTTCTGGTATGTGCAGAGACCTCCATTCTGTTGTTACATGTTTTTTTTTTTTATTAGTTTTATTCTGAAAGTGAAAGAAAAAGTGATCAGAAATAGTCAACCCTAAAGGATTGCTGAAATACAGCTACAGTACAACTATCAGCAATTTAAACAGACATGACCAACAACACGAGATAAATCTGCAAATCTAGTTAAAGTCAGTAAGATCAGTCTTGTTTGTGTAAACTCGCTTTAAACATGTTCTGTAAAATGCCCATTTAGCCACTGTACTTCTTATTAAGTATACTAAATAAGGAAAGCAGCTGATTTGCAGCTTCGTCTTCCTATTATGGACTTCTCTGATATTCCAGAAATGCATGAAGCCAAATAAACACATGAGATCTTTCATGGAAACATCAGCTTTATTCCAAAGTCAATCACTTCACAATTTACAAACAAAAAATGGTTCACCATCTTACAAGCTACATGATGGCAAAGAACTTCCACAGTTGTGCTTCCCGTCTCCAACAAGGACTCCAGCTCTTGTTTCATTACCACAATAACTGTATTGTATGACTCCTCATGGACTGGCTGTGTTGACGGCAAGAGCACGTTTACAACACATGGTGCATAGAAATAAAGGATTTACATTCATAAATGAACTCTATTAAATATATTTCTGCATATTAAAAATATCTGTTATGTCTTTAAGTTGATTGCACAAAACCAGACAGGTCTCTGTCATCAATGCGGAGCCACTGCAGATAGAAGACGTAAAAAGACTAGTGATTACAGGGATCCTTTTGAAGCGTTCACAGTGTGTACTCAGCCCATCGTGGATTCTATCCGGCAGTACAGGATCATTGAGACGGCCATGGCACATATCTGAGGGTGAAATGCATTTTAGTAAAGTTACCAAATGTGTACTAAACAGGAAATAAATCCTCTGCATGATGATTCGTCTTACCTCCAAAACTGCAATCCCCAAGGCTACAGCCACAATCACTACAGCGTTCCCATCAAGCAGATGCTTGATTTTCGGGTAACAACCAAGGATATTCTAGTGGAGATGACAAAAAGAGGTAGAATTAACGCCATTATTAATATAAAAATGTCTTGGATCATGTATAGAAGTTATTTTTCTTTCCACTTGGTAAGAATTTCATACCGCGTTTTGTGCCAAAGTTTGATTGCATGTGACAGCACCCAGACAGCACTGTAGCGGATATGTGCCGTTTTTATCAAACGGAGAATCTGTAAAGTCTGAGAAGTTGTAGAATCCACAGCATTTCAACTGGAGAGAGAGCAAAGGGTTAACTGAAGCTGAACAGGAGACAAGTCATTGTCAAGTCTTAAGATGTACGTACTGCACTCATTGTGATATTCCACAGTCCTGTGATGTCGTCGTTTTTCCCGTAGTCCTTCTTGATGCTCTTAACAGCTTCTGTGCCAACCTTTGCAAACAGCTCATCTACCTGTGATGCAAGCACACAGGATGTGACTTTGAATCCCTGCTGATGCTTTGGTCATGACAATTTGCTTTTATAAGTTTTTTAATGATTTACCAAAGGTCTGAACGCCAAAACCACGATAGCTCCTGCAACCTCTGCGATGAAGACCAGCAAGATTATGATGAAAAACTGAGGAAGATCAGAGTCAAAAGTGTTATTTAAGACTGCAAAGTCTATCAGGAAAAAAAACCCCTCAATCTTCACCTGTCTGAAGAGTAAATTACAAGTCATTGTATTTCTTGTAAATAATGTTACTAGTAAACTTGAAGTCATAAAAGTGGTTTTGTTTGATTGTAACTGGAGAATAATGCATATTAATGCAGATTTGATTAGTTTCAATCGTGTGTAATAGTGCAACGTACATGTTTAGATAATCTAGAATAATGGAATGAATTACATAAAGAATACTTTTATAATTAAGGTTTGTAATTAAGAAAAGAAAGAAAAAGGCTTTTAAGTCAAAAGTATTCCCCCAAAAATATAACACATTAATTCCACAGAGTAATATCTGCAATGACTAATTCATTTTGATATTTCTATACACTGTTCAAAAAATAAAGGGAACATCCGCCAACTCCTGGACAGTCTGTGGTGCAACTTGGCGTTGGTGGATGGAGCGAGACATGATGTCCCAGATGTGCTCAGCTGGATCCAGGTCTGGGGAACGGGCGGGCCAGTCCATAACACCAATGCCTTGGTGTTGCAGGAACTGCTGACACACTCCAGCCACATGAGGTCTAGCATTGTCTTGCATTAGGAGGAACCCAGGGCCAACTGCACCAGCATATGGTCCCACAAGGGGTCTGAGGATCTCATCTCGGTACCTAATGGCAGTCAGGCTACCTCTGGCGAGCACATGGAGGGCTGTGCGGTCCTCCAAAGAAATGCCACCCCACACCATTACTGACCCACTGCCAAACTGGTCATGCTGGAGGATGTTGCAGGCAGCAGAACGTTCTCCACGGCGTCTCCAGACTCTCTGTCATGTCTGTCACATGTGCTCAGTGTGAACCTGCTTTCATCTGTGAAGAGCACAGGGCGCCAGTGGTGAATTTGCAAATCTTGGTGTTCTCTGGCAAATTCCACCTGCACGGTGTTGGGCTGTAAACACAACCCCCACCTGTGGACATCGGGCCCTCATACCACCCTCATGGAGTCTGTTTCTGACTGTTGGAGCAGACACATGCACATTTGTAGCCTGCTGGAGCTCATTCTGCAGGGCTCTGGCAGTGCTCCTCCTGTTCCTCCTTGCAGAAAGAAGGAGGTAGCGGTCCTTCTGCTGGGTTGTTGCCCTCCCCACGGCCTCCTCCATGTCTCCTGATGTACTGGCCTGTCTCCTGGTAGCACCTCCATGCTCTGGACACTACGCTGACAGACACAGCAAACCTTCTTGCCACAGCTCGCATTGATGTGCCATCCTGGATGAGCTGCACTACCTGAGCCACTTGTGTGGGTTGTAGACTCCGTCTCATGCTACCACTAGAATGAAAGCACCCCCAGCATTCGAAAGTGACCAAAACATCAGAAAGCATCGGAACTGAGAAGTGGTCTGTGGTCTCCGCCTGCAGAACCACTCCTTTATTGGGTTTGTCTTGCCAATTGTCCATAATTTCCACTTGTTGTCTATTCCATTTGCACAACAGCATGTGAATAGATTGTCAATCAGTGTTGCTTCCTAAGTGGACAGTTTGACTTCACAGAAGTGTGGTTGACTTGGAGCAACATTGTGTTGTTTAAGTGTTCCCTTCATTTTTTTAGCAGTGTATAAAAAAACGTATCAGTCCTTGTATCATTCATATGAGACCTTTTTCTTGGTACGGCAGTATTGCACACAACCACCCTGCAGGGGAATATTTGAAGAAAACATCTCAGAAATAGCTTGTACAACATTAATGGCTGTGCAATTAAGATTTTCAGCTAGTTATAGGTTAAAAAGATCTGGAACTACTTGACTTTCGGTACATTTGAACTAATCTGACCGTATTAAAATCATTTAAATGTAATAGACTTCTAATCAGGGCCTGTTTTGACTTCTGGCCTACTAGAGTGGAAAAATAAGAGATGTAGCACACAGAGACATGTCAGTCATCAAGCCTCAAGCTTGATATCAAGTTCTGCACAATTCAGTCAGATGTGTTGCAGCAGGGATACTTGTAAACTCTGCAGGACACTGGTCCCTTGAGGACCAAGACTGAGGATCTCTGATGTATCTGGGCGGATCTTTCGCAGGTCTGAGACAAGAGTGAGCATCTAAAGAAACACGTAGGACTGAAAGATGATTTAGCATCCAACAAGCCCTACTGAAGATAACAGGTCAGAGAGAGTTCAGAGAAAACAACTGAGTCGGCTACATCAAGATTACATCACCTGACTGTGCCTGATTCTATACTGCTGGGCACCATGAGAGCAGAACTTCAAACACTGTTGGATTCATTTAACATGAGAAAGGTGCGTTGGAACAAGAATACATTGAAAACCTACGGGACATCGGCCCTTTGGGACCAACTTTGGACACCGCTGCCATAAGATATATAAGCTATTTTATGTATGTGACTGTGCCAGCCTGATACATCAGATCAAATATGTATTTGCATTTAAAACATGTATGCATACCAAATAGTTTGTTAAAAGGAGCACATGTGTGAATGTATTTCAGCCCAACATGAAGAGAAAGCAAAGAGATTCTGGTGTGACTACCCCTCGGGAGCAGTTCTTTCCTGGGACATGTCCCATGAGGATGAAACACACAAGAAAATGCTGAGTGATGGTGTTATTTAAGGCATGATTAGATCTGAAATTGAATGAATGTATGAAAAATAAAAGGGGAAAGGATCAACCAGGCCCTGAAACGGAGAGAATAGCAGTCCAACGAGAGTATAAACAGTGTGAATCCTCATTCAGACTAAATTCTTTCATTCTGATTCAGCCGATGCACCTCACTGTCTTCAAAGTGTCTGATAGACGTTCATTTTACAACTTCAGGCCTGTTTTTGAGTCAGACATGACATCAGATGAAATGATGAAGTGTTGTCAAACACATGACACCTCTCTATCTCACATTCAGACTCCGATATTTCTAACCGTGCTTGGACAGACGTAGTCCCAAGACATTCTGGGGTGGAATCGTCTCGTTTTCTTCATAAAAGATGCTGCAGTCTTTCCTTTGTAAAAGCAGATGATGAAAGAGGCACGAAAGCTCTTTCTTTGGTATTTAGAGGATCTGAACATCTCTCATCGTGGCTGCAGTTATTTTACTCAGTTGGAAGCTTTTGACACGACAACTGGTTTCTCTTTTTGTACACTTTCTCCCTCCACCAGAGGTCAGTAAAGTCTGTTTTATTTAGACTCCTCTCTGTTCTCTAACGTGGTGCCAGATTTTTTTTTTTTTACCATAAAGCATAATTTCATCCTGTATAATAAGCAAAGACCTGTGTTTAAACATTTCTATAATGACACTCTGGCATATATAAAAACTCATCAGGAACTCTCAACAAAAAGGCCTTAAAAACTGTAAATATTTGTCTCACCTACAAATTTTTTTAATGTGTGTGACGTTCTTGCAAAATTCACAGCACCTGGCATCATGGTTTTTATTATGTCTGTATACTGAAAGTATACTGATATGTTCTCTCTTTATAATGATAATAAAAATAAAGGATAATTTCATCCATCTTACATTTATCTTTTTTTAAGCAACATTAAACTGGATGATTCTGCTGTAGATACAGACTTTCTACCAACTGGAAATTTAGTAACCTGTCTGCACCTCTGTCTGTCCAGACATCAACTAAATGCTTCTCCTTCTACTTACATCATCATACTTACCTTGAGTCACTGTTTTCTGCTCTACAAGTCTTAAAGTTTAAGAAATAACACAAAATATGATCTAAATACTGTCAAAATATTCTCCAGTCTAGTTTAGGGGCTTTGGCAAAATGAGCACTGTCCAAATGCTCTTCTGATTTTTACCACAAACACTTTAAACGTCTCCTCCATCGCTTAATAAGTTCAAAATGAAAACATTATAAAGTTTCTCATTATTTCCTGAAGCCTTGTCTGAGCAGTGTGAGGCAACAACTCACCAGCAGCAGCATGCATTTGCTTTCCTTGACGGCTCCACAGCAGCCGAGAAAGCCGATGAAGACCAGCAGGGCCCCTATCGCTATCAGCAGGTAGCCCACGTTGAGCACGTAACTCAGCTCTTTGGGCGCGTTTTCAATCTTCCCGAGGAAACCGATGATCGACCCGCTGTCCACCTTCACCCAGATCCCAACACCAAGGATGGCGGCTCCTGCCAGCTGAGAGGAGGGAAGTGCTTCAGTTCAGGAGCATGTCACATGCCATGGAGAAGGCTGCTTCAGCTTGTTGCTATTTAGCAGACATTATAACCTGTTGTGAGCTGTTCATTTACTGTGGGTAAAGTAATGATGTGTCTGCACTCATCTGCTGTTACATGTTACAAAAATGCGTGTGTGTGTGTGTGTTGCGCTTTTCTCTGAGCTTGAAGAACGGTGGCTATGCAGGCTTTTTGAGACGTAGCTCTAACTTTCTGTGTACATGTAAGATTAAATATTGGACAAGTTGTTTTGAATAAGACATAATGCCTAAAGAGGCTGAAGAACATGTGGATTATAATGAACTGACACGAACAATGCAAAGACACACATCCAGATGTCAGGATCACCAGTTCTGCACCAGCTGGACCTTAAACTGGTGAAGCAGCTTAGAGATTGAAGCAGGTTACAGAGAGGTTACATATTAAGGACAGAGTTGTCTGTACAGTGAAGAGCAGGAAACTCCCATAAAGTTGCAGGTATTGCCAAGTAGATGGACAATATGTTGTTGTGTGGATGTTTTTTGGGGGGTTAACGATGAGGGGGGAGAAGGATAACGTAAAAACTGGAGGGATTTATGTGTCTAGATGGAGATACGCTCACTGGCCTTTTTATAAAGTCATTTATCTGGAGCCTTTTTACCCTCAGAACTGCTTTAATTCCAGAGGTGTCAAGAAACAAAGTACAAATACTTCGTTACCTTACTTAAGTAGAAGTTTGGGGGTATCTAGACTATTTTCTTATCAATTATCACTTCATTTTTTTGTTTGTCTCCTAATACAAATCTGTTGCCCTTCCTACAGATAAGCTTATATTTACTTATATTCTAACAAAGGTTGCTGATAAGTTGGAGTCTTTGCAACATTACAATGCTTACAGTCATTCCATCCAGGCCATGAAATACATCTTAATGCTCATAATTTAATTAATTTTTCATCAGAATCTATGTGGCTGAAAAGGTGCAGTGCTTCCCAGACCTGCATTACTTTTGCTTTTGCTTTTATACTTTAAGTCTTTTTTAAATCAGTACTTTTACACTTTGACTTAATTAAAAAAATTGAGTTGGTACTTTTACTTTTACAGATGTCTTTTTAAACCTGAGTATCTATACTTCTACCTGAGTACTGAATGTGAATACTGTTTAGTTCCTGGTGTCACAGATACAACAAGGTGTTGGAAACATTCCTCAGAGATTTTGCTTCATGCTGACATGAAGCATCACACAGTTGCTGCAGATTTGTTGGCTGTATATGCATGTGGGTTAGTACACTGAATATAGATAATCTGAAAGTTGTCTTTTGTCCCTATAAGCCACCGTACCAGAGGGTAACTACACTGTTTGCAGATTATAATGGGAAGCCATTGCATGTACTTCTCTCCCTGTGTGGATCCTCCTGGTCCAGATGTTTTCTTATTAAAAGAAGTTAACAGCTACAACACAATCTATTTGAGTCCTCCTGCACCATACAACCAAGTTTCTACACTACAGCTAGCTGAGGAAACATCCCTCACACGACTACGCCATCAGCAGCTAATTGTCCAGTTTTCTTGAGTCTATTTTACCAGAGATGTGAACTTCATAAATGAATAGATTAAAGTTAAAGTTAAGTTGCCAGCTATTTATTTGTGAGCTGCTTTTCTTTCCTATCTATAAATTATCCATGTTCCCTTCATGTGAGACGTGTGCCACACACTCCAGTTCCGTGAATGCATCCTTAGACCAAGTTGTGAGAAAAATAGTGGGATTTCTATATTTGTGTTCACTTAAATTTACATGAATGGTGCGCAGTTTTATTCTATTTTCACTTGTATTTGTCCTTTATTTTTGGACTTTTCCTGTATTTTTTAATGACTGCACAGTAGATTTTATATAAGTCTGTTGAAAATATATTATATATTGTAGTTTTTTGCGTTACTAAAATGTTCTTGTGGGAAAAATGTCAGAGTAAAATTGTTATGCATGGAAATTAATTGCAGTAAGCTCAGTTTTTTCTTTGTGCCACAAGTTTTCTTTTTTTTTATTAATCTTTATTCATCCACTTTCTATATGGTTCAGTCCCCTTCTGGGTTGCAGGGAAGCTGGAGCCTATCCCAGCAAGCACTGGGTGAGAGGCAGGAACATCCTGGTTTGAGGAAAAAGGATCTCACATTCAAAGCTTGAGGATGTTGAGTCACCTCTTAAGGAATGGTAACAGTGAAACTTCAAACAAAATGAAATTCTAACTAGTTATTCCCACCAGTATAGTACATACTGCTGAGATGTGTAACTTTGATTTATTCTGATCCAAATCTAACCACACAGCTGCCACTGTGGCGCTCCAGGAGTTGGCCACCCCTGTTACTTCTGGAGATTTGCTGTTTTTAAGAACCACACTTTTATTTCTATTTTAGGCTTTAAAATAAGGAAAACAACATAAAACTTTAGGGGAAAAAAAGGATAGGATACATTTTCTTCCATGCGATGTAGATATTTTTGGGAAAATTGAAATTCTAGCCAATATCTCACTATTCTTACCAACACTGCTGGGATGTGTAAGTTTGAGGTATTCTGGTCCAAATCTAACCATTCAGTTGCTGTCAGTCATTATTCTTTGACAAAAAAAAAATAGACTTAACCCTAACTTGGCTTGTAAAAAATATAATAAAATAAAAAAGAATGAATCAGTCTTTTGAATGACTCTTTGAAAGTTCCTGCTAAGATCCAGAAATCCCGTCTCTAGCTGACAGGAGTGGCAGCAGGAGGGGTCTTCTGCTGCTGTTATATGCTGTGTTGTTCTGTGTTCTCCTCTGACCATCAACATGACAACTGCATCCCACCTGGGTGTTTTCTTTTTCCAGAACATTCTCTGTGAACACACTCAAAAATAGAGGTACCAGCTTGTACCTAAAAAGGTACAAATGCTTGTCGCTGGGGGTGTACTCTTTTGAGAGACATTTCTGTACCCTTCAGTTCTGATCTATTTTTGTACCTTATCAAGTTCAACCTCACCTTATCAAGTTATGTTTTTTATGTTTTCACAGCATTAGGCCTGGTCCATTCCACTTAGCAATATTATCTTATCTTTAATCCAGAAATAACCTTCAAAAACTCAAAATACTGACCAGACATACACTTAGTTTGCAGCATCTGACCTTCATTGTCTGGTGTAGTAAATGACTGTTAAGTAGTACTACTGTCATCACTCAGCTCTGCTCTAGTTTGTAACATTACAGCCACTAACATTACATTTTTCAATGCTGCAGGTACCCTTATGGTCGAAATGGTACAAATTTGTACTTTTTGTCACTTTGAACCCTTTTTCGTACTCTCAAGGTGTGCTTCTGGTCTCTTAAAGACTAGTATTGTACTTTTGAGAGAACATTTCTTTAAAATGTACCTATAGGTACAGAAATGTCCTTATCTTGTACCTCTATTTTTGAGAGTGAACCCTGGAGATGGTTGTGTGTGAAAATCCCAGTAAATACTCAGACCACCAACCATTACTCCATGTTCAAAGTCAACTCATCCCATTTCCTCCTCATCCTGATGCTCAGTCTGAACTTAACAACTCACCATGTCTACATGACTACATGTGTTTAGTTTAGATTAGCTGATTAGATATTTCTTTTAACAAGCACCTTAGCAGACGGCCAAATGAATTGGCCTGCAAGCAGGGGAAAACATCTATGTACAACGAAACCTGGAGAGGTGCCGTCGAGGGAGGGTCCACCAACCAACAGGTTATTTAAATAAACTATTTTCTTTTCAAACTTTCTGCTCATGTGGTGGAAAGATCTATTGACATGTGTTCTGTCTCTCTGTGCTGATGTTCTCCCACTTTATTTGCATGAGTACACACTAACATCTAAGCATGCAGGAGTCAACTGTAAAACATGAAATCAAAGCTAACTTATGGTTAATAAACAGCAGAAGATATTTACTTACAAAGATGATGCCATTGAAGGCAAACATCATGACTTTGAGGAAACCAAAACATCCCATTTCTGCAGCTGATAGTATTTCCTAAAGAGAAAAAAAAGTGGTTAAAATGTGCAAATTAGTCAGAAATGACTTTAAATACTATTAAATGTGAGTGGGTTGCGTTAATACGACCATCATTTGACAGTTCATTGACCAGAGTGTCAACTCTGTACTTCCTCTCTGACACATTCACTGCTTGTCATTAAGGTTTTATTTTTGGCAGCTTTTGGGACACCAGAAGTAAAAACACATCTGTAAGAGTCATTCATGTCCGACATGATGTGTGTCCCGATGTCAAGAAATTCAAAGTAGGTAATACATTCACAGCGTTGTCAACTTCACAAAGTGGCGACCAAGCTTAATAACTTATCTAACAATTGGAGTCCCTGAAATTTTGCGACTCAGCACCTTTCATCGGGACTGGTTGGGGGATTTTAAAGGGGTGAATGATTGAGGAAGTAAGCTTTTCTGTTTTTTTAATGTTTTTTTTTCATTACACAAATGGAAAACCAGCAATATGCAAATAAAGCAACCAAATTCAGGAACTAGAGATCAGAATCATTGATATTAAAATTCCCAGTATGCCAGCAAATTTTCCCTTTTTAAAGCTAAATTATTATACAAACAATCCTTAACCAGAAATGAATCTACATGCTTTATTTTAGACAAACACTCGTATGGATTTGCATAGGAAATGTGGCCGACCATCCACGGTTTTAAGCTGCTTCAACGTTTCTTTAAAATGTGGTGTATGTGTTTGTGTAGAGCTCCAAGAAGGGGAACAGTGCCCTTTGTGTGGCGCAACAAAACAGATAAACTGTGTTTCCAGTGACAGTGACAGGGCAGAACTCTTCTGTAAGTAGCAACAGGCTGCTTTCTTAGAACAGCACAATCCCTTGTGACCTCTCTTCTCCATTATTTAATTCATACCTGTGGTTTTGCTGAAGCATTTTAGTTTTTTTATGTCTTTAATTTAGCCAGGATGGTTGCATTTGGCCAGAAGGGCCATGACAACTAAAAATCCAAGATATTCCTTTCTTTTTCCAGTTATAAAAACAGCAACAGGATTCCCTCAGGGTTCATAAAACACCTTTAAATGTATCTCTAGAGGGGAGTGTATGTAAGCTGATAAGTTAATGACATCACCACCTTCTGCTAATATCCACTCAGAAATAAGAAATTTAAAACAGGAAGTTGTTGGTAGGTTCGTTCAGGTCACTCGTTCTGTTACAGTAAAGCTGCCGTTCATCAGGATAATCATACAGCTGTGTGCGTGACGCCGTTGCCTTGACTCCCCAAAACTCCCACAACCGTTTCACTACTTCCTCGTGGTCAGCAGCTGCACTCTGACACCGAGGAGTCAGCTTGGTGATGTATTAACAAGCTGAAGTCACATGCAAATCGTGCAATGTCTCCTTAATGGCTGAAAAATGATCCACCAGAAACCTTTCCCTGTCACAAAGTACCAAAGCAGAGATAACTCCCTTCTCTGTGCGTGCTATCACGCAAAGCGATCTGCATTTGTTCTCTTCTCAAAGAACCCAAACTGTTTCTGCAGAACAGGCTTCCATCAAAAACAGAAAAGTCTCAAAGGACTCCATTGAGGGGAATAATTACAGGCAGGTCTCGGGAGACAAAGGATCATTGTTGGATGGATCCCTCTCTATGTTGGTACGCTGTTTGGATAAATAACAACACAAAAAGCTAACATGACAAATCCTCTTGTTTAAACTGAGGTAAAAATCTGAAAGTGAAGTTATTTCTTCTTACCTGCAAGAGAAGCTGAAGGCTGTGCTGTGAGACTATATCAGTCTCCACCTGCTCTGATGGAGGCTGTTGTAGGAGAGCTGTGAGGTCGCAGGAACACAAGGGTGTATTATTCTCCTGGCTTCAGTAAATAACCCAAAGTATACCCTCTAGTCTCTTGTTTGCTATGGCTTTGTTACTCTGTGGCACATAAAAGAGCCTCTGAGGGACTTTTTCAGAAGTCTGCTCTTACATTTAGGCTGCTGGCTGGTTATAAGTGCTGGAAAGAGCAAGACGGGGGTGTGTGTGGGTGTGACCAAAGCAGCTGGGTAATAACACATCACCATGGAGTCAGGCTTGTAGCTCCAGAGGGAGGGAGTGTGGGGGAAAATGGTAGAGGGAGGTCACCTGTATCACCTGTGTGTAGCTACACAAGCCCACACACTGCATGCTAAACTCATTCATGGTATTAAACTGGACACATTCTGTAAGTACGACAACAAAATGCGGCTGGCAATAGCTGCAAAAATTGTTCCAGAACAACTAGGTAGATTTTTCATTTGCTAGAGGAAGCTGTGCCTTCCAGTGGGGGTATCCACAGTCACGGGCACAGCTTGATTGTAGCTTAACAAAACACATGTAAATAGCCACAACGTATGCAAATAAAATAAAAAAGCTCCAGCATTTTTCCTGAGACAGCTGTGTACAAAATACACACAGCTCCACACTTACAAACCCCACATTTCAAAAGGGTTGCAATGCCATGGAATTAAAATTTAAAATATTATAAATCAATATTATAGTCACAATAAAACATGGAAAATATTAAAACTTGAAGTGAGAAGTATACAAAAAAGTCAGTTCTTGGATGGCAGCAACATGGCAAACAAACATTTAAATAGGATCAAGAAAAGGTTGAAAACAGAGCTAGGTGTAGGTGAACAGGAGGAGGAACATGAGGCAACTAATTAGTTACTAAAAGAGCACCTTAGGGAGGAAGAGTCTCTCAGAAGTTCAGTAATATAAGACTGATTATTCTGTGATCTATTGTTCCATCCACCCATCCATTCTCATCCCCTTATCCGGGGTCGGCAGAAGCCTAAGCAGGGAAGCCCAGACTTCCCCAGTCACATTTGCCAACTCTTCAAAGAGATCCTGAGGTGTTCCCAAGCCAGCTGAGAGATATAATCCCTCCAGCGTGTCCTGGGTCTCCCCCAATGTCTCCTCCTGCAGAGACGTGCCTGGAACACCTCACCAGGAAAGCGTCCAGGAGGCATCCTAACCAGATGCCCTAGCCACCTCAACTGGCTCCTCTTGATGTGGAGGAGCAGTGGCTCTACTCAGATCTCCTCCTGGATGACCGAGTTCCTCATCCTAAAGGAGACAACTGCATCAACTGCCTGGCCACCCTGCGGAGGAAACTCATTTCAGCCGCCTGTATACGAGATCTCGTTCTTTCGGTCACGACCCACAGCTCGTGACCATAGGTGAGGGTGGGAACGTAGATCGACTGGTAAATCAAGAGCTTCACCTTTTGGCTCAGCTCCTTCTTCACCACGACAGACCGAACCGTCTGTCGATCTCACGCTCCATCCTTTCCTCACTCGTGAACAAGACCCTGAGATATTTAAACTCCTCCACTTGAGGCAGGACCTCACTCCCGACCCGGAGGGGACAATCCACCCTATTCCAGCTGAGGACCATGGTCTCAGATTTGGAGGTGCTGATTCTCATCCCAGCCGCTTCACACTCAGTTGTGAATTACTCAAGCGAGAGCTGGAGATCACGACCAGATGAAGCCAACAGGACCAAGTTATCTGCAAAAAGCAGGGACCCAGTCCTTCTTCACCATGACACGGCACAAAGTTCACATTACTGCAGATGCCGCACCGATCCACCTGCTGATCTCACCCTTCGTCCTTCCCTCACGCATGCACAAGATCCCAAAATATTTAAACTCCTCCATTTGGGAGATATTGTCACTCCCGACCCAATCTGATCTGTTGTTCATGACATCAAAAGATTAAGATAATCTGGAGGCATCTTAGTGTGCAAGATAGAAAATAAGCCTTACATGTCCATTATCTTTGGACCCTCTGGCAACAATGCATGAAAAATAGACATTATGATGTCATAGAGATCACTTCGACAAATCAGCCTTTGCTCTCTGTGAAATCCACCAACACAGCTACAATGCAAAGAACAAGCTGCATGTGAACACAATAAAGAATCGCTGCCAACTTTTCAAAGGAAGAATATTTAGATACTCTGAGGCAAACAAAGTCCGATAATATTTAAGAAAACCAGGAAGTCAATGAAATCATGGATGACTCCTCATGAGATTAATCTATTGTAGGTTTGTAAGCCTACAGCAGCAGGTTTGGACATTTTTTGTAACATCATTAACCTCAAGGTAATGAGTAAACGGCCTTGGTCACCACCAAGGGCTGTTTTCTGACATAACAAAAGCATTTCTGTCATTATTTGGAATCAGTTGAGTGATGATAATGACTCAGTTAGAGATCACCTGGATCGTCTTGAAGCGTGTGAAGACAAACCTCGTTATCTTGTAGTAAACAGTTCCAGCAGCAGCTTATCTTGAGGAAAAATGTCTTGTCTTTCTGAGTTATAAGAAAATGTAACTTATAGCCTGACGATTATGAGATCAAATAATTAACGAGGGATTTTGAGATCATCATGAGAAAAACATCTCAAATTATAATGAACAGATAATAATGAGTAATATTAAAATGAAGAAAACTAAATAAGCAGTAAATAACATGCTCTCTCTGCTTGTAGATTTGATTTTTTTTTTTTCTAAAAAGAAAGATTTGTACATGTAAATATAAAGGACATTGATAAACTATTTATAAGAAAAATAATATTTAAAGTTTTATTTATATAATTTATTTATACTATTATATTTATTAAAAAAGAAATATTTATAAAAAAAATGAAAACGAAGGAAAACGTAACTTACAACATGAATACAAGCCTGACAATTATGAGATCAAATAATTAACGAGGGATTTTGAGATCCTCATGAGAAAAACATCTCAAATAAATAAATAATGAACATGTAATAATGAGTAATAATAAGATAAAGAAAAACTAAATAAGCAGTAAATAACATGCTCTCTCTGCTTGTAGATTTGATTTTTTTTTTCTAAAAAGAAAGATTTGTACATGTAAATATAAAGGACATTGATAAACTATTTATAAGAAAAATAATATTTAAAGTTATATTTATATCATTTATTTATACTATTATATTTATTAAAAAAAGAAATATTTATTTTAAAAAAATGATAGGAAAACGTAACTTACAACATGAATACAAGCCTGACAATTATGAGATCAAATAATTAACGAGTGATTATGAGGTCATCATGAGAATAACATCTCAAATAAATAAATAATGAACATGTAATAATGAGTAATAATAAGATAAAGAAAAACTAAATAAGCAGTAAATAAAATGCTCTCTCAGATTGTAGATTAGATTTTTTTTCCTAAAAAAACAAAAGATTTGTGCATATAAATATAATGGACATTGATGAAATATAACCATATTTTGGATATACTTTTCCTGGTAGAGTTTATGGTTAAATTCTGTCAGTTCTTGTATACTTAAGCTGCATTTTTGCATCTGATGAGGAATCTTGTGAACTGGAGCTGTACTGGTAGATTTAACTTCTGCTTGAGGACGAGCCTTTAAGTTTTACTCTTTGCTTTTTTTTGTTAGAAATAAATCAAATATAGTGGTAAAGTTACAAAACATACTGTATGTTAAAGTCACAAGACTTATAAATCAATTTCAGCTTCAATGAATTCGACGCGACAATCAGTAATCCAAATGCATATGAAAGTATTTTATTATTTTCAGGGTGAAAGCTGTGACGGAAAAAGGGAAACAAACTGCAAACAGACTTGAAATATCATTAAATGGTCTCATTCGAGGTTTTTAAGGAAATGCTGACTGCTTGGAGGCAGATCCATCTGTGTGTCGATGTTCTGCTTGAATTAGGGATTTTAAATGGCTATTTACATATTTATTATTTGTTATTATCTCATTTTTAAATTGTTCGCCTGTGTGATGTGAATTTTCTAACCGTTCTGCTGCTTTCTTGGTCAGGACGCTCTAGGATAAGAGATTTTAATCCCAGTGAGGTTCTACACAGCTAAATAAAGGTTACATAAAAAGGATAAAAGTAATAAAATTAAAGCTTTAATCGTCGTCTTTATCCCAGCTTCTACACATGCAGAGGGAAACACTAAAATCAGTTTCTTTGTGACTTGTGTTCACCTGGTTAGTACCCGAAGAATCAGACATACTGGAATTGTTTGGGGCTAAAAACATAAATACTGTAGGAAAGTAGGTTTTAATTCACTTCACAGAAAGTTATTTTAATCTTTGACTTAGAATTTAACATCTTCCTAATAAGAAACCTGAAAAAGAAAACCTAAAATCACAGTCTGGAAGTGCAAAAACGGATCATTTGTACATCAGATGAACGTTGCTGTGGAGACAGGGACTGCAGTGGGATTTTTTAAGGCACAGCATGTAAACAAAGTTGTTAACTTTGATGACGTGTTGGAGGTGCGCTGATTTGAACAAGCCTCAGGGTGGATCCTTTCTGATGCATTACCCAACAATAGGAGGGAACGTCTGCTCATTTCAAACGCAGCTCCATGTGCACAAAACAAACATTTCCCTTGCTTGGTGCTTTTATGAATGTTTTTTCATTGCATGTTTGGTGAACAGCGCTGCATGAATACACCAGAACATGTTAGTAGTCCCAGATGTAAATGATGTGAACTTCACAGAGACATTTTAGCTTATGAGAACGTAGAGCAGGCATGTCGACTCCTTTACCTACACCAAGGAAGTTATGCTTTTCTGGTATTTACCTGTCTGTCTGTCTGTCTGTGTGATGGTAACTTTACACATAAACTACTGGATGATTTTCATGACTTTTTTCAGAGAATGAGTCCTGGTCTAAGATTAGATTAGATTTTGGGAGTGATCTGGATCCTCATCTGAATTCAGGAACTTTTAAAAAGGTTTCCTCGTTTTTGTGACAAACAACCATTTTCAGTGCATGAAACTCCACTTTATGAATGAGTGAAAGTGCCCACCCCACATGGGATCATATGACTAGAAACATTTAAAGGAAGATGAACATTACATCACTTCTCAGTCTCATGTCCATGCCGTTTCTACAGATTTCACAATACTGAAAATGTTTTACTTTCAAGCAACCAACTCCACATACCACCTTCTGTGGGTCAGATGTTTGAAGCGGGGATACTTTGAAAACCTGTAGGGCTGCAGCCCTTATGGGTCCGAGTTGAGTGACCTCCTCCCAGACAATCAGGGCATCAGTCACACACCAGACAGTCTGTGGTGTGACATTGCAGTGGACAGAACGAGACATGTCTCAGAGATGCTGGATTGGATTCAGGTCTGGTCAGTCCATAGCATCAATGCCTTCATCACGCAGGAGCTCCTCACACACAAGGCCGAGCATGGTCCCTCATCAGAAGGCATGTAGATCCTCTGCAGCAGCATATGGTCTGACAATCACTTTGAGAGTATGTCTGGTTTTGTTTCTTTTTTAAGTTACTTTTGTTTTTTTTTTTGTATGTTTTATTTTATTGGACATATCAAAATAAACTTTCCAAACTTTACAATGAGCCCGAGGATCTCTTCTTGGTACCCAACAGCAGTCAGGTGTGTGTGGCCATCCAATCATACACCTCCCCACACCATCACTTACCTACTGCCAACCAGTCATGCTGTTGCAGGGAGCACAACGTTCTCCACAGCGTCAGACTCCATGTCTGTCACATGTTCTCAGTGTGACCTCTGGTCCCTGAAGAGCACATGGCACAGATGTCCAACCTTCAAACCATGGAGTTCTCTGGCAAATGACAATCATCCCACTTATGTACCATATACGAGGCCCTCGTACCACCGACATGGAGTATGACAGTTTGAGCAGAAACTTGTACATTAATGCCCTGCTGGAGGTAATTCAGCAGTCCTTCTGCTGAGTTGTTGCCCTCCTTCAAACCTCCTGATATCTCCTCCATGCTCTCCACACTGTGCTGGGAGATGTGTAACTACCTGACCTGCGGGTTGCAGACACCGTCTCATGTTACATCTACTGGTGAGTGACTGGCGAGATGCAAATGTGACCAAAAATCTGGCAGAAAGGATGAAGGCAGGGAACTTTGTGTCCACCACCTCATTTGTTTTTAGGGCTTTTCTTGCTAGTTGCTTCTAATTTCCACCTGCTGTCTGCTGCATTGAAACATCAGGAGAAACTGATCAGTCTGTGTTAACTGGACAGACAGACGGAGACGGCACAAGTAGGACTGGCTTGGAGCTACATTGTCATGATTATGTGCTCTTTTATTTCAGATGGATTTAGAGCAGCGTAGAAGCAACTAGCATGAGGAGAGATTTGTTTAAAAAAAAAAACTATCATCATGGGAGTGTTTTGATCATGCTTTTGAAAAGGTAAAAACTTTTCAACTGATCATTTAGAGAAAGCGATCGATGTTTTCACCTTGTTGATGCTGGAAGGTCCATCAAAGCTTCTCTGCGGTTTCATTTGCAGCTTCTTCAGTGTGGAGCAGTTCCACTCTTTATAATTGAGACCACATTGTATCAATTCCAGCTTCCTTCACATCTCCAAACCCATTTTAGCTTCAATAGCAAGATCTCACTGTTTGTTTTTAAGCCATTAAATGTGTTAGCACCTTATCTGACTCCTTCCAGACCGGCTGACTGGATGCTTCTGGTTGTTCCAACGCATTGTTCCAAACAGCTCTCCTTTCTGGGATGGTATCTGGAAGATGTGTCATTTGCAGATAGGAGTTCATTTTATTCACCACCAGATCCCAGAAAATGGGTCTCTGGAGTCCAGGTGAACACCTCGGACGTGTTCACCTTCCAGGACTCGCTGCTGAACTGCGAGAATGTCGACATGAAATCCAGACTAGAGCTCCTCACACGGTGGTTTTAATGCTGTGGCTGATCAGCATAAGTCCACTTCACTGAAGTAGGAGTTTATGATAAAAGGTCAAACATTTAATCCTTGATTTCTGCACACTCACACTTCCTCAGAAACACACACACACACACACACCGATTTCGTCACAAAGAAATCATTTGTGACAAAGAAATAACTAAGTGAAAAAGCTGATTAAAACGCCATATATTTACAATAAGTACTAAAAAAGTGACGTATGAAGAGGGAAACTGCTTTTACTTAGAGACTGAACACAAACAGAACAGAAAGGAAAACCACAGGAGGGAGGTGAGATTTCCTGAGAACTCATGTTTTCTTGTTCGTGGCATTGAGTCGGGAAACACAAATGATAAAAAGATGCATCTAAACATCCTCACCTGAACAAAATAAAACATGTTCTCTATGAGTCTGACGTGTGAAAACCTAAAGCAGCTGGAGGCGGATGTTAAAACCAAACGTGGAAGCCGAGTCAGTTTCAGTCCCGCCTCCACATCAACCCACCACACCGGTTTGTAATCAGTAATCTCTCCTGGTTGTGCATTAAAGAACAGAGCGACAGCCTTTAAATATTACCACGGCATCATTTTCCCCTCTTTGTAAACATGTCGCTGCAGAACGCCGTCCAGATTAAAAGAAGCTCCAACTCTGACGTGGCGTCATCACGCCGGATCTGCTTGTATCCACATGACACCATGAGGTGGCGGTCAACCTCCCCGTCGTAGACCAGAGTGTGTGATTGTGACAAAATGCCTTACGTCTGATTTGTTTCTCGTTGCTCCTATAGGTCAGATCGCTGAGTGATCGATGCTACTTCAGGGTTTCTTGGGAAGCCATAAAGACAAGGAGAGCAAGGCAAAGACTTTCTGAAAAGACGCTGAAAGAAAACGATGTGAAGTTTGCGTTGAGATCACATGGAGCTAAAACATGCCGAAGTTTATAAAGGTTTATAATCACTTTACTTTAGCCGGATAAGGTCCTTCTTTCATCCACTTCTCCTTGTGGATAAATTAGCGCTCATGTGGTGATGACAGCAATAGCTGCTGTTCTTCTTTTACTTTCTATGCTTGCTGTTGTTAAACAAGAAGTAAACTGGAAGTCAGCTGAGTCACACTGAATGTGAACTGCTGATCTGATTAGGATGGAGACTGGGATCCCATGGAGACTCTAGACCATGATAGTGTGTTTACACTAAACATACGTAACAACACTGTCATAAAAATGTGTTTATAAACAAGAAGAAACTGCAGGATTTGACATGAAGGGTCTGAATCCCAAAATGTTTTCCATATTTCATCTACTTGGTCGTGTAAACCCGACTGAAGCTCCAGCTACAGTTGTGCTCATATTTATTCATTAAATTTATTCATTTATTCATTACAGAAGGAAAAATCAGCTGCCTGGTTAATAAGCTGAAATTGACTAAAGAAATAATAAATAAAAAATTTTTATAAATCATGACATTATTTTCTAATTCTGGTTCAATAGAAATATTTCTTTAAAAAGCAAACAAATAAGAATTTATGACATATCACATCAGTCATAAACTAATATTTAGTTAAACAATCCTTTAATGTTTCCGCTCCAGTCAGGTGTTTTCTGTTCCTCTCAGTCAGACTTCTGCACCTGTTGACAGGTATTTTGTCCCACTGTTCAACAGAAAAGTCTCGAATTTGTCCAGGAACAATTTGTTTGTTTTTTCTTTCTTCAACTCAATTAAATGAAAAAACAGTCTCTTATATTACTAAATTATATTTTTGCAAATTTTTAGTTATTGTTCCTTTTTTTAAGTCTCCAGTTATTTGAGTGACTGTTGTAAATTCAGCCTTTTCTTTAATGAAAGGGGATGGATACATATGAGCACAACTGTAGTTCGAGCCGAGCTGACAGATACGTCTCATCTCATATGTTTCATGGATATATGATGTCATAACGTTTTTAACGTTATCTACTGTGCGAAGTCTCATCTAAACGGACATGATGTCTTGCAGCGTCCTTCCACATGAGCTGCTTCGCTTTGTGTGACCGCCACCTCAGCGCCAGGACTGAACACAGACACGATAATGATGTGAAACCTTTCCTTCAGAAGGGGAAGTTAGCTGGTTAGCTGAGACACCTGTGTGGCTTCAACAAGCAGACAGACTAAGAAACCCATGGAGATTTGCTAAAGTTGCAAAGCTGACTGAACAGTTGCATAACAGTCTCTTAGGAAGAGTTTAATAAATGCTCCAAAACGAGTTTTTTTCCTCTCTGCACTGAACACAGCAGGTTAAAAACCCACTTCTGCCGTCTCCTCTGACAGCTTGTGTCCTGCTCAGCTGTGGCACCGACTTGCTTCTGCTTCACAGCAAGCAGCCATGATGATTGTGGCGTCCTCCACGCGAGCGCCGGGACGACCGCAGTCTCTCCACTGGGAGTCTTCCTGGTCCATCCAGGGGTCTCGCGACGGTTCAGGTCACCTGCTTCTCCGGGTGGCTCTTCAGCTTGTGGAATTTGACGCTTTCCAGCTTCTCGAACCGCTTGTCGCAGAAGTCGCAGGTGAAGTTGTAGTGGGCCTCTGGAGTGTGCTTCTTCATGTGCCAGTTGAGCGACGCTCGCTGGCGGCACTGGTATCCGCAGATTTCACACCTGGTGGAGGATTATGACACATAGTTACATTACATGTTTGTTTTTCCTTTACATGTCTTTTTTCTGTTGAACTACAGAAATTAATGGTCACATTATGAGGTGGGGAAAGTTTTGAACAGCATTTAAAAGTTGCATCTGAACTTAAGGAGTTTGAGGAGTACCGTCATCGACGACACGTTAAATCTTCAGCATTTTGAACATGTCAACACCTGTTTGCAGAGGTGTTAAATACAAATACTTTGTTGCCTTACTTAAGTAGATATTTGGAGTATATATACTTCATTGGAGTAATTATTTTTTAGACAACTTTCTACTTCTACTCCTTACATTTTTGCACAATTATCTGTACTTTCTACTCCTTACAATTTAAAAATACAAATAAAAGTAGTTTGTCCTACATCTTTTCTGCATGCGTATATTATATATATATATATATATATATATATATATATATATATATATATATATGGATAAGCTGTTTGAGACGTAGCTCTAACTTTGTGTACATGGAAGATTAAATATTGGACAAGTTGTTTTGACACAGATTTAATGCCTTAAGAGGCTGGAGAACATGTGGATTATAATGAACTGACATGAACAATGCAAAGACACACATCCAGATGTCAGGATCACCAGTTCTGCACCAGCTGGACCTTAAACTGGTGAAGCGGCTTTAAGAATGAAGCAGGTTACAGAGAGGTTACATATTAAGGAAAGGAGAGCAGCAAACTCCCATAAAGTTGCAGGTATTGCCAAGTAGATGGACAATATGATGTTGTGTGGATGTTTTTTGGGGGGTTAACGATGAGGGGGGAGAAGGATAACGTAAAAACTGGAGGGATTTATGTGTCTAGATGGAGATACGCTCACTGGCCTTTTTATAAAGTCATTTATCTGGAGC
The DNA here is from genome assembly GCF_933228915.1 of Telmatherina bonti. Lineage (NCBI taxonomy): Eukaryota > Metazoa > Chordata > Actinopteri > Atheriniformes > Telmatherinidae > Telmatherina > Telmatherina bonti. The sequence goes on from NC_136612.1 coordinate 12,036,345, forward strand.
CTTTTTACCCTCAGAACTGCTTTAATTCCAGAGGTGTCAAGAAACAAAGTACAAATACTTCGTTACCTTACTTAAGTAGAAGTTTGGGGGTATCTAGACTATTTTCTTATCAATTATCACTTCATTTTTTTGTTTGTCTCCTAATACAAATCTGTTGCCCTTCCTACAGATAAGCTTATATTTACTTATATTCTAACAAAGGTTGCTGATAAGTTGGACTCTTTGCAACATTACAATGCTTACAGTCATTCCATCCAGGCCATGAAATACATCTTAATGCTCATAAATGGTTCTTTAAAATATTTGCATTGCAACCAAATGTTTTCATTTTTCATCAGAATCTAAGTGGCTGAGAAGATGCAGAGCTTCCCAGATTTTTTAGTATTAACCTTCTGATATAACATTATAGTCATTATAACATTTAGAAAAACTTTATTTTGGGGGAGTCCACTGTAGGCTCTGGTGCCACAGGTTAAGCTTTCCTCTTTAATGGTATTTTTCACACCTGCATTACTTTTACTTTTATACTTTTAGGTATTTTTAAATCAGTACTTTTACACTTTTACTTAAGTAAAAAAAAATTGAGTTGGTACTTTTGCTTTTACAGAAGTCTTTTTAAACCTGAGTATCTATACTTTTACCTGAGTAATAAATGTGAATAATTTTGACACCACTGCCGGTTTGCCTTTCAGCTCCATCACTTCTGCTGATGAGGCTTCAGGATCAGGTCTTCAGCAGTTTTAAGCAACACTTCCAGCTCCGTCATCTGGTTGCTTCTGCTGTCTTGAAGCCATTTAGATTTTTTTTTTTTTATCAACATTGTATGTCACGTTGTTGATGTGTTGCTTTAGGTTTTCTTTGTCACATTACTCTGTGTGCCTTACAAGCTGCCTGTCTGGGTTGAATAAAGTCATTCAAATGGAACTGAACTCAGTCATTACAGACGGCGGCAAGAAAGTATTTCTTTGTGTCACAAGATGTTAGATATTAAAAGGTACATTATGTCAGAATCACTGACATCTAGTGGTAAAGATGGACGTTTTTTTCTAGACAAACATGTTTCCATGTGTGAATGGATCCGGTGGCCTCAGGTGCAGAAACTACTTTAACATTATGTACATTTAAACTGTCTTCTTCTGTGGTCCTTTTAAGGTGTTACCTATCCCAAACGGTGCTCCAGCATCTATGAAACAAAACCAGTGCTGTAGCTTTGAAGGTACACAGAGTTGTTTGTCCATTCAGAGACACCGTAGTAAAAATAGTGCCACTCACAGCAGTGTCAAGCCAGATACAGATGACAGAATCCTAAAGTTAGTTTTTATTTTTGGCATTTTTGGTCAGAGGAAGGGTTGGGTGGTGTGCGTGTGTGGGTAACGTGTGTGTGTGTGTTTTTAAATGTGAAACTTTTAAATTATTTTTAATGTTAAACAACTTTTCTGCAATACAAATAAAGCTTGATTTGACTTTGATTTAATATAGCAGCTGCTATGTACGTGAACCCAAAGCAAGTTGACATAAATGGTTCATTATAAGAGAATTAAAGAATAAGTTATTTTAAAAGATGATTAGAAATAAAAAAAACTGTTTTTTTATATCTTACATTTTTCTGTCAATGAACTTTGAATTCGTTACACTCTGCAGCTCTAAAGTGAGCAGGGGACGGGGCGGGGGGAGGAAGAGCAGTTGTCCTTCAACTGGAAAGTTGGGGGATCGATTCCAGGCTTTCCCTAACAGGCCGAAGTGTCCTAGGGCAAGACCCCAGATGTGCTTATCGGGTTATGAGTGTGTGTGTGTGTGTGTGTGTGTGTGTGTGTGTGTGTGTGTGTGTGTGTGTGTGTGTGTGAATGGGTGAATATGACAAGTAGTGTAAAGCGCTTTGAGTGGTCTGTATGACTAGAAAAGCGCTATAGAAGTACAAGTCCATTTACCATTTACCATTACATCTATGAGCTAATTATACCAACGTCTCCTCGTGCTGACGGGATTTTTAAACACTTCTTGTGATATTGATTGCAGTACAACTGCACCACCTGCTGGTGTGAACCGGTATACAGGACAGCACCTACTAGTGGCCTTTCAGTGTGGAGTTTGCATGTTCTCCCCGTGTATGCGTGGGTTCTCTCCTGGTACTCCAGCTTCCTCCCACTGTCCAAAAACATGCATGTTGGGTTAATTGGTTACTATAAATTGTCCTTAGGAGTGTGTGTGTGAGCGTGAATGGTTGTCTCTTTGTTAGCCCTGCGATGGACTGGCGAGCTGTCCAGGGTGTACCCCTCCTCTCGCCCAAAGACTGCTGGGATAGGCTCCAGCTCCCTCGCGACCCTTAATCAGACCGAGCGGTATGAATAATGAATGAATGACCACACTGACTGTCAGTTGTTTTGCTGTTTTCACAACAGATGAAAATATGGCGGTTTTCCATTAAACAGATTGACTCGGTACCTCTTCACACGTCGTCGTGTTCTAATACAGATGGCACATCTCATTGTGACGGGTCAGAGACAGAACTTTGTTGTGTGTTTCATATCCTGCACTGATTCAGCAGTGGGATTTCATCTCTTGGCCGGCCTGCGAACGCCTCTGCATCGTACCTGATGAGCGGGCAAATGTGGCGGGGAGAGGGAAGTCTGGGCTTCCCTGCTTAGGCTGCTGGCCCGCGACCCGACCCCGGATACGCGGCATAAAACGGATGGATGGATGATTGTGCTTCTGAACGTGGTTATGACTGGCATCAGGTGAGAGAGTTTCAATATCTGCTGCCAGTAACCATAACAACCGAGCTGCAGAGCGCAGCGACATCGTTAGTCCTGCTCAGTCTGTGATGCGTCTGCTCAAATATCCAGAATTCATGCCGTAACTTTTCCAGACCTAAACAAGGAAATGTGTGTGCCGCTACAGAGTTCCTCAGACACACAGGGGAAGATTGTCATCAACAAGCTGCAGCGTGAAAACATCACAGTACGGCTCCGACTCGGCACAGCTGAGATACCAAAAGCCAAAAAAGTATGGGACCGTTTGGGTTCCGCTCAACAGGAAAAACAAAAGTAAAGCAGAATAAATAATAAATAAATGAGAAGAGCTGAAAACATGATGGAAAAGCACCAACAGAGAACTTGCATGTGAAGTCTGCCATCTGAGTGGTGCAGGACGACACTTCCTACTGCTGCTCTGCGTACGGTGACCAGATCTTCTCTCACCAAATGTGGGACAAAGACTGGAAATGTGAGACTCCACTCTGCCATGACAAATTATCAAAACATAAACTTTCTATTCTGCCTTTTGGTAATAAAATTACGAACCAAAAATAACAAATCTGCGTTTTTTGTGACTCTGTGCCGTTTCACGTCATATTCCCCGCCGTGTGACATGGAAAAATGACTTTGACAAACCCTCTCACAGCCTCCTCGAACAGGTTTAACCCAGGAATAAATGCTTTCCCAGTCTTTGTTGTAACAACACTTCCTTTTCTTCTTCGCTGCGGTCGCCTCCTTGTCCTCCATGATCAATCGGTGCATTTATTTATTTATTTTTGTTATTGGGTGCATCTTAGATGTGCATTAAGTCCCACCTCCTAGTTTGATTGACATGAGTGTAACTCAAATCAGTAGGCAGCGTGATGTGACAGACATCAAATATTTTGCCACACACAATTAGTAAAAGCCAGTTTTGTTTTGTTTTCCTTCACACAAGTGAAGACTGGTCGTAACAATGCGGGACAGCGCCCCGTTTTGTGTGAAAAGTAATAGAAATGCGGGACTATCCCATACAAAGCGTGACATCTGGCCACTCTAGCTCTGTGCAGAACTTCACACATGTTGTCAGTGTGTTTTCTTACTGGAGTGGTGTTTCTCCTGTGTGTGTCCGTCTATGAACCTCCAGATGATTCTTGCGCTTGAAGGATTTCCCACATGTCTCACAGATGAAATCTCTCACACCTGCACAGAGACACACATTCACATTTAGTGTTTAATGCTTTACTCTATAATCACACTGTGCGTAACTTTGTTTTACATTTTTATTCTCAAGTGTGGAATAACCTTGTTATTACCTCCACCGGGTTATGTCATGTGCCAGCGGTTATCTGTCTGTCTGCAACTCTACGCAAAAACTACCGGACGGATTTTCATGTTTTTATTTTCCCAGAACAACTCTTGGTCTAACTTAGATTCTATTTAATGTTGGGAGAGATCCGGATCAGCATCTGGATCCAGGAATGTTTAGAATGATTCTTCATGATTGTGAGAAAGGATCCTATTCTGTATTTATGCATTTAACTCCACAATAAATAGTCAAGTTGGTTTGACAGAAAATCCAAGAGAAGTTTAAGTTTTACAGAATATCAAAGATAGATGTGGATCCTGGAAAAGTTCTGGATACTGCCATCCAGAACAGGAACAACATTCTGGATACTACCATCCAGGATACTACCATCCAGAACAGGAACAACATTCTGGATGCTACCATCCAGGATACTACCATCCAGAACAGGAACAACGTTCTGGATACTGCAGAACAGGAACAACGTTCTGGACGCTACCATCCAGAACAGGAACAACATTCTGGATACTGCAGAACAGGAACAACATTCTGAATGCTACCATCCAGAACAGGAACAACATTCTGGATGCTACCATCCAGAACAGGAACAACATTCTGGATGCTACCATCCAGAACAGGAACAACATTCTGGATACTGCAGAACAGGAACAACATTCTGGATACTACCATCCAGAACAGGAACAACGTTCTGGATACTGCAGAACAGGAACATTCTGGATGCTACCATCCAGAACAGGAACAACATTCTGGATACTACCATCCAGAACAGGAACAACATTCTTGATACTACCATCCAGAACAGGAACAACGTTCTTGATACTACCATCCAGAACAGGAACAACATTCTGGATACTACCATCCAGGATACTACCATCCAGAACAGGAACAACATTCTGGATGCTACCATCCAGGATACTACCATCCAGAACAGGAACAACGTTATGGATACTGCAGAACAGGAACAACATTCTGGATGCTACCATCCAGAACAGGAACAACGTTCTGGATACTGCAGAACAGGAACAACATTCTGGATGCTACCATCCAGAACAGGAACAACATTCTGGATGCTACCATCCAGAACAGGAACAACGTTCTGGATACTGCAGAACAGGAACAACATTCTGAATGCTACCATCCAGAACAGGAACAACATTCTGGATGCTACCATGCAGAACAGGAACAACGTTCTGGATACTGCAGAACAGGAACATTCTGGATGCTACCATCCAGAACAGGAACAACATTCTGGATACTACCATCCAGAACAGGAACAACATTCTTGATACTACCATCCAGAACAGGAACAACGTTCTTGATACTACCATCAAGAACAGGAACAACATTCTGGATACTACCATCCAGAACAGGAACAACATTCTGGATGCTACCATCCAGAACAGGAACAACATTCTGGATACTACCATCCAGAACAGGAACAACATTCTGGTTACTACCATCCAGAACAGGAACAACATTCTTGATACTACCATCCAGAACAGGAACAACGTTCTTGATACTACCATCCAGAACAGGAACAACATTCTGGACGCTACCATCCAGAACAGGAACAACATTCTTGATACTACCATCCAGAACAGGAACAACATTCTGGATGCTACCATCCAGAACAGGAACAACGTTCTGGACGCTACCATCCAGAACAGGAACAACATTCTGGACACTACCATCCAGAACAGGAACAACATTCTGGATACTACCATCCAGAACAGGAACAACATTCTGGATGCTACCATCCAGAACAGGAACAACATTCTGGATACTACCCATCCAGAACAGGAACAACATTCTGGATACTACCATCCAGAACAGGAACAACATTCTGGATGCTACCATCCAGAACAGCCATCCAGAACAGGAACAACATTCTGGATGCTACCATCCAGAACAGCCAACCAGAACAGGAACAACATTCTGGATGCTACCATCCAGAACAGCCATCCAGAACAGGAACAACATTCTGGATGCTACCATCCACAACAGCCATCCAGAACAGGAACAACATTCTGGATGCTACCATCCAGAACAGCCAACCAGAACAGGAACAACATTCTGGATGCTACCATCCAGAACAGGAACAACATTCTGGATGCTACCATCCAGAACAGCCATCCAGAACAGGAACAACATTCTGGATGCTACCATCCAGAACAGCCAACCAGAACAGGAACAACATTCTGGATGCTACCATCCAGAACAGCCATCCAGAACAGGAACAACATTCTGGATGCTACCATCCACAACAGCCATCCAGAACAGGAACAACATTCTGGATGCTACCATCCAGAACAGCCAACCAGAACAGGAACAACATTCTGGATGCTACCATCCAGAACAGCCATCCAGAACAGGAACAACATTCTGGATACTACCATCCAGAACAGGAACAACATTCTGGATGCTACCATCCAGAACAGGAACAACATTCTGGATGCTACCATCCAGAACAGGAACAACGTTCTGGATGCTACCATCCAGAACAGGAACAACGTTCTGGATGCTACCATCCAGAACAGGAACAACGTTCTGGATGCTACCATCCAGAACAGGAACAACGTTCTGGATACTACCATTCAGAACAGGAACAACATTCTGGATACTACCATCCAGAACAGGAAAAACGTTCTTGATACTACCATTCAGAACAGGAACAACGTTCTGGATACTACCATCCAGAACAGGAACAACGTTCTTGATACTACCATCCAGAACAGGAACAACGTTCTTGATACTATTATTCAGAACAGGAACAACATTCTGGATGCTACCATCCAGAACAGGAACAACGTTCTTGATACTACCATCCAGAACAGGAACAACATTCTGGATACTACCATCCAGAACAGGAAAAAACATGTGATCTTTGGCGTTTTCATCACTGTAAGAGAACAAACTAAGAGATAAACATGCAACAAACACCACAATAAAAGCCAAGACACAGTGGATCCATTATCAGTGTGTCTGGGAATCTCATCGTGTTTCCATATGACATGAATGTAGAATTATAACAGGTTGGAAATCACTGTATGTGTTGAAAAGAGCTGATTGGTGGAGGTCTGCACTCTCTGAGAGCTTTTCTAGTTTTTAAACATCTTGATGTTTATTCAGTTACAAACCATGTGTGTGTTTGTCGCTGTAACAAGACACATGTCCTGATGAAGGAACAGTTAAGTCTATTTATGAATATAGAGTTGTTGAATGTGTCAGAGCCCACCTGAATGGATGATCATGTGACGGTGCAGGTGGTTTGACAGGTAGAATTTCTTCCCGCAGCCAGGATGAGGGCAAACCTTGGTCCTGCCTTTCCGGTGAACTAGATTGACATGATTCTACACACAACAACTATTACTTTAGTCTTCTGCAAGAGGAAAGGAGGATAAAGGTGACGAGAATGAAGCAGTATTTCACCTGAAAGCTGCTAATGGCTACATAAACCTGACTGCAGCCTTCATACGGACAGTGGAACATCTTCAGCATCCCATCAGCCTCGATGACGGGGCCTCGTTTGCTTCTCCTTGACCTGACACTACAAAAGGAAAAAAAACGCAAACTGTGAACTTAACGTACAAGAACAAAGAGGAGTAGAACTACATTACAATACCAGCTGCTCTGATGGGAGTCAAAGCTTTGTTTCGGTGAGATGTGGAGGACTAACCTGCTCAGACACCTCTGCAGCTGTCTGCTGTTGCTCAGCTCCAAAGTCTCCACGGCAGGCTGCAGCAGCTGTTTGTCACTCAAACCTGCACAACAACACAGAGGTTGTGGTTGAGCTGGTTGCACAAAGAAGCACTTTTACAGACACACAACTTTATTTCACTACACGAGACAGCAGGGATGTAAACATGAACACCACATTTTAAAAAAAATATTTTAAATAACGTTTTTTTTTTTTTTTTTACCAATTATGGAGCTTACAGGAATTACATAAAGTACACTGGATTCATATTCCTGTTTGCAGTTAGAGAGCAGAGTGATAAATGATACGTTGTCCATCACCACTGACATCCATTAAAAAGTTGCCATGTCCCAAAAGTTAATAAGCAAAGCTGGCAAATGTCAAGACAAACATAAATGTGTTATAAAACCAACTTTTCCTGCCAGATGTGGTGAAAACATCAAACTCTGGTGCAGTGTTTCCCAGTCCAGGTCCTCAGGACCCCCTGGCCTGCATGTTTTCTACTTGTTCCTCCTATAAAACACCTGAGTCACATTACTGAACGTGACCATCAAGCATTTTACTTCATTCAGGTGTGTTAAAGTGGGGTTACTGTAAAACATGCAGGGTAGGGGGTTAAAAGGACCTGGGATGGGAAACACTGCTTTAGTGCAACATAATGTTTCAGTTAAGGTTTATAGACTTCTGTGTCGCACAGCTAAGATACTTTGCATAGTTTTATTTGGTTAATGTCCACTCCAAATATGACCTCACACTGGCTATGGTTAGTACAAAAATCAACTGAATGATGAAAACCACATATTTAAGTATTTATACATACATAGCAGGCCTTATCGTTAATATAATATCCAGCAGTAACATGACATGTTTTCCAGTCCTACAAATGATAGTTTTTATCTACTATTTTTCAAGTGCCGACACAAAAGAACAAACAACAAATAAGCTCCGGAGATTACCCTAAATGTTGACTGAATGCTGGAGGGAGGGGCTGACAACGCAGGACTTTATGCATAAAAGATGTGACTCAGTTTTATTCTCCAACTAAGAACACCTACAAGAGAACGTTTGCAGATGTGTAACTCTCGCAGAAGCTTCAGGATTGGTTAAAGGTAGGGGTGGGAAAATCTAATAGAAAAATCAGAAATCTGGATTTTTTTTCTTCACAATTTTAAAATAAATTTTTTTGTTTAAAAAATTGATTTTTTTCCAAATAAATAAAATGTATGCACTATAAAATTTTTTTGTCATTTTTATTGTGTTTTTATTGATCTTTTTACTTGTCTTCTTAGGCATTATAGCAGCAGAATGATGGTCTGGCTACTGCGTTTTTTTTTCCTAATTGAAATGAAAAACGACGAGCAAAATAAATTTTAGACATTTTTTGTTTGTAATCTACAAAAATCAGCAATATCGGAGAATTGTGAGAATAGCAATTTAAATCAAATCGGCACCTAAAAAAATTGGAATTGAATTGAATCGAGACAAAAGCAGTCACCGCCCTCGTAAAAGGTATAAAATAAGTAAAAGGAATCAAATAAGTCAGAAGTAAAGAAGAAAACACCGTCATGAATGGAAAAGCAGCACAGGTGAAACTATCAGTAACAGCACAGTTAAATCTTCATAACCTTTATTAGTTCCACTCCCACCTGACTTGACTTTTTCACACCAAAGCAGTGGAGAGGTAAGAGCAGCAAAACCCCACAGCTGTGAGATGGCCCCCTAGTGGTGGAAAGATGCTACAACATGTTGACGTGGATTTGTGAAGCAGTTGTAGAAACCACAGGCAGACGTAACCACTGGCCACTTCATTAGGTTCACCTTGCAGGTATCAAGTTAGACACCTTTTCTTCTTCAGAGCTGTCTTCTTTCTTCCTGTCACAGAGCCAAAACAGTGTTGGAAACTTTTCTCAGAGATTTTCTCCAAGTCAACATGAAGCATCACAGTTGCTGCACATCCATGATAAGAATCTGCCGTTCCACCACGTCCCAAAGCTGCTCTGTTGGACTGAGATCTGGTGACTGTGGAGGCCGTTGGAGGACAGTGAACTCATCGTCATGGTGGAGATGATGTGAGCTTTGTGACATGATGGATCCTCCTGCTGGAAGTTTCCATCAGAAGATGCTACATTGTGCTCAGAAAGGGATGGACATGGTCAGCAGCAGGACTCAGGTAGGCTGTGCTGGTTAAACCAGGTCATGGTGGGACTAAGAGGTCCAAAGTGGACCATGAAAATACCCAGCACACCTTTCCACCACCAGCCTGAAGCCTTGATCCTGACGGCAGGATGGATCCATGTCTGCTTGATGTTTCCAGCAGATTCTGATCCTACCATGTGAACGTGGAGCTGAACTGGAGACTCATCAGACCAGTTTCTCCATCTTCTATTGTCCAGTTCTGGTGAGTCTGTGTGAATTGTAGCCTCAGTTTCCTGTTCTTACTGACAGGAGGGAACCCGCTGTGGTCTTCTGCTGCTGGAGACCATCTGCTTCCAGGCTGGACGTGTTGTGTGTTCAGAGATGATGTTCTGCAGATCTTGGTTGGAACCAGTTCTTACTGGACTTCCTGTTGTCTTTCCATCATCTCCAACCAGTCTGCCCATTCTCCTCTGACCTCTGACATTCTGGTCCAGACAACTGGAGCTCGCTGGATATTTTCTTTTTATTTCTTCAGACCTTCTCTGGAAACACTTGAGATGGTTTTGTGTGAAAATCCCAGCAGATTAGCAGTTTCTGAAGTACTCAAAGCAACAACAAGCCACGTTCAAATCCACTTAAATCTCCTTTTTCCTTTATCCTGATGCTCAGTTGGAACTTCAGTAGGTCGTCTTCACCATCTCAGCTTTTTCAGTATTCCTACATCCCCTTTAACTGCTCGGTTTGTTGATATTATGCTCTAGTTGCATAAAAATTATTAATAAATGGACTTAACTTATCAACAGCAGTTGTTATATGGAGTTTAAAATAGTCCAAAAAGTTTAAGTAATAAATTCAGCCCACCTGTCATGGAGTCTTCTTCCTCCGCTGTTCTGACTTTAGAGTCAGGTGCACACACGTGGTTGTAGGTGGGACCCCCGATGATGGAGCAGGTGACTTCCTCCACATTTCCACCGCCCACGTTGAGCTGGATCCCTTCCGATGCCAAAGTCGCATAACTGGGGCCGGTAATGATTATCAACTGGGACAAGCCAGGAATAAACAACAATAACACTTCTGAAAAAACAACAATCAGTCCATGAGGTGTGCAGCCTCAGCTCACCTACCTGGGAGCCCTCCAGACCCGTCGTCTGGTCAGGAATCTCGCAGCCGGTCACCACCGTCTGCAGAGCGTGAGGGTTGAACAGTTCGCTCGGCTCTCGTGGCTGCAGGGCCGGTGGGACCGTCAGCTCCAGCTCACCTCCCAGTGGAACGGAGTCGTTTAAACTCTGCGACAGAACCGAGTCCTCATCCGGCTCGTCGGCTAAGGAGGCCGTCATGCACTCAAAATCGTGCCCGTCACTGATTTCTTCTTCTTCTTCTGTGAGTTTCTCTCCCTCTCCTTCCCCTCCATCCTGGCCCTGCCTCAGATCCCCTGCAGGGAGGGGGTGCAGCGCTCCTGTGAGGATGCCTTGCTGTTGAATCATCTCCATCTCCCACACAGGCTGTCCTGTCTGCGTAGCATCGCTGGGGGGCGACTCTGCTGCAGGCAGCTGGTTTGGAGTTACAGCTTCCTCCCTTTGGCCCACAGCTGCTTGCTGTTCCTCTGACACACTTTCCCCGACATCTACAAAGGACGTAGATTAAAAAGACTGATAAATAATAATGACATAGAGCGATTATTACAAAATCAAGCCCAAAATGAAAACAGACAGCTGCACCTTTTAACTTTCTGTGAGCCTCCTTCCTTCTCTGTCGGCTTACGGAGCTTTTAGCCAGCGGTGTGTCGGCTTTGACTGCAGCGTCTCCGTCACTGTCCTCGTCTCCTCTCTCCTCATGCTCAGACTCGCTCGCCTCGCTCTGTGGGGAGAAAAGGTACTGCACAAAGGAGTGGTTGGAGTCGCACTGCCAGACAGCAGCGGTGGACAAGTTGGCTTTGGGCTGCAGCACTCTGAGCTGGGGCTCATGGGGGCAGGAGCTCCTGTGCTCCTGGTACCAACACACAAGACTCTGGAGGCTGGACACAGGCTGATTTCCGCCTGTGAGAAAGCGAAGGTTGATAGATTAGTGGGGACATCAACAAAGGTTGATGAGGAATCTGTGTTAATTTAGGCTTAATACAAGATTTCAGACATCGTACATCGTCATGCTGCTGTTTAGTTCTGTCATGATGCTCTGTACATTTACACATTCAGACCGATCTGGACTGCAGGCAGGCGTCAGGCTGCAAACTTTTCCAGCGCAGTGTTATCAAACTGTAACATCTTAACATTTATGCAGTTTCATAAATAAACAACTTAAGCTTGGCTTTAAGACAATGACTATTTACACTCAGGAAACTGCACAAATTTTACTCTTAAGGATTGTGGATGTGGCCAGTTAGATAGTGGGTAGAAAGTTAGTCGTCTTACTGAAATGTTTACCAAACAGATGCTGAATAAAGCCATGTACATGATATTAACCATCTCGGCTGCAGAATTACTAAACAAATCTCAAAGATACAAAAATGATTTTACTCTTCTTTCATTGAGACACTAAACAGAAACAACAGGAGGAGCTGGTGCTTGCTCATTGTAATGACTGTTTATTTAGTTTTTATTCTGTTTTGCTGTTTTATTTCTATCCTGTAATGTGAAGATGCTGCTGTGCTTTCTGTTATTATTATTTTTTTCTATGTTTTCTATATTCTCGCTGCATACAAACTAACTTTTTTAGGACAAAGAAGAAACTGAAACTGTGCTGTAGAAATCAAGCTTGTTCGTGCAAATCTAATGTCAGATATGAAATCCAAGTTGACTTTTGTTGGAAAAGTGTCCCAACACAAGAAGAACAGTGACTCTTTATGCAAATGTCATGTAAATAATACAACACTACTACGACATTTTTCCTTAGATAAAAATGTGAGAATGAATGTCAGAGCATGACATTAAATATCTGTCCATGTTTACAGCTCATCAATTTTAACATCAGCATAAAGAAGCTCCTTCTGCACAGTTTCTTTTTCAAGCTTCTATTATTAGGGGTGGGAAAATCCAATCAAAAATAAAAAAATCTGGATTTTTTCTTTTTGCTTTAGAATTTTAAAATAGTTTTTTTTGTTTTAAAAAAAATCAATTTTTTTCTTCAAATAAATAATTCATTATGAATTTTTTGTCATTTTTATTGGTTTATTTGATCTTTTAACTTGTCTTCTTGGGCATTATAGCAGCAGAATGATGGTCTGTCTACTGTGTTGTTTTTTCCTCATTGAAATCAAGAAAAATGACGAGCAAAAGAAAAAGCTTTATACTTTTATTTTGTTTTAAATCTACAAAAATCAGCAATATCAAAGAATTGTGAGAATCACAATTTAAATCTAATCGGCACCCAAAAAAATCGGAATCGAATCGGATCGGGACAAAAGCATATCGTCACAGCCCTGGCTTCTATACTGACCCGTACCCTAAAAAAGTCAGGTAAAACCAGTGCCTTAAGTGGGCTGGTATGCAGCGGTACGCAGTACCGGCACTTTTAATTTCTATCCCTTTGCGTACCGGGACTATTTTTTACAGCATATAGTGCAGACTGGGACTTACCAGCTTTCTTCGGCAATCAGTATATCCTCCTACGACTTCACCACATATTACAACTTATATTTGTTGATTTTTATTTTTTTTTAAAAAAGTCGCCTCAAAAGAAATAGCGGTTTAGACGCATAACCCTTGCTGTCATCCACAGCGTCACGCCGCACGTCACGTTGTTCACTCTTCTGTGTTTACATTGAAGTGGACGTGCTTTGAATGAGAGGAAAGGCGGAGAAAATAAACTATGGCGGCTGTAATGTTACAAACTGGAGCAGAGCTGAGTGATGACAGTAGTACTACTTAACAGTCATTTACTACAGTAGTACTACTTAACAGTCATTTACTACAGTAGTACTACTTAACAGTCATTTACGACACCAGACAATGAAGGTCAGATGATGCAGACTAAGTGTACGGCTGGTCAGTATTTTGAGTTTTTGAAGATTATTTCTAGATTAAAGATAAGATAATATTGCTAAGTGTTATGGACCAGGTCGGATGCTGGGAAAACATATTTCACAGAGGAAAAGTGTAATAGTAATACACCGTTAAATTAGTCTGGTAATAAGCTAAATAAGTCTAAATGTTTTTTTGTTTTTAATCCTTTCATGGATAGTGGCCCTGTAGTGGGCATCTATTTCCAAGCTGTTTTCTTGCATATTCATGAATGAGGAGGGTATTTTTTGTAAATAAACCACTTCAGTGGGTTTTTTTTTTTTTTTTATTTAAAAATGTGAAAAATGTTGCATTGTTTTATTATTAATTCATGCATGTAAGGGTTAATTAACTTTAAGTTTATGTATTACCTTTCAGTGTTTTTAATGTCCAGCAATGAGGCTTAAAGTTCATAAGTGTCTCCATGGCACTTTGAATCCGGCAAATGTGGATTTGATTCAGAACTTGCTGGTTTTTTTGTAATTTCTGTGCTATAAAACTATTAATATACAGATCAATCTATAGATCTACATATAAGTATCAGCCATGTTTTTGTCCCATATTTGCATGACAAACTGACATAAATCATTAAGGGAATACCACCACTTATTTTGTTCCGCCTAAAGCACTGGGTAAAACACCTCCAAGTTAGTCATACTAGGTTGATTTAGGAAAATAGTCCTACTTTGTAAAAGGATTACTCACTTCTTTTCTGTTTTCCTGATACTTCTGATGCAGATTTCTTCCTGTAATGCAGAAAAAACATCATTTAATTAAACTATTCTGCATTTAAATCTGTACAGCAGTGAAGTAATAGCAAGTAAACCTAAAATCACACAACTACTGACTCTTCTTTAGACGCTAAACGACGTGAGGAGATATTTCTAACCCGCAATACTTTAGCTGGTATGTTTCTCCGTACGTGGAGTCCAGCTGGAGGAGATACTCCGCCAGCCCAGCATCACTCAGACCAGTCCGCCTGCGGAGCTCGCTCCACAGCTTGTGCGCCTCTCCGAGGTAAACCCTCCTCACGTCGTACTTCTTCCGGGACTCCAGACGCCTCTGCGCTCGGTCGGAGTCTGTTAGCCTTGGACGTCCCCTGCAGCGCCTGGAAACACCCTGGTCCCCGGCTTGGTTCGCGTCCTGGGGACTGTCAGCCGGGCGATGCGCCATCTTGGCATTAACAGCTGATGTGATTAACATACCGGAAGTTAGTTTAAGCTTCACCGGAAGCAATCATAAAGTGTTGTTTCTAAGTGGTTTTTTTTTTTTTTTTTTTTTTACTGTGAGTTTGTCAACCGAACAGGCACACCAAACTAATCACGTAGACCAAAATGTCGTGAGAGAGTTATTCATGAAGTAGGCTTTGACCATAGACATAATATATGCTGGGGAGTGAAACAGCATAGCCGCCATATTGGATAGGTCTCCGCTTTCGGGTCTTGCTACTATGGGGTTCCGTTTGTGTCAAAAAAAGTATATGTAATATGCGTACATGTTGTTGGTTTATGTTGTTCCAATGTGTCTTTGGTACATGTCTATGGCCTAATGTTTTTGACAAGTGTTGTTGCTTTTTGTATATGTCAATGTTGCGTATGTATTTCTTGCATATGTACATGTTGTACATGTACATGTTGTATATGTACATGTTGCATTTGTATTTATTGCACATATAAATGTTGAATGATGTAAATGTTGTACATGTATGTTGTTGCATTTGTGTTTGCTGCATATGTAGACTTCGTATTTCGCTGCACGTCTTTACCTTCTGATTGGCTAATGTCGTTGCTTTCTGTTGTTGGTCAATGCTGTTGGTTTATGTCGTTGGTCTCTGCCGTTGTTGCCTTTGTCACAAATAAATGCTGAAATAGGCCATGTCTGGTCTAAGTGTTTATTAGACATTACAAAAAATGTTAGAATTTTAAAAAATACATATTTTTAAAAGCTTTCAAAATATTTCCATTATAGCATTTTTTCCCTTCAGGCGGTAATTCGGACAGCAAAGGGGTCCTAATGCAAATAGCGCCGGGATAATGATGTTGGCTACTTTTAATTTTAATAACCTAAAAAAAATATCTAAAAATATCTTCTTGGAGTTTGGGTTATTTACTGTATATGATTGTGCGGCCGCATTGGCTGGACTCGGACTACTCTGCATGCTAGCGAGTGTCTGGGCCACCGGATTATTCTGTCGTTCAACTGGTTCCAACTTTATTGGGACAGCAGGGGGCGTATTTGCTCAATGAACGCTAATCTTTATTTCTTCAATGAGGGTTATTTTATTATTTAAATTGAGAATATTAACGTGTCCTTGGAAGATATTGTCATATTTCAAATGATCACAATGCTATTTGTGCCTTTATTCACAGGCTCTGAGGACTCACTGCAAAGTTTTGCATCCCTAAAAGTGGGAATTATTGCCTAAAATATTGGGTTGATCTATCTACTTTGATAACTTTTGATACAATGCATTCACGTTTTACAGCAGCATGACGGCCGAGGCCACTATACGCACAAAGTAAATGTCCCCTTCAATTCCCTTATTATCTTTAAATGACAAAATTACAGAAGCCTACATTTTAAGTCCAAATTGCTCATGTAACTGAAAACATTAAAGATTTCATATTTAAACTCTGCCACACAGTACAAAAAGATACATCTTCAGCACAGAAAAGACAAATATCTTTATTACACATTAACACAAAGTTCACATTCAGATATAAACATAATGGGGGGGAGGGACCTCTTTAACACAAATGCAAGTTAAGATACATCCCCCAAAGTATTTACATTTGTTTAGTCTTGGGAAGAACATCTAACACGTTTTTTTTACCATCACCTGCAAGACTGAACCAGAAAACTGACATAAAATATATTTAATAAAAAAAAAAAAATCTGAGTTGTCAATGTGAACATTGTGAACAGAGTAAAACCATTTACTGATGGGGTGAACAAAACATAAAATTTCAGGTCAGGATAAAACAAACGATTGTGATTTTATAACAATATACATATCAACACATATGAATATATATGAATATATTTCATATCATATATATATATATATATATATATATATATATATATATATATATATATATACACATATGTATATATAGCAAAATGTAAAATGTGTGATATCTGTAAAATGTGAATGGACTGTATCAAAAGTTATCAAAGTAGATAGATCAACCCAACATTTTAGGCAATGATTCCCACTTTTAGGGATGCAAAACTTTGCAGTGAGTCCTCAGAGCCTGTGAATAAAGGCACAAATAGCATTGTGATAATTTGAAATGTGACAATATCTTCAAAGAATACGTTAATATTCTCAATTTAAATAATAAAATAACCCTCATTGAAGAAATAAAGATTAGCGTTCATTGAGCAAATAGGGTTGTCCCTGCTGTCCCAATAAAGTTGGAACCAGTTGAACGACAGAATAATCCGGTGGCCCAGACACTCGCTAGCATGCAGAGTAGTCCGAGTCCAGCCAATGCGGCCGCACAATCATACACAGTAAATAACCCAAACTCCAAGAAGATATTTTTAGATATTTTTTTTAGGTTATTAAAATTAAAAGTAGCCAACATCATTATCCCGGCGCTATTTGCATTAGGACCCCTTTGCTGTCCGAATTACCGCCTGAAGGGAAAAAATGCTATAATGGAAATATTTTGAAAGCTTTTAAAAATATGTATTTTTTAAAATTCTAACATTTTTTGTAATGTCTAATAAACACTTAGACCAGACATGGCCTATTTCAGCATTTATTTGTGACAAAGGCAACAACGGCAGAGACCAACGACATAAACCAACAGCATTGACCAACAACAGAAAGCAACGACATTAGCCAATCAGAAGGTAAAGACGTGCAGCGAAATACGAAGTCTACATATGCAGCAAACACAAATGCAACAACATACATGTACAACATTTACATCATCCAACATTTATATGTGCAATAAATAGATATGCAACAGATACATGTACATATACAACATGTACATGTACAACATGTACATATGCAGGAAATACATACGCAATATTGACACATACAAAAACCAACAACACTTGTTAAAAACATTAGGCCATAGACATGTACCAAAGACACATTGGAACAACATAAACCAACAACATGTACACATATTACATATACTTTTTTTTTTACACAAACGGAACCCCATAGCTACAGAGTCAAAGTAGTTTCCCCACAAAACGTATATAATACACAAAAAAACAAAACACTTTTCTGCATAACCGGTTTATAAATAATGGTAACACAGTGAATATTCTACTAAATGCAAATGATAAAATTTACTCCTATGAGCTCTTTATGGAAACATATGACATTGATACTTCACAAAGAGAGTTTTACATCGTAGCATAATTACCTCCGCCAAGGAGGTTATGTTTTTTACCGTCATCTGTTTGTGAAAAATATGACATTGATACTTCACAAAGAGAGTTTTACATGGTAGCATAATTACCTCCGCCAAGGAGGTTATGTTTTTTATCGTCATTTGTTTGTCTGTTTGTCTGTGTGCGAAAAGGAAGAACTGCTTTAATTTTGGTGGTGGTTGAGGTCACCGTTTAGATCCAGGAACTTTTCAAAGTCCTTGGCGGAAGTTTGCATTCTCTGAGTGTTTTTCAGGGTAACTTTTGAATTGCACAGTTTTGATCCAATACTTTATTTTCAGACTTTGTACAACTGCATCTCTATTTTGATAAATCAACAAAAGTAAATAAAGAGTCAACCATAGGCAAGAGAAAGCCAGCAACTATTTATGTATTTTGTTCAGCATACAGTTACTATGACCGGTGTAATATTAAAAGCAGATTGTGTGGAATTACATTTCACAAGATTGAATAATAATTTATTTAACCAGATAAAAATAGGTAGATAAATCCAAATGCATCAATAAACAATCAAACATGTTAGTATCAAATTCATTTATACATTAATTTATTTTGTAGCTACCTTATGTCTTAGTTAAATAGCAACATAAAAATATTTTAGAATAAAAGCACGTTGTTGTTAATGTTTTACAGTGATCTGTATCATAACAATATCTCTGCCTTTTGTAACAAACCAAAGTGTGGGGAAAAAAAATCAGGTAAAAATTCGTGCAATTATTGTTGTGATTGGACCTACACCTTACAAATAACTGCATTGGAGGCGCATAGAGACCCATCCAAGATGGTGGCGCGATGAGACGTCAGCTCGTATAGGCCGCGTGATACAATGCGGCGTCTATGTATATATATGTCTATGTCTATGACATACACGCGGAACGTTTTTTTTTTGTTTTTTTTTCCCAAATATGTTCCAGTCGGACTGCAACAGCCCGAACACCAATGTGCAACACGTAAACAGAAGCGGGAAGCTTGAGCTCGTTTTGCACAAATCCTAACAGGCATTGTGTCATTATTAATGATGGCTGATATTTTAACGTTAGTGTTCAGGACGTTTACGTCACAGACAGCTCTGAGGAATGACGTCACACCCAGTCTTCCACCAGCAGCACCCTGCAGCACTTTACTGGTGGGAAACCAGCGGGTCAGCCGCTCCATGCTGCTACTGGCGGCCGTCACAGCAGCCTCTGAGATGGGGATTAAAGTGGTGTTTTTCGCCCAAACACAAATCCAGAGTCTCCCAGTGTCTCTGCAGAAGTGTGTTCCCAGTCTGAGCCCAGAGAGTCTGAAGGTGTGGTTCACTTTATCCGCAGACCGTGTTGTCATGCATGTTGGTTTCTGTTTCTAATGGGTTTAATTTAGTCTTTAACAACTGTATTAATGTGCGAATACAGTGACGTTTTGTCCTTTGTTTTTACAGTTTAGAAAGATAGATAGATAGTTGTGCTCATATTTATTCATACCCTTTCATTAAAGAAGGAAAAAAACAGCTGCCTGTAAAATAAGCTGAAATTGACTAAAGTAATAATAAATAAAAATTTTAAGAAAATCATTACATTATTTTCTAATTCTGGTTCAATAGAATTTTTTTTTAAAGCAAACAAATAAGATAATTTATTACATATTACATCACTCATAAATTTCGTTGAACAATCCTTTAATGTTTCCGCTCCAGTCAGGTGTTTTCTGTTCCTCTCAGTCAGACTTCTGCACCTGTTGACAGGTATTTTGTCCCACTGTTCAACAGAAAAGTGCTCTAATTTGTCCAGGACCAATTTGTTTTTGTTTTTTTCTTTCTGCAACTCAATTAAATGAAAAACCAGTGTCTTATATTACTAAATTATATTTTTTGCAAGTTTTTAGTCATTGTTCATTTTTTAAGTCTCCAGTTATTTGAGTGACTGTTATAAATTCAGCCTTTTCTTTAATGAAAGGGGATGAATACATATGAGCACAATAGTAGGGGTGGGAAAATCTAATCGAGAAATTGGGATTTTTTTCCTTCACAATTTTAAATTGATTTTTTAACAAAAAAAATTGATTTTTTTTTTCCAAATAAATAAAATTAATCCACTATAAAATTTTTGCCATTTATATGGTTTTTATTGATCTTTTTACTATGTTCTTGGGCATTATAGCAGCAGAATGATGATCTGGCTACTGTGTTGTTTTTTCCTAACTGAAATGAAGAAAGATTACTAGCAAAAAGAAGTTTTATAATTTTTTTTTGTTTGTTTTTAATCTACAAAAATCATCAATATTGAAGAATTTTGAGAATCACAATTTAAATCGAATCGGCCCCCCAAAAAATCGGAATCGAATCGGATCGGGACAAAAGCATATCATCACAGCCTTAATAGATAGATATATAGATAGATACTTTATTGTCAATGTACTGTTGACAAAATCTTAGAAATTTGACATCAAGAGGCAGCAAGCTCATCAAAAAAGAAAATAAAACAAAAATAAAAACATCAAGTATTAATGTGTAAATAGCACAACAATGAATCGTTTAATGAGTCATTAAGCAGAAATTAATTGGCTGTTGGATCCATTTAATTTGAGTTAGGTGTGTTGGAGCAGGGAAACATGAAAACCTACAGGATTTCAGTCCTCATGGGATCAAGTTTAATAGCCCTGGTCTAAAATTATATATATACATATATACATTTTTATATAAATATATAAGACAGCCTTGTAATAATATAGCAAATAAATAAAGTTACTGATATGAATAATATGTAAATTAAAAAAAAAAATCCACAGATCAGGTTACACTAGATTTGCATTGCGTTACCTCAAGCTGAGTCATTATTGTTCAGGTTTTCCAGGCAGTAAAAGTCAGTCCAGTATGAACCCCTGCTTTTATCACTGCCTCTCTTTCTTCTCCTCACTT
The DNA here is from genome assembly GCF_933228915.1 of Telmatherina bonti. NCBI lineage: Eukaryota > Metazoa > Chordata > Actinopteri > Atheriniformes > Telmatherinidae > Telmatherina > Telmatherina bonti. The sequence continues at coordinate 12,057,544 of NC_136612.1, forward strand.
TTTCTGGTAATGTCTTCTTGCCTTTCTTTGCTGAATCAGGCATGGTGCTCGATCAACACAGCCCTTGTATTGATCTCCTGCTGTTTGCATCTGACGTGGGGGGGGTGTTGGAAAATGCGGCTGTCACATGACAGCCTGACAGAAAAAGCGATGGAAAGTTTTTCAGCAACAGGATGTTGCAGGGAAAAAGGCTCCATGACTGTACATCAGCGGTGTCCAGCTCCGGTCCTCGAGGGCCAGAATCCTGCAGGTTTTCTATGCATCCCTGCTCAGACACACCTGATTCAAATTAATTAGTAGTAGAGCTTAATCAGTTGTGCACGTCATTGGCTGTTTGATCCATTTAGTAGAAGCTAGATGTGTTGGAACAGGAATACATGGGAAACCTGCAGGACAGCGGCCCTCGAGGACCGACTTTGGACACCCCTGCTGTACATAATGAATGTCACTGTTCCATCAAATTCAGTCAGAAGCAGGGAGTTGTGAGGTCAGAAATGTCACTAAACTGGAACAGAATAGGAAAAGAGAGCAAACTTCCTCCACTATGATGTGAGACTTGTGACAGAAGGGAGAAAATTTCTGTTAAAGGTGTTTTCAGTTGCTGCATTTTGGCCTGAAATGAAAATAAATATAATATAATATGTTGCTTTGCCGTCTCTCTGTGTGTGGCCCTGTGATGGACTGGCGAGCTGTCCAGGGTGTACCCTGCCTGTCACCCAAAGCCGGCTGGGATAGGCTCCAGCTTCCCCGCGACCCTGAATTGGAATAAGCGGTTCGGAAAATGAATGAATGTTGCTTTGCTGAGTTGAGAGGGAAAAAAAAAGAAATGTTGTCTTATTTTCTTTCAGTCGTACGGCTTCTTTTGTGTCATAGCTGCATTAAAGCCAGATACTGGGGACCAGGGTTTGTCTGTGGGGTTTGGGACTAGGGACTGGGTTGGTAGATGGGAGTGTTCATGTGATCAACCTGTTTAAGTGTGAAAGAAAACGATTAAATGTGTGTTTTATGATTTGAATGTTTATATGTGATGGCTTATTTTTTATTTTGGGATATTCTTGATGTTTAGTTTATAGTTTTGCTATGTAAAGCACTTTACGCTGCTTTGTATGAAAAGTGCTATATAAATAGAATTCATAGATATATTTTTGATTATTTCTTTATTTATTTTTTTTAGAAAATCACATTTTCATATCCCAGAACTCTGGAGGAGCTGCTCCAGCAGGTTGCCAGCCTACATGAGTCCCCCATACCTCCATCACTCATCATTGTGGACAGACTGGAGGGCTTCCTATGTTGCCCTGCAGGCAGCAGCCATAGTGGGCTTCACTCAGGTGAGCAGTCCGCTGCAGCGCACGTAGCCGCGCTGCTTTGTGACACTGCTGCTTTTCTCACGGATCTCCTGGAACAACGAGGGTCGAGTTCGGCCCCCTGCCGTATCATCGCCTCCTTCTTGTCAGGAGTGGAAACGGATCACGACAGCAAGGATTCCTCTGCCACAGATCCCATTCTCGATGTCCTGGACCGCTACTTCCAGACCCGCTGTACTCTGGATCAGAACAGAGGCTATGAAGCTGCAGCTGCCGCAGCAGAGGAAGCGTGGCACATTTATCTTTCTGGGCGAAGAATCTTTGCTGAAAACTGTCCAGACAAGCCAAGTTTAGCTCAAGAGTGGCAGCTCTTCATCTTTCCTGATGGCTTAATGGAGTTTAAGTTAGTCTGAAAAACTCTAGAACAGTCCTGACTCTTATTACCATGTAATATGATAAAACCTTTAAGATGATGCATTAGATTATCCCACCAGTTCTAGGTGAGCAACAGTAAATGAGCTTGTGTTTTTGTGTTTGTATTTTTTTTAAACACATTGTAAAGATATTTCATTTTAATCACATTAATAAAATTTTAAAAATATTGAAATGGATTGGCTGACTGAATAATATGCAAAAAGGAAACATTTTTGGGAAATACTTTAAATAAAAAAAGACCTGAAAATACATTGTGCACTAAAGGATGACGGACTAAAAGTTAATATTTGGTCTTCTTTTTCCTCGCTTTTCAATTCCTTATTAACCAAAATATTTGATCAACCAATCACATGGTTGCAGCTTGATAAGTTTAGTGATGTTGATATCATTCAGATGACTTGCTGAAGGTCAAACTGAGCAGAATGAGGAATACATGATTTAAGCCACATTAAAAGTTAAATGGTTATTATACACCATTCCAAAAAGTAGGGATAGTTGGCTTTTTGTATGATGTCAATGAACTTAAACTGCACTATAACCTCTACAGGTCCAATTATTCCTGTACATGTAAAACTGTTTAATGATTTGAGTGCTTATTGCACATTAGGTTGTTCTTCAACTGGATGATTAACCATAAAAAAATGTCTGAACCGTGAAGAAACCACTTCATTTTCTGGTTCCATGGCAGCTTGTGTTTAAACAGTCCTCTTCTTCAAATTGCTCACATTTTAACATTATTAGGTCAAGACACTGAACACATGACAACTTATTAGAAATGAGTGGTGGATAACATAGAAGTATTTCCCAATTAAAATAAAATAAATAAAAACAAAAGCATTTGAAACATTTTAGTATTCCTTAGCAACATACAAATGCACTGATCATGTATTTATTGTTCAAGCATTAAGGAAAAAAAATATAAAAGACATACTTCACCAGCTGTTTTTTATTTATTTAATTAAATTCTGTGTATTTATGTTGGAGAAAATACAATTTATACTATTCATCCCAGCAAGGGGACAGCCACAACTTAAGTGTTATGAAGAGGAGACACATGAAAATAGATGTAAAAAAGTATATACATATACAATATATGTAGCATATCAAGAAAAGGCTATTTTGAAAAAAAACAGCAGAAGATAAATAAATAGTCCTGCTGTAAATCTTTGTCTTTTACTGGAACATAGCAAATCAAGAATGCCTAATAATGTTTTGATATACTCGTATAATAATAATTTCAATAATGGGAAGTTACCCAACACCACAGAAGTAAACAACTATGAAAAAACACGACTGAGTTAAACTTAAAACACTGTAATTGAGCTTAAATATTTTGCGTTCATGCATGCTGCAACGTATAGATGGCAGAATTATCTTTACAAAAGAAAAGAGAAAAACTTAGGAGTGACAAGGTTAAAAACAGCTACAGTTCCCAGAAAAAAAAAGCCTTGCTGCACAGCCTACAGTAATAAAAGTTTGATTGGATTTATTTCAAGGTTGTGTCATGAAAGAAAATGCAACTTAATGGTTTAGTCTGCAGAAACTGGGATAAAACTGAATAATCATGTACAAATACAGTGTGATTCTGATTTCGAATTTACTTGACACGGCTTGAGGGTTGGGGATTTTATTTAAAGAGTGGCAAAATTATATATAGTTTTTGGTCAATAAATCCCTTAAAGCTTTAGATGTTGTAAACACCAACAACCCAATGTTAGCATGCTAACACATAGTATGAATGTAGAGTGGAGAAGTAATGGATCAAATGTAAGCACTTTGAGTGCTTTCTGCAACAAAGCTCAATCTAAATCTAACCCATCATAACATATATATAAATCTAGTATATTGTGACAAATATTAGTGTTGTCTTTATGCTAGCATGCTAATGTTAGTAATTAGCTGAACGCACTACACTTGGTATAGTTGTGTATAATTTGTTTCTTTTGTAAAGGAACTTGTTTAAAGTAACTAAATATAAGAACAGGTATAGACCATTTGTTCCATTAAGAGTCTTGCATTTCAGGATGTCTGCAATATATTTTAATCTCAGAGCAATTTTTTTTTTTTAATCATACTAAAAATAAAAGCACGCATAGCTCAATATTAACTAGATAAATTGCTCTGATTCTTACATACATGACCTACATGATCCTTCAACTATACTAATTCAAACCTTTTATCTAGTATTATATAAAAAAAATTGATCAGTAGGTTACTTTATATTTCTAAAAGTTTAATATTTTCACTAAACTCAGCATTTATCTTGTTAACAGCTTGAGCCGAATGTTAGCATGCTAACATTAGTATTTAGCTAAGCATGCTATAGCTAGACTAACATATTCGTGTATTTTGCTCAAGTTTTTAGTTATTTACAGAATATTTGTAACATTTTTGTTGGTTTCTAGCTTAGTAAAGGGATTTGTTGACAATTGGGGCAGAGCATTTGTCCTGACCATTAACAGTCTTGCATTTCAGGATGCTGCTGAAGCTGCTGTATATTTTAATCTCATAGCCACTTTGTCACTTAAGCTAAAAAGAGCGCACTCAACTCAAATATCAACACATCACTGTTGAAATACTCAAAATGTTATTCCATCAACTTGAAAACTCATGAAAGATAGAATACTTGTGAATCAGCATGCATGCTTCAAAACTGCATTATGTTGTGTAAATCACAGCTGACATTTTCTGTGTACTTGTAGTGTCCTGTACAGATACATCTAGTGGAGCCTTCTCTGAGACTTTCAGTTTACACATTGGTATCGGTCAGCTCCTCGACTAATTTGACAGTAGATGAAAGGTTTTATAGCCTGAGTGGAGATCCAAATATATTCTTCACTTCATCTGTAGTCTCGTCCAGATGCAGTCTGTTGAGTTTTGCTGCCTCTCACCCATCGTCATGAACAGGGTACTGCCTCACCAGGAAGGGTCTTCTATGAGCAGGCATCTCATTTCTGTACTCATTAGCATAGATAACCACTTTCCCAATGTCATCAACTCTGTTCATTGGGCTGTAATCCATTGAGACCCCAGAGTCCGCCACGGCCATGTACGTGTACCCGGAGTCTTTTGATGTACTGGCAAGGTTTGGATACTCAAAGCTGGATTGGGATGAAAGGTGACCGGATCCAGAGCTTTGCTGCACGGATCCCAGATCAGAGTGAGATTCACACAATGCTGTCTTTCTAGAGGCAAAGAAGACTTCAAGGGGTAAGGCCTCCTCAAGAGTGTCGTCCATTTGCTCATCTTCACTGTGGTTGTTACCACTCAGGGTTACGTAGGTATCCTGAGATTCAAGCAGGGAAGACTGGGAGCAGGGGACGGGATGCTGTTGGAACGCACGCAACCGATCCATTAGCCAATGGTTGTGTGGCAAGCCTTTCCACCCATCTGTGAGATCTGAATCTCTCATATCCAACGCCCGTCCCTCGACCACCCCTTTCCTCATATCCTCACCACTGAAAGCGGTTAAGGCTTTAGAGGCCTTTGGTGGGAGAGGTGGGGAAGTCAGAGAGGTACAAAGGCTGAGTTCTGACAGAACCTCCAAGGGAGAAGGGTATTCTTCAGAGTAGATGAAAGCTGGAGTCAACCACAGGTCTCCACTGGTCTGTCCTAACCACTCCTACACATAAACACAGAAAATTATGAGAACATTGTAGCCCTGAGCATTGGATTTAGCTTGTAGACCCGTAGTCTTGCTCTTACCTCAAAGTTTCCACCATAAATTGTGAAAAGACCTTGAAATTTGCTGTCAGGAGTTGGAATAACTGGCCAAATCTTCTTTATAAGGAATCTGAATTGGAAACAGAAGTTAAATATAGATTACCCAATTCGTCTTTTCTATCTTTTAAGCACTTAAAATTTTCATGGAGCAACAAACACATTTGTGGCTTGACAACAGACTTTGTTTGTGTTCGCACTGACCTTTGATGGGACAGAAGTATGATTACAAACAGCAGAAAGAGGATGAAAGAGATGATGAGAGTCAGGGACACGATGAGTGGGTCAAGTTCTGGAAGAGGTACAGCGAGATGAGTGTGTTAGAGCTCTGAATGTAGAATAGAAATGCAGTATGATATACACATTGTAATGATAAATTCTAAGTACAAAACATGAATATCCACCTGCAGGTAGAGTTTCCATGAACACTGGGTCACTCCAGGCACTCCAATAACCATCATACGCGATCCCATCGAACTTTACACGGACTTGCACCCTGTACTTTGTACTGGGTCGAAGACCTCTCAAAATCAGTTCAGAGCATGCCTGCGCCTCTTCCACCTGAGAAAAAGATCCTTTAAACTGTCAGTTCAAACCCAATCATAGCCATAACCTTTCACCTACAATCTAAAACCATTGAAATAACTGTTGTACCTGCACAATATGGCTGTCTGCTGGAGCGTAGATAATCTCATAGATCGTACTATCAACCATGTACTTGAAAGGTGGTGGCACCCAGCTAACGTTCAGCTGGCCTTGCTGACCCGTGGTGTTCACCGTTACATTTGCGAGAGGGTCCAGAAGAACTACAAAACAGACAAAGATTCTTGTTACAGATGATTTTGGCAAGAAGCGAAGAGGATTTTGCTCTCCGTGAGAGGTTTTTTTTTATACCCTAAAGATGTTTCAGATAAGCGTTCACTTGCAAGCTCGGCACATGTAGAATGACAAGTAATTTTTTCTGTTTGTTCAATTTTCACCACATATATTCACTTGGACTAGTATTTATATCCAGTTAGTACATCTAAATTGTGAATTTAAGGTCTCATTTGCTTTGTTTGACATTCCATATTCCTGAGAACTGTTTCAAAGTGGTTTAGGTATCAAGTCTTTGAAAAAAATTAATTGAAACCAAATTAAATAGCAATAATTATAGCTGTTAAACCAAAATGATGAGTTTCAAGATGCTGCAATGTTTCTAAAAGTTTTACATGGACAAGCAACAAAACCAAACACACTTGATCTGTTTTCTGATGCAACGTTAAGTACGACGCCACTGCAGATTTAGTAGCAGTGCATTTATTAACTCGACTGACTGGCAAAGCTTTAAGGAAGAGCAGTATTCAGTTTAACATCACTCACAGACAAGCTCAATGAGGAGGCTGCGATTGTGGATGAGGATCCCCTCCCGATGAACCCGAATGTCCATCAGGTTGAACATCTTCGTCTGGTTCAGGTGGCATACGAACAGCCTTTTCCCACCCGCTGCAGGGACGACTCTCAGTGGGCACGTCTTGTTGTTTTCATTTCTACTCCGGAACAGATGGAAACATCACACAACATAGTTGGTATAGCAAAAAGTTCTCTTACCATTGTTCTGACTAAATGAAAGTGCTGAATGGCCCTACTGTATGCATTTGTCTGATTCCAGAACTTTAGTCTCCAAAAAGGAAGAGCTTTAAGTCTTTAAAATGTTCACTAAGTCCCAAATGCTCTGGTGTGGTAAGCTTGGGCAGTTTGTACTCATTCATGGCATTAACTCACTGGTAAGTGTATGTGAAGGAGTACTGGTCCACAGAGCCAGCCCTCTCCTCATCTTCCTCCCAGAAGCACGTTAAGTCCTTCTTGCTGTCAGCAAAGCACTTGGGGTCTCTCCATTCCTCTTTCAGAAGCATTGAGGCTGAGTGGGTAAAACAGGGGTGGCATCAAGTAATTGAGAGACCAAGTGGATAAAGTCTCTTGCTGATTTTATTTAATGCAGAAAAATATCTCTCTTCTTTTGTATTATTATTAGTAGAATTATTCCGAATCAACTATTTGTTTCCACTTTTAAACATGAATTTTGTTGCCAGCACAGACAAAATAAACGTTATCCTACCTTTCTTTTGGAAATCTCGTGCGCCCTGAACAGTGGACACTGTCCCCGTGGCGACGATTAGAAGTACCACCAGTCGGCTGAGGTGATCACATGTCATCGTTTTGTCCTTTCAGTGAATAAAGACCCGGTCCCTTTGCTGTCCACCTGCATCACTAGACAACGACTTGTTCCATACGCGCCCGCCGCAACTCTCTGCCAAGGGTGAAGCTTGTTTTGTTGTTTAGATATGACGGATGGCGCAACGCGGTTGCATGCCTGCGTGGGAGTGATAAGGCGCAAAGTGAAGCTGTTTACTTTCTCCATTCAGTGAAGAGGAGGCGGAGCAAGAAAGAAAAAATGGTAAGAAAACCATTTTACACACTTGCAGGTAGGCGGGAAGCACGCGCTCATTGATGTTAGGACAGTTTTACGCAGGAGCGTGCGCCTTGGACGTGCGTAAAACGCACGAAAGGGATAGGTAGGTAGGTAGGTAGGTAGGTAGGTAGGTAGATAGATAGATAGATAGGTGAAGAGATGGACCTTTAATCCCTGCATGAAGCCATGTGCGTTAACAGAAACCGCAGCGTGCGCGAGGCAGACCTAAACGGTTTCTTATCTCCTTACTGCACCCGCATGTTTTCATCGTTTTTCCAGCACTATCTGTGCTGCAGACACAGCTCGTGTTTCTTCACCAACGATAAGTAACTCCAGGGGATATAACAGCCCATCCCTGCTTGTTTAAATGCAACTCTGCGCCTTTTTTACATCACTTGGTCCTGACACATCACTTGGTGTCCGGACATGATGCGCACAGGTACAGATAGTGACACAATTCAGTTAGTTATGTCACTTTAAAAAAAACAAAAAACAAAACTGTGTAATTGTTATTAAAATATAATGATGAATATATAATGTTAAAAACAAACAAAACAAGCAACGTGATTTTAAAATTTTACACATCCTCAGATAAGCAACTACGAGATATTGCACCACTTATTTAAGTGACAACAAGCCAAGATGTCGGAGAATTGTCTGAAATAAACTGTATTTCACATTGCTGTGAAAGAGTTTTGGTTTTATATGGAGCTTTCTTAAGACCCTACAACACTATTACACCCACATAAAGGTGAGGACATTAACTGGATCATTGCATCACCTTGATTATTTTCTTTTTTAGTCATTCTGTTGTAGATCTGCTGCTGTTTGGTAACAGGGCAGCTTTAGTTGTCAGACAAATGTCAGTTTGGATACAGAGGAGTTCATGTTGACTCAATGCCTGCAAGGTGTCCAAGTACTGTGGTTGCATAACAAACCCAACTCATCACCCCTTCACCACTGTGCCAGACAGTTTGAATTTCTGTGTTGTCTGGTTTTTTTTCCAAGCATGGTACTGTGCACTATGGATAAACATCTCCACTTTGGTCTCATATTTCCAAACGAAATGACTCATTGCTCTTGCGGTTTGCTTAGATCAGACGTGCCCAAATCCCAGCCATGAGATCTACCATCCTGCAACTTTTAGATGTATCTTTTTATTGCATCAAACCTGAATCAAATAGCTGAATTCCTCTTCTGCATGTCATCGGACTCTGGAGAGGTCTGGTAAGGAGCCATTCATTTTATTCAGGAGTTGGATGTAAAAGTTGCAGATGGTAGAACTCAAGGACCAAACTTGGGCAACCCAGGTTTAGATACTGATTAGCAAACTGAGCAACCTCACTTGTTCCATCTTTTTCTAACAGTACTGTCATAAACTTTAACATTCTACATGCTAACTCTATATATAGGCCTCTATACTCTAAGATGGAGCTCTGAATCTCTATCATTTATATCTCTCAACTAAAAATTTGGCACACATTTGTAACACCCAAGACAAAAAAAAAGGCTATCCAACATCTGTTGCCATTGGCAACGTGGTGCCCGCCATCTTAGAGTTCACGCCCAGTTTTTACCCCATTTTTTTTTTTCACTTTACATGCGTTGTATTTGAACAAACTAGTCCGAGGGGATCCACGCAATTGACTCCACATTCGGCGGGAAGCTTTGTGACAATTTAGGGACCAAACGATGTTGAAATATATTACAAAGAGGACAAACCATGTTACCGTGGCAACCCATGGAAAAAAAGCCTTTTCACTATAAAACACGGTTTAGTTTTAGCTCTATAGAAATACATAAGATCTGCACCAAAAAAATGACAGAATTCATATTTGAATCCTTATCACATTACTTCCTGCCGAGTTAAGCAGAGTAGGTGTATGAGGCGGGTGGCGGGGGCCTCAGGGCTCAGACCACAAACGCCTCTTGTGGTTTTAATGTTTTTTTTTTCCTTTTTATTATTAAATAATTATGACAGCAATAAGTCACATTTACCTGTTCATCTGAGGAGTTATTTACCACATTGTTAAGATCTTCTAGGAAGTGCATGTTTTTTAAAAGTACACATTAAAACTGCTTTTTCACATAACTGTAAATTATTGTGTGTAGAGTTTGGGGGGAAAGTTGAGGCCCTGTACAGGGGAGGTAGTTCTGTTTGTGTAACTATGGTAACAGGAAGATGATGAGGAAACCTGTCTTATTGTGGCTTTGCTGGTTCTTCAGATAAAATGTGGAAGCATTGGCCTCATGTTTGGGGTTAGGAAGTAGAATGTGTGACTATAAATTTAGCTTTCTAGGCTGCCATGAATGCAAAAATTAAGCAGCCGTGTGTTTATGCTGCAGGTTTTACACCACTGGACTGATTTATGACAAAACACAACACTGAAGGAAGGTCTTTTGTAAGTAATATATTCTTTATTTTCATACACATGTCCACATTTTCCATTGATCCTTGTTTAGAAGATGCTTTTCTGCTTTTCTTTTATTTACTTATTTTTATAAATAACGCTTTTATCCAACACATTCAGAGCCTAAAAGAACAGGAAGAAAACGATCTGATCTCCCATCTCTGGGAAAGCTACCAATCACAAATGCAACATATAAAAACAAATAGATCATAAGCATGAGAAAAACAGAGCCGATCTGGGACCAACAGCGCAGGATGCTACAGATCTGTTCACACAAGAAAAGAACGTCGGAGGTTTAGGTTTTATATAGATATATAGAAATATAAAAGTATGAACAAAGTGGCCAAAAATGAATAAATATTTGTTAGCGGTGGGCACATTCAAAACTCCCTTCATGAACAGTCAGACAAAGCTCCTCCATGCCTCTCCACTCAGTTCAATACATTACCAAACTGCACAAAAAATGCAATACAAGCATCGTTATGAGACAGTGATCTTTTAACAGTCTGTATCAAACCTCATGTAGTACAGATTATATCATATCAGCTGATATCTAAAAAACTGTATCAGCACTCAGCAGCCGACACGGACAGTGACCGCTGGCTTATATCATAGCAGGGAGGAGGCTGACCACTAGCTGCGACCCAACCTCAGCTTGAAGTGAGGGTCTTGAACGTAATATGAAATTACTATCATGGTGCAGTATCTGCTGACGGTTAGCAGTCAGCACGTGTACAGTGGTGACAGTTAGTGGAACGGTGCAGCTACAATCTTTATTCAGAGAAATATGTTGCTTTTTATTCCTTCAGAAAGCAGAAACGGGTCAGGTTAACAGTTAAATACTGAAAATTTAAAAAATAAAGGAAAAGAAAAAGTATTTATATACAATCAAATTATGTCAAATATGTGGAATGAGTATAAAACCTCATTTTAGTCCCTCCAGGAGCAGATAACAGGTATACAGCAGCAGGAAAGTGTCTCTACACCAGCTGATCACATCCTGACTGGTAGAGCAACACATTTATGGCTGCTTGAAGATCAGTGTTCTTCCTTTTTCTGAGTATACACACATTCAATGTGCTGCACTTCCATAAAACAGTAATTATGTCAGGAAGAAAGGAAACATCATTTATCACTTTGTATAGACAGTTGTTGACACGCCAACAGTTGCCAGGCTGCAGTTGTGTGTGTGTGTGTGTGTGTGTGTGTGTGTGTGTGTGTGTGTGTGTCCTTGTGAGCGGTGAGCACAAAATAGAGAAGAAATACAGACAGAGAAGCACTTTGAGATGATTGAAGGCTGAGGCAGGTCATGTGACCAACACATGACTAAATGGGGATGTTTCACACGGTGCAGAACGTACCAGTGGTCCCTAGTGCCATCTTTCCTGCAGGTTTTAGAGGTTTCCCTGCTGCAAGCCACCTGACTCAAATGAAATGGATCTCTGACAAGCTCTGCTATTGACCCATTCATTTCAGTCAAGTGTGTTGCAGCAGGGAAACACAGGAAGTCTGCAGCACAGTGGGTCTTCAGGACCAGAGGTGGGGATCCAGTGATCAGAGTGCCCTTAGGCTGGATCAGAGGCCAATCCTGACAGGTATCCAAGCAAAGCACCACTCAGAAACATCCATACATACTAAAAACATTTATTTCCCTCCTAAAACAACAGAAACTTCTCACTTTTCACGGCAGAATAAGCAAATAACATATAGCGGGAAATTTATGCCATAACATCAAACTACCGTTTACTAAACAAACAAATCATTTGCTTGAATCACCATGAATTTTTATCTAAGTTTGAGTTATGTCAGAGGGAGGAAACGTACTCTTTGTGGCCTTCCTGTGATTAGCTGGTAGCTTAGCTCTCCCACCAGAATTCCTCCCTGATTTTCCAAACTAAAAGCACCGTAATGCGTCTGCAGACAGCGACGCACTTCTAATGGGTATGTCATACAACTCTACTAACAGAATATCCCTTTAAAAGGAAGTCAATACAAATTCCACCTGGACTGGGAGGAGCAGTCACTAATATCTGAGGAAATTCGTATTCATATCATATTTTAGATAAAGAATTACAACTTTCATTCGCAGCTGTCAGCTTGACTCGACATCCACACTGCAAACAGAGAAACAGCTAAACAGCTGCAACCAAAGGGTAAAAAAATACACTTACTAGCAACCGTTACATAACCTGTGAACATCTTTCACGCCTTCAGCTGCAGGCGGTACCTTCCTCTTTGTGAAATCTCAACAAGAAAGCAAACTTTCTTTAAACGCCAAATTCCTCCTTTACAACAGGCAAACAGGCATCATCACAAGCAAGCTAGCTCCCAGAAGAGTTCCCAGAAATCCCAGCTGTCAGTTTAGCAGAAATCCTGCTGGGTGATAAATGCACAGCATCAACAAGTTTCAGAGATTAAATGTTTTGTTTGTACTGTATAAAACGGCTGTTAAAAGACATTAATGTAGCGCACATTAGTGAGGCTGCAGCTGCTATCATGTGTGTAAAACTGTGCTAAATGCTTCTGAACGAAGGAGCGGTGGGGGGGTGCGGGGGGTTGTCATCTCCATGGGACCCTCAGACAATATGTAACACCACTACCTCAATGCTATCTGCAGAAATACTTGCTTCATCAAAACATAGAGCCAAAACTAATATTTAGTGTCCTGCAAAAACTGAAGAGGAGCGGTCAACATGAGGATGGTGTGCTGGGCAACTTTTAGTGGCCAATCATAGCATCAAAAAGCCGATGAGAGGCATCGCTGAGTCAGAAACACACACACACGGTGGGCCTCTTACTGGGGAGCAGAGGGGGTCTGACAGAGCTGATGAAGATAATCTCAGCTAGCGATCATTTGGAGCTGTGCAGCTGTGTGGATAAAGCAGAAGATAGAGGAAGAGGTGCGGCCCTTTCCATGGCTGAGGCACAGACAGGAGATTGTTCTTTGTGTGTGTGTGTGTGTGTGTGTGTGTGTGAGACAGAATGTGTGTGTGTGTTGGGAGACTTGGTTAAAGACGGTTTAGCAAGCGCAGCCCCCGTGGCTCTCTGACGGTGAGTCCTTAAGGTTCTTGTGGTTGAACATGAGGTTGTTGTCTGCTTCCATGGTCTCGTTCATCTTGTCACAGATGATGTCCACCAGTAGCTCGAACACCTGCTTGACGTTGATGTTGTCCTTAGCGCTGGCCTCAAAAAACTGGAAACCTGAGTGTGAGCAGAGTACAGAAGGTAAATGTTTAGTTTAGTTAAGTTTATTTAGGACCTCCATTAGCCGTAGCAAGCTACAGCTATTCTTCTCGCGGTCCGGCACAATTATGACATCAAAAACAAAAATTTGTAAAAGTTACACAGAATGCCAGCACTTCTGTTTAATCATGAAATACAAGCTGTTTACATCCTCAAAATCATCTCTTCACATCGATTTTTACATACTAAATACACGCATGTCATGTCCAATCATGCTATATTGCTGCTGCTAGAGCTTTAACTAGAACTAAGAGGTCTGAACACATCCCAGCAGTTTTAAAATCTTTACACTGGTTTCCAGTCAGTCACAGGATAGATTTCAAAACCCTGCTGGTGGTTTACAAATCCCAGAATGGTTCTGGACCAGAATACGTCTGTGATATGTTCAGAGAAAATAAACAAAGCAGAGCTCTTCGATCCAAAGACTTGGGTCAGCTGGACCAGAGTCCAGACCGGAGTCCAGACCGGAGTCCAGACCGGAGTCCAGACCAGAGTCCAGACCAGAGTCCAGACCAGAGTCCAGACCAGAGTCCAGACCGGAGTCCAGACCGGAGTCCAGACCAGAGTCCAGACCGGAGTCCAGACCGGAGTCCAGACCGGAGTCCAGACCGGAGTCCAGACCGGAGTCCAGACTAAACATGGAGAAGCAGCGTTTAGCTGCCAGTGGAAATTAAACTTTCACCAAATGTAGAAACTTTTAAATCCAGGTTAAAAACATTTCTTTTCTCATGCTTAATTCTGCTTGTAATTAT